>NW_006159703.1:3391132-3502107 GCF_000334495.1 Tupaia belangeri chinensis
GCGGTCGACTACATGGGAGTCCAGTGACATAGCCATTACGCTAACTGCTGGTTCCCATTTTTAATGTTAATATCAGTCTGTCTCTTCAATGTAATGACACAGGTCTTTGTTTTGTTTACTGCTATATTCCAAATGCTTAGAACAATGCTTGGCACGATCAATATTTATTGATGAAATGAATGAGTGAACTATTGTAACTCAGTCCTTTGCCATCAGTGCGTGGCACTCACACAGGTTAGGTGTACATTCATCAGGACTTGGCATCCACCACATTAGTCAGAAATGTGCTTGTGACCCAGATTAGGTCACTGAGTCAAAGAACAAAAAAGCTTTTTTGAATAGTTTTAGAAGTCCCTTGTTCTCCTGAAAGAACTCCTAAAAAAGCATCTTCTCACAGGTGTGGATGATATGACATGAAGATATGACATCTGGACCCACTGTAGTCATTGCTGTAGCCTTCATCAGGAGAAAGTGATCAGCTTGGAAGGCAGAAAAGAACGATGAAGAAATGAGTCTTTGATGACATTGGTGAATTGTCATATCAAACAAAACCTGAAGCTATTGCTAACTCTGAACCTTTTTGTCATAAAATGCAATACATCACTTTCGTTAAGCCAATCTGAACTGCATTTTTGATTACCTTCAATAGAGAATGTTTGCCCTTTCTACATGATTTTGGTTCTGCAGAAGAGTGGTACCTCTGGGTTATCCAGGATGGTCTAATTAGAAGTCTTATATTTAGTTTCTGAATTATCATTGTTTTTCTCTGTTATAAACTAGTTCAAATACACTCCCTTTGTTAGTTGTTTCTTGGCATAAATGTTTATGCAACAAGTTGATCTTTGCTTTTTTAAGTTACTATTTATTTATATATCAAATAATACGTATTCTTATGTTCTAACTGATCTAATCACAAGGATTTGGATATGGGCACTGAGTGCTGATTATTCGAATTTATTTTCTTCCGACTGGCTCAAGTATTACCAATTGGTGTGGCTGGTGAGGTTCTGCATTACTTGTTTTATCTCATGTCCTGCAACTCAGCTTTACTTCCTCTGTTAACCTTCTTGCTGTTCCTTTGGAAGCACAGAGCACTTTTCTACCTCACAATCTTTGAACTCGGTGTTCCCTTAGCTTGAGCACTCTTTTTCTAGTTGTATTCATGGTTTGTTTACTCAAATTCTTTAAGACTTTGCAACTGCCTTCTTCTTACTGAGGCCTTCTCTGACCTCCCTGTTTAAAATTATATCATACCTTGGAACCGGCAGGTGGCGTGGTGGTTGAGGGTGTTGGATTCCCATATGGCTGACCATGGTTCTAGTCTTGGACCTAGTGGCTTGCTTTCTCACTTTTCTTCTCTCTCTCACTCTCTCTCTCTCACTCTCTCTCTCTCACTCTGTCCCTTTCTGATACAATTTAAATAAATAATTTAACTAATTAAGTTAAATAAAATAAAAAAGAAATAAAATTATATCATACCAAGGACCAGTAGGTGGTGTGGCTCAGGTGCTGGACTCCCACATGGTCTGCTGTGGTTTGAGTCCACATGGTCAGCCGTGGTTTGAGTCCCAGACCTGGTGACTTGCTTTCTCTCTCTCCCTCTCTCTCTGTCACTCTCTGATGAGTGTATATGCCCTGTGGCAAACTAAATAATAATAATAAAAAATAAGATTAAATAAATTAAGAAGTAAAAAATTAAAGAAATAGAATCATATCATTCCCACTTCACTCCTCTTTATTCTCATTTTTATTTTACTCCATATTGCTTAGCATATTCTCTCATGTAATTTTATGTACTTATTTATTTTATGCTTCTCTCCTCCAGGAGGGTAGGACTTTGTCCATTTTTTAAAAATTATTATAACTGTAGTGCCTCAAGCAGTGCCAGGTTCACGAGTAGAGACCCCGTAAATATTTGTTAAATTTATTAAGTGGATGAATGAATAAATTAGCATAGGAGGGTATAAATAGAAATAACCATCTTTGCAGTGAAATAATTCTGTGAGCCTTTTATATCGATATTTTGCACAGTATCTTACCACTTCTATGAATTCTGAGCAAATAGCTCTCAATGTTCAGTGCTTTAGTTTCTTGCAAATGAAATATTACACCCAAAAAAGCAGAAGGTGCATGCATTATACATTACACACTTTATATAAACCATGAGAAGCACACAGTTCCACAGAGCTACTGATGTCCTTGCAAGGACTCAAAAGTTTACTGGGAGCTGGTAGGAAGATCTTCCATATTCTCAGCTATTAGAGATTAGAACCACATTTCATGTAAAAGCCAATATCACTGCTCAGGTACTATCCTGATATGTTCTCTGTGGCTGTAAAATTTTCTTTCTGGAGTAATATTACCCTGCAACACAGACTACTGGGGGGTCTTCAAAAAGTTTATGGAAAAATGAGTATTAGGAAAAAACTACGCATGGATATCAAACACCTGTGTGCACCAAAATAAACTCATAAATTTCATTTTCTATGAACTTTTTAAAGTTCCCTTGTGTGTTCCAAACCTAAATCCAAGTCAATGTCTGTCTATGTCTGTGAATTTTCTAAGTCAAAGAACAAAATACCAGAAACACTGCGTTTCCTAATTAACTTACCATCTGGCTCAACAGAGGATTAAAGTGTGATTTAAAGGAGGGGTTCTGAATTGTTTCTTGCAAAGTTGGATAATATAATATAACTTCTTCACTTTATATTGTCTTGCTTTTTCTATTTGAAAAATCCCGATTCTGGGGGAATGGCTTTGGCATTCAGGCATTTTCAGATGAAAATGATGCCCTAAGTAGGAAAATGGTTACAATCGAGATCAGAAAAGAAACAACTAGACTACAAGATAATTGTAAATACACATGGAATTTAAGATAATAAGATGTAAAGTAGTTTACTCTTTTTCCTAAATCATTTTTTGGTTCCCATAGAGTTAACCAAAAGTGGATGCCTACAAACCTACTGTGCTTGGTTCCTCTTGTATAGATTCTTCCATTGCTCAGTTTCTGGTTGAGCAAGCATCATGGTCAAGTCCATGGCAAAGGGGATCATCATTCCTACTCTGTTGGAAAAAGGCTGCTGGCTTCTTAACAGACCTCAGGTACAGAATTAGGATGTATAATACACAAGGCCAGCTCCTTTTTCTCTGCCTAAACTGAATGTCTCTTGGAGAGTAGTATTACTACTGTTAGCACGGAGAAAAATACCTTGGTTCTTATCTTTTAAAAAAAATTTTTTTGAGAGAAATTTTTGCACTAGGGCACATGTCCTGGAGAGACAGAGAGACAGAAAGTGAGAAGTTACCCCCTCAGGGCAGGAGGATGGCCACACCACAATCCCTTCTCCTCCATTCTCCTCTTGGGACCTTGGGCATGCATGCACATGCACGTGCCAGGCATGAGTTTCGAGCTGCCAAGCCACGGTTGGCCACGTAGGAGTCCAGCACCTTAACAACTATGCCACCTGCTGGCCCCTGATTCTTGTCTTCTTGAAAGAAAGAATTCAGCCAAGTGTCATACATATAGTGGGACAACAAAGCTTTATAGCAAGGCGAAATGAAAACAGAAAGCAGGGAAAAGTGAAAGTGAAAGTATACCCTTGAGTGGTAGGTATTGGCTGGCTCTGAGGATAGATATCAGAATAATTTCTGTGTTGTGTGGTTTTATATCTCGGCTCTTCCCCTTCAGTTTCATTCAGTAAATGCTCAGTTGGGCTGTGTTATATAATAATTTCCCAGAAGTCAATGTAAATGATATATTAATAAGCTAAAGTTTACTCAAGGGCAACTAAGCTCAGCATTGAGCTTACTCCAAGTTACATGAGGTCCCTTCAAGTTATGTAAGCTCCCTAGCTTCAATTTTGAGCATATCTCAAGTTATATAAGCTCCTCTGTGCTATCCCCTACCTTGAGTAGCAGGATATTCTCCACCACAAAACTGCAAGAGAACATTTTGGGGCGTTGCCCTTGGGCAATGCCATGGGAGGTACCAACAGACCTCTAGCTCCTTCTTCCCCTGCTCACATCTAACTACCTACCTACCCTATTGCACTGATAATAGAATTTTTAAAAATAGCTAAAAGACTTACATTTCACTAGTAGGAAGAAGGAAAAGGAATACATGGAGATAGAGACCAATGCAGTAGAATATGTTGCCATGATAGCTAGAGAGGCACTTATTTGTTGGGGGTATGGTAGTCATTTAGATGTAAACAGGAGTTAGATCTAACAAGATAGGCCCTCTAAAAATATTTGTTAAATGAGTGAATCAGTGGTTTTGACTCAAATCCCAATTATGGATGTTTTATATTTGTCTATGTTTAAATCTCTTGTCTCAATTCTTTCAGCTATAACTTGATAATAAGTAAGATTATATATGATAATGTGCATATAGCTCTTGGCACAGCACACAGAGTAAGCGTTCAATAAATAGGATCTTTTCTGATTCTACTTAACACCTTCACAGGTTTGAACAAATTGCTGAAAGATGTGAAGGGAAAGTCCATACAATGAAAGAGTTGGGTGGCCCAAAGAGGTTGCTGACATGGTTTCACAGAGCCCTAGTTTTTGCTTTGCCTTGCCCTTGCTCATTCTTAGCTCTTCCAGAGGAATCCAGAAGCTTTTCTGCTAACTGAGTTTATGAATAGTTCTACACAATACAGAGAACTTTAGAATTATTTATTTAAGTAGTCAGATTGCTTTTGTGTTCTGCTCCAAGGGCCCTGTGGATTGTACAGAGATATCAGAGGACAATTCTTGCCATAGCAACCCTTTGATACAATTGCTGCATCAGGGATCTGCATAAGATTTCTTTGTTGCTACCCCCCTTTCCCATATTTGAAATGTATTAGCATCTGTGAATCATAAAAATATTTAGTCATTTATTTATTCATAACTAAATATTTATAAATAAATTCCAAAAGAAGAAATGGAGAAGAACAGATTGTGAAGTGGCTGTTCCTCATGGGCATGCTTTCTTATTCTCTCTCTCTCCCTTTGGTGAGTGCTTTTTTTTTTTTTTTTTGGAGAAGTTTTTGCTATAGGGCGCGTGAGCTCGCCAGAAAGATAGAGACAGAGAGACAGAAAGTGAGAAATCACCCCCCAGGGGGGATGGCCATGCCGCAATCCCTTCTCCTCCATTCTTCTCTTGGGATCTTGGGCGCGCACGCACATGCGCCCGGCATGAGTTTAAGCCACCAGGTCTGGAACTCAAACTGTGGTCGACTACATGGGAGTCCAGCGACATAGCCATTACACCAACTACTGGTCCCTGGTGAGTGCTTTTTTAACTGTAAGTTAAAAAGAACAAAGCATAGCAAATACACAATAAATGTATGGTTACGAGTTGTAAGCTGTGATGAAGTTGAGACTTTTTTGTTGGGAGTTCTAGTTATTCAATTGCTGATGAAATATTGGGTTGTCGGGAAATCATGACACATTTTTGCATAGAGAAACGTAGAAAAATACATCATTACCTTTCTGACAACCCAGTATGTCCGGGAACACCTGGCATCACCAAATTAGATATGACTAGGTGACTGAACTTGACTTCTTTTTGTGTGAAAAATTCACTGATCACATACTTTTTTTTTTTTTGCAAAGATTGTATTCAAATGCATTTTAACATTGAATCATTAATTTTAAAAATAAAATAATGGGGACCAGCAGATGGCATAATGATTATGTTTCTTGACTCCCACATGGCCAACTGCGGATGCAAGTTCGAGACCCAGAGGCTTGAAACTCACGCTGGGCACGTGTGCATACATGCCCAAGATCCAGAAAGGAGAATGGAGGAGAAGGGATTGCAGTGTGGCCATCCCCACTGGGGGGGTTGATTTCTCACTTCTTGTCTCACTGTCTCTACCTGTCCTTCCAGCGAGCACTTGTGCCCTATAACAAAAATATATCTTTTTTTAAAAAAAGGAAAATAAATAAATTAATTAAATAATGTTCTACTGTGTGGAATGATGGAAATAGTAAGACTAATAGGTTTGGGGAAATGAAAAGTGTTTTTTTATTTTTATTTTTTTGAAGCCTGGGAGCAGCTGTGAATAGAATTATTGGGTTGTCAGGAACCAACTACAATATGTAGTCTAGAAACTTAGTTACTTTAAAAACATCGCTATTTTAGGTCATTTTGCAGTAAAATTAGAGTCTTTTCTATAGCTTCATCTCTGAACAATGATAACAACTAAAGTTTGTGATCCTTGGAGCAGAGAGTAAGTATCACTTTGGATGTCGTTGGGGCTAACACCAAATCCAAACGTATCAAGGATTCTCTTTTTTAAGAACTTAATACAGAAATATAACAGGTCATAAATTGAAAGTGTACAGTTCACAGAATTATGATAAAGTAAAAACATTTTTGCAAACACTTCCAAGAGAAAGAACTAGAATGTTACTAAAAATCCTGTTGTAGGCCCCTCCCAGTCATGCCTCCCTCTCAAAGTCCTTATGACTCTGACGTGTAAAATGATATATCCATCTCACTACATAGTACTCAACACTGTGTACTCATAACATGATACAGAAGGGAGTTTTCAAATAGTTCATGGAAAATGGGATTGAAGTACAAGTTTATTTTGGTGCAAATATTTTTGAAATTCATGCAATAGTTTTTTCATAATATTTATTATCCACTAACTTTTTGTAGACTCCTAATTTCTTTGTATGCCAGTGAATTATATAGTATCTAAGCCTTCATACCTGGCATATTTCTCTCTGTGTTAGTTTATGAGGTTTGTCTATGTTGCATGCAGTAAGAGTTCGTTTGTTTCTGTATCATTGCTATGTAGTATTCTACTCTACAATTGTATGAATACTCTACAATTTATTTACTCATTCTATGCTTCTTTTTTCTTTTTAATTGTCAATCACGGAGAGAGAACTCCTTAACGGGGTATGAGCACACCTCAATCCTTTTTTCTCCCTTTCTCCATCCTGGTGGGATTTGGGACACACACACATGCACCCCGAATGTTTTTCAAGTTACTGGGGCTGGTACTCAAACTGTGGTTTGCCATGTGGGATCTGGTTTCCTATGCTCAATGCTTAACCTCTATGCAATGGGACTGGCCCTCGATTCTACTCTTAACAACCATTTAGATTGTTTCCATGTTAAGGATTTTAAAATTAATACTACAACAAATATCCTTGAAAAAAGTTTTTTTTGTTGTTGTTGTTGTTGTTTGTTTCAGAGAGGTTTTTACTATAGGGCTCATGTGCTCTCTGCAGAGAGAGAGAGAGAGAGACAGAAAGTGAGAAATTAGCCCCCAGAGGGAATGGCCATGCCGCAATCCCTTCTCCATTCTGTTGTAAGGAGTTTTTAATAACCAAATACATGTATTTCTACTGTATTTACATCTAAGAGTGAAATTTCTGAGTGATAGTTTCGTCTGTGTTCCAAGTTAAGTGGTTTTCCAAAGTAACTGTACTCACTTTATTCCTACTGGCAACATATAACAATTCTAGTTTGAATCTGAGAATGGTCAGTCTTTTAAATTGTAACCATTTTGGTAGAAAATAACCTCATTTTAATAATTATTCTTTAGTCAATCAGTTATGCTCTATCAACTAATTTCACATTCACTTATAATAGTGGTACATAAATGCCACTTTGTCATAAATCACTTCATAAAACTACATACTCCAGATGCTTTGGTCTTCACCATTTCTGACTTTGCTACATTTTCTTCCACATACAATAGTAAGAGTAATAATAATAGATAAAATCTGTTCTAGAAACAGTGGCTTGCTTTCTCACTTTCTCTCTCTCTCTCTCTCTCTCTCTCTTTCTGTCTCATTCTGGTGAGCAAATGTGCCCAATAGCAAATTAAATAATAATAATAATATAAATAAAGTGGAATAAATAATTCTTTTCTTAATAAAGGAATACTTTACATTACTATAAAACTGAACATCTTCCCATTTCCTCCAAAGATTCTGGGAGGCTTACTTTTCTCCGTTTCTTCATCTGTTTGATGACTTCTGAGTTTTTACTGTCACTCTCAACTTCTGTTTTCATTCTTCTTCTCCAGGCTAGGTGTGACCCAGATGTAGCCACAGCATGCCTTTCTTGATTCCCTTAAGATGTCCTAATACCAGAAAGATCCACAGCGTTAACTGAAAAGAGCTATCTCAAATCATCACAAAGCCAGGGACATAAAAATTAATATGAGGTAGGTATTCATGGTCTTAAAAATCCTACTGCTGACTGATCACCAAGCAACTGTCATTGGCTAATTTCTCAGCAGTTCATCTGATGGTGCTATTTTTTAGCATTTTCATTCTAATTAGTATTTTCCTCTTATATCTCCAGTCTGTATGTTCAATCCCAATATGCGCAATGAAGACCTTCTTTACCACACTTAGATTATTCCAGAAAACACATAAACTACCTTGTTTTCTTATGGAAATTTAAATTGTAACCATTTTAGTAGAAAATATGGAACTATTCCATTTTATTGTTCTGGTTTCTTGGCCTTTCTGTTCATCTCCATGGGTGTTTGTTTTCTCAAAATGATTGATTAGGGTGTTTGGCTGGCATTAGAGTCTTCTGTTAACTGAATCAAATTCTTAGTCATAGACTCCTTCAAACTGGTCTCTTTCCAAGTGGAAAATATAAATAAATAAATAAATAAATAAATAAATAAATAAATAAATAAAACTTGTATACATTAAGTGAAACTAGCTACTGTAACAACAACAACAAAAACCACAAAATAACAGCACAACTACAAGAGAAGTGTTTCTTGTCCAAATAAAACCCAAAAGAGATGTTTCTGATTGATGGACCACTCTCTTCCTGAGAGCAATGTAGACACCTAGGTTCTGTTTATGCCTCAGCTCTGCAGCCTTTGGCACTTAAGTGCAAATATCGCTGTACTCTTCTAGCATTAAATCAGGGCCAAGAGAAAGCATGGGGAATGACAGCTGGGGAATTTTTGTGAACCGACCACACCTACCACAGGTGGCCTGGGAAATGTATTCTGGTTGTGGGCTCAGGAAGAAGAGAAAATGAGTCTAGTGAGTGACTGGTGGTCTTTGTCCCCAGCCATCATGAAACTCTCTGCTCTCCTGCTTTGAATAAGCCACCTCTCTCTCCTATACCAAAATGACTATTTCTGTCATTTTGACATTTTAATAAACACCTTCGTTTAAGCATAGAACAGAGACTGTGCATATGAGATAGCTACTGGGTGGCTTCTAATATAATGGGGCCAGAAGAGGAGAGTCAAGAGGCCGAGGTTCATAAGGTTCCGAGAGAGGCAAAGGGGAAAGAAAAGCAGTCCATTTACGCCACTGGCCCCGAGGTATTATTTTGCCGTGAACATGTCTTCTATTTATAAATTCTTCATGTTCAAAGCACTCAACTAAAGAATCAATACTTTGCGATTGTTTCCTGTGAGAAATGAAGCAGGAAGGATGTGATTTCAGAAATGGGGGAAATGGGAATTTCAGAGGTTGAAGTCATGCTATAAAGCAATCCTGGGCAAGAATCTGAACTTCCCTGTTCACTGCAGTCATTACAATCACTACACTCCATGCCTCTGTGTGTGCGTGTGCGTGCGTGTGTGTGTGTGTGTTGGGGTAGTATTGTGCTTGATTTCCTATCTCCTTCTTTGCTTCTATTGCTTAGCCTCACCTCCATGCCCTTTGCTAAAAAACTGGCTGGCTGGACCAAAGAGAGGTTTGTGGGATAGAAATGACATGTTCCCATAGTATTTAAAAACTATTTCTAGGGAACCAGCAGTTAGCGTAATGGCTATGTCGCTGGACTCCCACGTAGTTGACCGCGGTTCGTGTCCCGGACCCGGTGGCTTAAAACTCACGCCGGGCGCGTGTGCGTGCGTGCCCAAGATCCCGAGAGGAGAATGGAGGAGAAGGGATTGCGGCGTGACCATCTCCCCTGGGGGGTGATTTCTTGCTTTCTGTCTCTATGTCTCTCTCTGTCTGTCTGGCAAGCGCACGCGCCCTACAGTGAAAAATCTCTCCAAAAAAAAAACTATTTCTATTTGGAGCATTGTGGATAACTTAAACTATACTTTTTGTCTACAAGTGGTTGAAAAATTTGTCCGTCCTTTTCACTTTCATTCTCATTCTCAGGCAGCGAGTTGCGGTTGATGAATATGATGGGTTTATTTGCAAACATTTGCTCTTCAGATTATTAGACACAGAGGTAATAATAAGAAAGTAGGTAGTGAAGAGTTTCTGACTTTTAGATAGTGGGGTTTCTCTTTATTCAATCTATTGACTAGTTATAAAAGTAGGACTTACAAAGGATAGTTTAAATTTTTCAACTAGATGTTGGTGAGAACAAATATACTGATGAATATTACTATCACATGGGTAAGCATTCCCTCACTCATATGCACCCCTATCTGGGAAATATTTCCCTATATTATCTGGAGAAGAGGCAAATCTGTGGGTGGTATTTTTTGGATGAAGAGGGAATGTTGTAATTAGAGATTACTCTGCTGATAAGTATTTAATTTTCATTTCAAAGGCAATCATTTAAGAAGCTAAATATTGGCTAAAGAGAGAAAAATTTGAAGTCTGTATCACAGTTAGAACTTGGCTCTGACACTTGAGAGCAATGGTACTGGGCAAGTTTTTCGATCTCTCTGTGCCTCATTGTTCTTATATATAAAGAGAGAATAATAATAAGAAATGACTTTTCAGGTTGTTTGGGTGAATTATTGAGTTTCCACAGCAATCTGGCACAAAGATGCCTGCTTTATAAGGAAAATGTGATACCTTGACTGGTAGATTTTAATCCTAAATTTAACTCATCTCCTACTTCCCAACACCCATATACACACATATCTTACACACATGCACACACACACACACACTATCCTACAATCTAGGCATATTAGAGTTTGATGTGTATCCTATTGAGTTTCCATATCTGTATACATAAACATATTCATGTACTATTTATGTTTTTTTTTTACTTAGTAAAAATTAAAACAAGTTGCTTTTTGCTAAGAATGCTGGCTAGATGAGCCAAAGAGAGGTTTATGAGATAGAAATGACAATGAACGATCCTGTCTGCAACCTGACTTATCTTCTCACTTGATCTTTCCTAGTGTGTATTCTAAGTCAATCACATAGATCTCTCTTCACACTTTTGCTTAAGATTCCATTATATGAGACCAGCTGGTGACATGGTGGTTAAGGCACTAGACTTCCACATGGCTGATTGTGGGTAGATCCAGAACCTGGCAGCTTAAAAAACCACACCAGGCATCTGTGTGTGTGTGTGTGTGTGTGTGTGTGTGCCCGAAATCTGAAAAGATAATAGAGAAAAAGGAAATGTGGCATGGCCACCCTCAAGAGGGGTGACCTGTTACTGTTTTCTTTGGTGAGTGCATGTGCCCTGAGGCAAAAACCTTAAAAAAATTTGCTCAGATGGATCCTGAACTTCAGCTATGAAATATTGCTTTCAGGGACTAAAAATGAAGATTTCTCTGCTGAGACTTCTCCTTCCACATTCACTTCTAGTGTGTAAGTGCTACTTCTGTCTGATATTTCTGTCTCCTCTCTCCATTTCTCCATTTCTCCCTGTCTCTCTCTCTATCTCTGTGTCTACCTGTGTCTTTTTTTTTTTTTTTTTTAAGGTAAAGTGTTCTCTGGGCTCTCAAGTCCCTTATTTATTGTGCTAATTTATGCCTTCCTCATCCATTTAGGAAAGGCACAAACCCAGGTTCATCCTCAAGTGGATTTCGAACTTCAGCTGTGAAATATTGCTTTTGCATGACGTGCAAGCTTTTTTGCTTATAAAATAAAAATCTAAAGATTTTTTAATTATCTTTTTAATTCTTTTTATTTTATTTTTTCTTCTTCCTTCCTCTTCTCTAATTCTTTTCCTTTTTTCTTTGTCTTTATCCATTGGCTGCTCAACCTCTACGCACTAAGTGTCTTGACATGTCCAAGTGAACATGCCTCAACCCTCTCCCTAGCCTGCCAGCCAGCTAGAATCACAAGGGTATGTTCAGGGTGACCTGGGATCCAAATCTTAGTCTTCTGGATGGCTTTGGAATCACACAGTGGCATCCTCCCACTTGCACCACCACAGTTAGACCACTTGTCGTTTTAAGAGTGCGGAAACTGAAGAAACCAAAACTCAAAAAGACTCTGAGTTTTCCAAGCTAACAAGTACACAAAGGAGACTCAAACCCAAGGCCCCTGACTTTCAGTACAATAAACAGCTATGGTAAGGGCAGGGTGTTGTTGAAAGTACTGGGTTTGAAAGAACTAGACTTTAAACTTATAACCTAAGGGGTCAGGATCGCACAGCCAGGGAGTGATAGAATAAGGTTGCCCTGTATAATCTTGTGCTCTTCCATTGCATCCCAGGATTTTATCTCCTGGGGCACCAAGACCAACCCAGAACACTACTATAATGCTGACTATGTTCAGTGACTCAACCTTCTGGGAAATGGCTCCATTTCCCCATTTTTCCTTTCTGGAAAGTGAAACTGAGACCTGTGACCGAAATTTTCTATCCCTCCTGGCAGTAAAAAGAGAAGAGCTCGCCGGCAACTTTTAGTGTGTTTGCTGTGATGTGTATCTCTATATGTCTTCTATTGGTCTACCAGGATCCCTGGACTTCTCACATTAGTGTAATCTTAAGTTTCAGAGGCTTTTCCTTTTTTTTTTTTAATCAAATGTACATATTCATAGAGCTACACATTAGGACTTTTAAATCAGTAGATGCATATCATTAGGATTTTTAAATAAGTAGATGGATATTAGTTTTTAGAAAGCAGGATGAGAAGGAAATTGAACAAGTAAAAATAATTAATTTTGATGAGGAAGAAATTTGAAGTTTTGAGGATGAATGTCATGGATAGCCCCCTATTTAATATGAGTTTTATGTGACATAGACTCCTTAATAAATGAAGGCCCAAAGAAACTGATAAACCTGTGTATGTTATGGTTAAATTTGATAAAGAATGAACAGTCGCATAACAGTGTGATTGAGGAGCCAGCAGGTGGCATGGTGGTTAAGGTGCTGGACTCTCACATAGCCGACCGCAGTTCCAGTCCCTGACCTGGCAGCTTGCTTTCTCACTTTCTCTCTTTCTCCGTCTCTCTCTCTCTCTCTGGTGAGCACACATGCCCTATAACACGTTAAAAAATGATAGTAATAAAAATGATAATAAAAGAAAAAGAAGTGTGACTGGATAAACCATTGTAACCAAATGACTTAATGGTAATAAACTGGGGGATTTATCAAGGCCTGTTTGTTCAGATTCTTCTTCTGTGTCTGTGGGTGTTCAGAGATAAGGATGTTTCTTTCCTCTGGGTATAGGGAGGGTACCTTTGGAATAAAGTATGACTATCATGACTTTGTTTAGAAGAGAAGGCAGAGGAAGGAGAGAAAACAAAGGGAGATCTAACACTCTTCTGGGGAACTATCAACTGGTGGACACAAAAAAATGGGATTAAGAGCCTCATTCTCTAGTCTTTCATCTGGGCTCTTTTAGGAAAAATTCTGCATTGTTCTCTGATGTCCTGGCAGAACTGAGCCCCTATGGCAGTAACCTCCACAGTATGCTGAAAGACTGGAGAATGAGGCACTTAACCCATTTTCTGCTTATTGATATCTCTGAAGGGTGCATGTGTGGGCACAGTGACCTGCTGTGACTTTGAAGAAATCTCTTGTGTATGGCTCAAGAGACCTGGAGACCCTGGCCACGATGTTTCAGCTCATGAAATGGAGGGCTGAGGAATGTGATGTGACACTGAAAGTAAGTACCCAAGAAATAAATTTTGTGCTTTTCTATGTTTAGAAGAGGACCAGGCCTATGCCTGTGGGTTATTGCAAGAGTAAGAAGCAAAAGATTCATATTCTTTGTTTTTTTATTTTGTTTAAATTTGCTAAAGGGTATATGCCCTTGCCAGGAAGAGGGAGAGAAAGTAAGAAAGCACCTCTCATAAGTCAGCAATTCTGAAGAGCAGGGGCCAGAGTGGGAGAAGGGGTATAAAATCAAGTTAGATAGTAGAGATGGGCCACTCAGGACTCAGTAGGCATTGTAAGGTCTTTGGCCCTAACCTATGTGCCAAGAAAGTTACTAAAAGACTTTAACCAGGGGTGTGACCTAATACAAATTATGCTTTTATAAGGTCATTCCAACATTATGTCAAAAATAAACCATGCAAGATTGGGATAGAAGTGGTGGGCCCAGGGCTGGCCCTGGGGCCTAGTGGTTAAGGGAGCTGAACCTCACATGGCCAACTGTGGTTCAAATCCAGGCCCATCAGCTTGAAAAACATGCTGGCACATGTACACGCATGCCCAAAGTCCTGACATTATGGAGAAATGGAGGGGAAGAGATTGTAGTGTGACTATGCTGCACTGGAAGTGGTCTCTCCCTCTCCCTATTTGTCTCTCTGTCTCTCTGGCAAATGCACATGTCCTCTGACAATTAAAAAAAATCAAAAGGAAAAAAAGAAGTGCTGAGCAAACTGCAGAGGCTCCTTTGGAAGCCATCCAGGTTGGACCTGAGGGTGGCTTGATCCTGGCTGTTAGCGGTAGAGACAGAGAGAGGAGAGTTTGGGATTCCATGTTGGACCTGGACTTGAGGGTTGCTTTGGTTGTGCTGAGATGACCGCATGGTGCATGGTCACAGGTGCAAAGTCAGACAAACATCTCATAAGGGAATTAGGACATTTTCTTCTTGCATGAAACTTAAAGGCTTGACAAGTAATGGTGGAGGACTGTCTTTGAAAGAAATCAAGAGAACTCTGATCACCAACCAAAGGGATCAGACTTAATTTGCAGTTAATGATGAGTAATTGAAGAATTTTTTAACAAAGAGTGATAGGAACCAAACTATGCTCTAAAGCCTTGTTACCACTGGGTCAAATGGATTCAGCAACAAAGACAACAACTGTGTGTGTGTGTGTGTGTGTGTGTGTGCATGTGTGTGCGTGCGTGTGCGTGCGTGTGTGTGTTGAAGCAGGCAAAGTGAGAGTAATTTGGACAGCAAAGCCAGCAGACTTGCTCTTCAGAGGTTAATTTACTTCTCTGTTTATTGACGTTGCTATGGTGATACTAGACCGCTAGCCAGGAGGACAGAGCACAGTTGACTGTCTCTGCACTTAATAATCTGATTTTATGTAAGACATTGAGAAAGAATGCAATAACTCAGGCCCTTCACTGGGAGCATTAAAAGAAACCAGATGAGGCTGAGCTCAGTCTTCCCAGCCACGCCAGTCTCCTCCTCGGGTACAGGATTTCAGACCCAGCTGTCCTGGCACTACGCAGTCTGACATTTGGAGGAACTCGCCCTGCATTTTGCCTCCTCTCTCCCTTTTGCTCCCTCAAACCAGAATATTGTAAACATCCCACAAAGTGAAATAAAACTCAGAAGAAATGGAAAGGAAATCCCTTCTATCAAAGGGAGTTTGCAAAGAGAAGCTAGTTTCACTGGTGGATTAAAAACTACTCCCTCCTGGAGTATTAGTTGATATGGCCCTGAGTATGCATTTTGGAAAAACTACGTATTTTTATTTATATTTGGATTTTTCCACTTTCTTTCAGGAAGTCAGTGTTTAGAAGCTGGTGGTCAGCTAATTGGAAACACATTCTTTTTGTTATTATTTAGAATATAACTTTTCTCACTTTTCTGACCTTTTTCACTTTTCTCAGTATCAACTTTTTTCACTTTTCTCAGTGTCATAGTAAGGTTGTCTGTGGTCTTGACTGAATTTCTTGATTTGACCAGTAAAAGAAAAAAGAGATCGTTTACTAGTCTGAATTCTAAGCCATGAACATCCAAATTTTCTGTTTGTTTGTTTGTTTTCAAAGAGATATTTTTTGCTATAGGGTAGGTGTGTTTACCAGAGAGATAGAGAGACAGAAAGCGAGAAACCACCCTGCAGGGGGGACGACCACACTGCAATCCCTTCTCCTCCATTCTCCTCTTGAGATTTTGGGCAGTCACACACAGATGATTAGTGGCATGAGTATCAAGCCTCCAGGCCTGGAACTCGAACCACAGTCGGTCGTGTGGGAGTCCAGCACCTTAACCACTACACCACTTGATGGTCCCTCCAAGATTTTTAATAACATCTTTATTTATTTATCCCACATGTTTTTGACCATCTTCTATGTGCCAGATTCTTTAATAGGTGTTAAGAATATAGTGATAAGCACATAGCCTCCTCCTTAACTACCACCATAATAGTACTAAAATGATGGTCAGTATTTTTTAATCCTTGTTAAATCTGTTATGTGTTGTATGGTGTAATTTGAAGAGTAAAAAGAAAGGCTGTTGGCATTCTGAAATAAGAGACTAGGCAGTTTGTGCCTTTGGCTTACCATAATATAAGAATGAAGTCATCATGAGTCCTTAACACTCTTCTAAAATCAGTCCTAGGATGGCAGGTAGCTCCGAATCATTTTTCTTGGGAATCAAATAGGGTTTCCTCCGTTTCTCACCCTATTCTCCTGCCTTGCTTTATGGATAGCCCTGTCTGTCTCGACAATTGCCAGGAAATTTTAGTGCTGGATGAATTTTACTTCATCAGTTCTCTAATGTTTCTGTGACCGCACTCACTCGGGGCTCGCTGGGGTATTGCCAAGGTCTTTGATGATATTGATTTAGTCTATTCAATATCCACCAAGTTTCTTTTTCCACAAACATTAGAGAATCTCAAGGATCTTGCAAAGTAAGTTAAATTCAACTTCGCAGCCTTGACAACTCTGTGTGTAATTAATAAGAGCGCCCTTCCCAGTACACGATGACCTTGGAGAATTACAATGTCTGCGGCACACACTAACATCAGATTCTCAATCAACATGTTGTATAACACTTAACACTCCAAAGAAACGATATCGAGACTTAAAAGCTAATACATTTATTAAAATGTAACTCAGAATACTTTAAAAAATAAACACATATTTATACTTACCACCTGCTCCAGGTTAATTTTCCAATACTAAGAATTCTTCTACTTGACCATCTTCTTTTACAGTGGAATATGAAAGGCCTTAAAATGAGCGTATGTAAAAAAATATATATCTGCATGACAAGAAGTAGAATGCCCATTTATAACAAGTGTGAAAAAATATATATTGATCATTTTAAAGTGCCCATTTCAAGTTCTTTCTTGCCTAAGTCCAAGAGCAAGACTCAAGAATTTCTGAGAAGTTTGCATAATACAAGACACACTGGCTAGAGAAGCCCTGGGTGATGTCCATCTGATTCGAAGAGTTGTGGCAAAGCATTGAGTAGTGTCTTTCAGGTGTATTATTAAGTCTCAACTTACGTATCTCTTCCTGAGGGAGAATTTACCCAGCAACAGGGCTATGTCTCCTGGTATATCTATACTTTCATCCTATAACTTCGATTCATAGTATTCATCATGAATTTAATTTAAACAACTATTTTGTAATGCTTTGTCTAATGAGGGCCTTTGTCACTAGAACACAAAGGTCATGAGATGTGGCCTATCTTTTTAGCTTTTTGAAGAAATCCAGATGCTTAGCTCAATGCTGAACATAGCTGAATTCAATTAGTTTTTGTTGAACAAATCAAAGGAACAGAAAACGATTTATCCAAAATGATAAACCAAAACATTAAAAAGAGTAAATTCATTGGAAATGAACCTAGATGAGTTGTTTCCAAAATTTCGACATTTAAAAAAAAATGACTCTACAGGATAGTGGCTGTACTTTATTTTTCAAATTTACTTATTCATCTCTTTCATGAGTTGGTGTGTACGAGAGACACAGAAAGAGCATTTCAGGTGAGGTTGCAGAACTCCAATCTATTCCCAGCCTTTATTCAGCTTGGTTCTTGGGTACGCATATGTCTGGCATACTCAGAGAGGTCTCTGGACTTGAACCAGAAACCTTATCTTATGGGACTGCTTTGCATAGCATTACATTTTACCACTGCACCACTGCCTAGTCCCAACTGTACTACTAATTACTTATTAAGAATATATACTTTACAAGTCCCTATAAATCTAATCATGTCTTTACAGGACTGCTTTTTGTCCTAATTCTGTCTCCACACACTAGGACAATAACAAGGAGTTTCTATATGTCATACATGACTTATTTCATCAGCATACAGCACATGCAAATGTACCTGGCATGCTTTTCTTTTTTTTTTTTTAGAGGTTTTTGCTACAGGGTGCATGCGCTCGCCAGAAAGACAGAGAGAGATAGAGAGATAGAAAGCGAGAAATCACCCCCCAGAGGGGATGGCCACACCGCAATCCATTCTCCTCTCAGGATCTTGGGCACGTACGCATATGCACCCTGCTTGAGTTTAAGCCACTGGGTCCGGGACTCAAACCGTGGTTGACTACATGGGAGTCGAGCGACATAGCCATTACGCCAACTGCTGGTCCCCCTGGCATGCTTTTCAAACTGCCTGGTCTGGAACTTGAACCATGCAGTCGGCCAGGTGGGATCCAGCCACCTTAACTACCATGCCACTGGCTACCCCAAGAATGCCATTTAGCCCTCAGCATTATCTAATAAAGTAGTGGTCCTATGTTCCTAGGGTGTCTTTAAAGTGACAGGTATTGGCCAGGGTTGGAGAGTAAATACATTCATCTCTACTTGTCTCTTTACAACATCTAATCTCCAGCCTTTTGTTTGTTGGTTGGTTGGTTTGCTTTTAAAAGGCTTATTTATTTATTGAGAGAGAGAAGAATCCTCAACAGAGTCTCATACTGCAATCTCCCACTCTATCCCCCTCAATCCTTTCTGCTAGCCAGAATCATGTACATGTGTGTACCTCTGGTATGTACAGTCAATACAGGAAGAGAACCTTGCTCTTCCATATGGATTCCAGCATTGTTGCAAACAAGAGAATGCAACCTCAGTCATGTTTATGTCTTTCTATGATGTCAGACTATTACATAGCATACAGTGCAGCATGGCAAAGCAGTCAAATCAAGGGATGAGAACTCATGCAGACTGATCACCCTGGGTGATTGTTGGAGGCCAAGAGCCAGTCATGAGTCCCCAGATGTCTCTGTGTCTACCCTGAAAAGGAGAGTGTTTCTGGAGGTCTCATACAAGGTCCAAGCATGGGTGTTGAGGTCTGGAGAGAGGTAGTGAGTCTGGGGCAGAATCTCAGGAACCAAGGTCCACACTCTCTCGGAGTGTCCAGGAGTGAAGTGCTCTGGTCACAGGGCTAGGAGCAAATGTCAAAGTGGCTTTGAGAGGTCTTCTTTTCTGTCCCCGGGTGTGCAGAGTCTCTTAGATTAGTACCCCTGTCTAAGATTAGCCCACGGAGAGTCTATCCCTCTCCCCTTGGGTGGACCAACATGTCTGCAATTGTCAGACCTGGGTTTCCTTTATGTGTCTTCAGTCTGGTAAGCAAAAGGAGAAATTGGGTTGTGTACATGTCACACTTTTTTATTTAAGGAATTATTTTTTATTTTAACTTTATTTATTTTATTGATTTAATTCCTTTTATTTTAATTTGATCAGAGAGGGACAGAGTGAGAAAGAGAGAGAGAGAGAGAGAGAGAGAGAGAGAAAGCAAGAAAGTGAGAAAGCAAGCCATTGGGTCTGGGACTCAAACTGTGGTCAGCCACGTGGGAGTCCAGTGCCCTTAACTACCATGCCACCTGCTGGCCACTTTGTCACACTTTTTACTGCTTAGTGCTGGCTTGTCATTATGGAATCCATTTGTGTAACATTGTGCTCTCTACAAGCATTGCAGAGGGTGTTGTTATCACTGTGCCACCACGGCTGGGTCTCTAATTTTTTACTACTTCCTACTGGCCAAAGCCAACAAATGCCAGTGTATCAGGGAGACTGACAATACAATTTTAAAACATCAGTGTGTCTCAAGGCACAGACTAGCTCAGAGAAGGGCCCGGAATGGATCTTCAAGGGGAAATACTGAGTAACTAGTGCAACAGGGAAACTCTTGAACTTGTTGAGTCTATAGCTTTCAGAATACTCATTCAATTCTCGAAGCTGAGGATTGGGAAGCCAACGATGAGGTAGGATAGAGGAGCAGAACAGTTAAGTAATTTAACCATTCTGAACCACTAAGTGACTAAGGTTAACAGCTAGTAAGAAGTAGAACGAGACCTTTTCTTAAGTCATTCGAACCTTACCCAGTGTTTGCTGTCTGTGTGTTGCTTACCTTCCCTCACCCTCCCCAAACACAAGACATCACATCAGCTAGTGATTCTTTGGTGCTACGACTGAGCAGTGTGGGTGGCTTGTGTTCTGTTTTGTTTCTGTTCATTTGGAGATTTTGCGTCTGTTTATAAAATATTATCTCTCGGCATCTATAATATCTCTGTGGATGTTGTTGTGAAAGTGCCCAGAATCTTTCAGACACTCAGTATAGATGAGTTACGGCCAACATGATGCCTGATTATTCACACTGTGGGGGAGAGGACCAGGCTCTTGTTAACTTACAGAGGGCTGCCCCCTGGGGACCAGAGGAATGAGTCCCCTTCCTGGCACTCTGGAGTGGCTACCGGGGGCCGGTACACTAGAATACTTGGAGCTCTGTGCACTTCTTGGTACTCAGGAAACCTCAGTAATGATATTCTAGTGAGATCTTTCTTGCCAATTCTTAGGTTTCTGTGCATTACTTTTTTTCATCCCTTAACTGGTCAGATTCAGTGAAGACTATTTTTAAAAACTAACTTGGAAAAATAAACAAGTGTTTCTTTTTGTTTTTGTTTGTTTGTTTGTTTTTTAGTTTTATTTTAGGCATTTGGGTTTTTTTATTTTTATTAACATATAGCAACTGTACAAATTTGTGGAGTGCAATGTGATTTTTCTGTAGAAGAAAACCATATGCAGTGATTAAATCAGGGCAGTTTTGTAGCCATCATCTCAACCCTTTGTCACTTCTTCATGTGGGGAACATGGAAATCCTCTTCTTAAGCCATACAGTAGGTTGTCATTAGCTACAGTCTCCCTACCATATTTTATAACACTAGAAATTATCTAGTCCCCTTATCCAGCTGCAATTTTGTTTCCATAATCAACATTCTTCTATTCCCTGTTTCTTCTTCTCCTTCCCAGTCTCTAGTAATCATTCTTCATCTCTCTAGTCTTATGAGGTCACTTTTTTTTTTTTAAGTTTTCATATATGATAGAGATATGTGGTATTCCTTGCTCTGTGCCTGGCTTATTTCACTTAACATAATGGCAGTGGTGCAGAGGGGCAGGAGGGCCTGTGTGCAGGTGGTAAAAGAATTTACCAAAGGCATAAATGCAAGAAGCTAGGTTTATTAGAGCCGGGCAAGAGTATACCCAAGGTGAGACCTGAGCAGGTGTCTGGGGCAAGGAGGGTCTCTTTAAATGGTCTCGACTGCAAGGGAAGGGTAAGGATAAACTCTAAAAACTGTTTTGGGGGGGGTCGTTTCTCAGGAATGTAGGGGGTTTATCAGTTACAGTTGATTGCCCTAGGTGGTACCAGAGACAGATCCAGAACATGTTTCCCATGTTGTAAAAGCTTATCTCAGGAGCTTTATCCTGGATTTGTATTAACTGGAGCAGGTTTACTTATTTCCTTAGGTAAGGCACATCTTGGGCCCTCTTTATCAACCCTTGGTTCACCTATTTTCATTTCAACTCTTCATAGTAATATCCTCAAGGCTCAGCTATTCAACCTCAAATAACAGATGTTCATCCCTTTCAATGGCAGAATAGTATTCCATTGTATATGTATACCATACTTTCTTTTACACATATATCTGCTGATGAACACTTAAGTTGATTCTGTATCTTGGCTATTGTGACTACTGCTGCAATAAACACTGAGTACAGATTTCTTATGACATGCTGATTTCCTTTCCTTTGGATATATACACAGTAGTGGGATGGCTAGAGCTTATGGAAGTTCTATTTTTAGAATTTTGAAGAAACTTCAAACTATTTTCCAAAATGGCTTTACTTCCATTCCCACCAGTAGTATAAAACAATACCCTTTTCTCTGACTCGTCACTGGCATTTGTTATTTTTTGTCTTTTTGATAATAGGCATTTTAATGAGAAAAGAAAAAGCAAATATGTAAGAAAGAAGGGAGGAGAAAAAGAAAACTGCTTGTCATCAGAGACAACATTTTCATCTAAATCCTTCTGGTCTATTCTCTGCATGGGATATATGCCTACTGCATACATTTTTTTTCTTAAATGACACTATTCTATACACACTGCTTCGTAGCTTGCTTTACATTCTCAATTGTGTGTTAATGGCATAGATTTATTTCAAATTTCATACAGAGCTCTCTTTAGCTATTTTATGGCCATTGTAATGCTGTAGCCAGAGATTAGCTGGAGAAGGCAGTGTGGTGGAATGCTGGCATCTCAAACTAAAGTGTCCAGATGAACTACCTGGGGATCCTATTGAAATGCAGATTCTGTTACAGGAGGTCTGGAGAAGGGCTTGAGAATTTACATTCCTAACATGCTCCCTGGCAATGTTAGTGCTGGTCTGTGGCTTAAAGCAGGCCAATTTAAGGTTTAGCAGGACTGCAGCCATTTTGAAATTAATGAAGACCTCTAATGAGAAGCAGTCTGACCAAATGCTGAGTCACAGGGAGATCTGTTTGCAGAATGATCAGATGAGAAACCAGAAGTGAGTATCAGGATAAATTACTCAAGCGAAAGCAATTGGCTCTGATTATAATGAGGAGTGATTTGCATGTGCTTATTCTTGTACTTATAAATACTGAGAGACCACGTTGAGCTTTTTGAGACAGTTTGATGGGGTTTGCTGACTGTGTCTCTGTAATAGGTAACAGGAAACAGGTAACAGGTAACAGAAATAAACTCCCTTCATCTCCAGCCTCTTCCTATCATTTCATTGACCACGAGAAGAAGCAGCTAGACTTAATTGGCCAGTCACATGTTCACACTTTAAGAAGCTCCCACATGGCAGGTGTAGTGAAAAGAACTCCCATCCAGGAGTCAAAAGAATGACTTCAAATATTTATCTTGGGATTGAGGGTAAGTTTTAAACCTCTTAAACCTTAGTTCTCTTTTTTATAAAGAAATAATCATAACAATCTGAAAATTCTTATCACAAAATTCATACTTATGAAAACATAGTTGAATTGAAATCCAGTCATGCTAGAAAATTAAGGGGGGAATACTTTTTATAGTCTCCATTCTACTCTCTTATTCTATTAAAAGAATGTTCATTAAATGGCTTCTTATGCATAAAGAAGTCCAAGGCACTGAATTTTAAAAAATGAATTGATCTATTGGGTAGTCAGAAAAGTCATGGTGCATTTTGTATAAAAGATCAGAAAAATACATAATGACTTTTCCAATGACTCGATATTTTACCTTTTCAAATAATTCAATAAAGAGACTAACCCAAATTGACAGGATACCCAGCAGTCTCTGTTCACCCTATAGCTGAGGTAAGGAGATAAGCACCCTATGAATATCATTAGAGTATTGGCCCAAAATGGAGTCACAAAATGGTTAACTTTTAAAATGGAGACACATGGCACTAGCAGGTGTCGTGGTGGTTAAGGTGCTGGACACTCCTACATGGTTGACCGTGGTTCAAGTCCCGGACCTGGTGGCTTGCTTTCTCTCTCTGTGTGTCTCTCTGTGGTCAAATTAAAATAAATAAATGAATAAATATAATTAAAAAATTATTCTTTAGAAAAATAAATAAATAAAATGGAAACACAACAGCTCATAGCAGCTCAGCTCTCTCTGACCCACTTGCTCACAAAAATGGCAGCAGTAACTCAATGATTATCTTAGGCAACATGACCTGAAGTAAACATAAGAATTAAGATTCTTTTCCAGGTCCTACCATATTCAGAGAAGAAGATAAGATAATGGTCTTATGGTCCAAAGCTTATAGACAAAAAGAGTCTTATGACATTTGTACCCACTCCAAAATTAGGAAAAATAACCATACCCTTCTAGCATATGACCATGAGGAGAACACATGCACAAACCTCTCCTAAAAACAAGCCCAGACAAAGTCCCCACCTCAGTTCCTCTTGCGAAACCCATTTTCTAGGACCCTTCCTTGCCTGTCTGGGAGCTGTTCTCTTCTTTGATAAACTACTTTGCTATCCTCTCTCTGTGTCTGTGTCTCTAATTCTTCATGAGCATGAGACAAGGAGTCAGGTTTGCTACTGTTTCTATATTGGGTATTGGGCCCATGCACTCCAAGTTCCCAACATCATAACAACTTGAAGAATGACATGTTTTTCTCTTTACAAATATACTAACATCTCAAATATATATCCAAACCCCATGTAATGCACTTTCCCTAATTCTGTTCTCTTTCTATTTTTCTGCCTAGGTGCTAAGCATATTCTCTCTTTCTCAAATCCCCTATACAGGACCTCTCCCTCTTCCTGGCCTCAACTTCTTTTCCCTTCTAGTATTCCCCTATGGACCCCTCTCTGCATCCCTTCACTTACTAAGTTCTTGGCTTCTCTTTGGATCTTTATGTGCATTTCCTTTCTTGTCAAAAAGGTTCCTTTCCAAGAGTCCGGTGGGACTGTGTATCTTTCTGACATAATCATTATCACTAAAAAAAAAAAAAATTTAACTGGGTTTCAAATGCAGAAGAGCTTAGAAAAATTAGACTTGCATTTTGTTGTTGTTGTTGTTGTTGTTTCAGTTAGGCAACTTGCCAGCGATGTAATTTTGTAACCCCTGATTTTTTTAATTTATTTTTTATTTTTTTAAACAAGAGCAGTCTTAGCTTGGTCTCCCTTACAAAGATAGGAGCAGAAAAATACTCTCCTCCTGTGCTGGGATCCACTTGAAATAAGGATAAATATTTGATCTAATTTTGTAAGAGAGAAGTAGATGCCTGACTGGGCCAGTCATGTGTATTAGGAAGTTCTTTGAACAAAACCTGAAAGAACTAATTTTTTTTAAGGGCTCTTTGATTGTAGACTCCCTAGATTAAGTTGTGAAACCCTGATATGGAGACCCATATTCCCCAATTATATTCTCTTGTAGAAACACAGTGGGTGGGCTTAGCCTGGGGACAAGTTCCAGTTAAGCGAAGTAAATGAATAAGTTAATGTAGTTTAATTAATTGGCCAAATCAGACCAAGAGAAAATTTCTGAGATTTACATATTCAGATACTTAATGAGCAAACACTGTGCTTTGCTTGAATATTTTTAGGTAGTTGTGTCTAACTCACTCTGTTGCTATTTCCTTGTTTATTCCCATGAAGCCTAACATAGAGTGAGGTTTGCAGAGCCTTCTCTGCAAACTCACAGCAGTGGGGGAGGGGAGAGAACAGATGGTTACTGCTTGTGACTCTTTTCTCAAATTTTCGATTTTACATAATCGTCTGTGTGTTGGGGATGGAGTGGGCACTGTTAATTTAAAAGTGTGTGAGATTACCCACATTTTTTTTAAGAATAATTTGAGTGCACTTTTGATATTCATTATAAACAGTCCATTTCTACAGCTGGGAAGTATTGCAAGAGTGAAAAACGAATAGAGTAATGGAGAAAAGCTAGCCAAGAAGATGTTTTGATATATTTTGGAGAACAGTAAACTAATTAGGAACCAGATTTAAAAATTTGAATTTAAAGATAATAAACCTTTAGGGGCAGCAGGTGGCATGGTGGTTGGGGTGCTGGACTCCCACATGACCAACAACAGTTCGAGTCCTGGACCTAGTGACTTGCTTTCTCACTTTCCATTTCTTTCTTTGGTGAACACACATGCCCTCTAGCAAACTTAAAATAATAATCATCATAAAATAAAAAATAAATAAGATAAAAGTCTGAACAAAATGGATGAAAATTAGAAACACTTATGAAATGTGAGGATAATACCCTGGAGTCACCCTGAGAATCATCTGTATTTGGTTCTAAGTTTTTCCCATCTTCGAAAGCTGCTCTTCACCCCAGTGGTCATGTCTTACATTCATAAAGTGGCTTCCATTTAGTAAGTACTTTATACGTAGGAAGTGCTATTGATCAGGTTTGCAGGGTTCCAAACAATGGGCAGGCATTTTACCACCATCTGTACCTCCTCTCGGTTACACAGAGAAATGGATGAAGGAAAATAAATGAGACACAGGCGTGAGTAGCTGGGCTCTAGCACTACCCTTCAGATCAGCGTAGACCTTAACAGCCAGTCTCCAACTGCAGGAACAATAGTCAGAGTCACTTCCCTGGTGGGCAGTTCTGAGTTTCTTCTGCTGGATGCCAGCTAATGCTTCCTTTTCCTTTTTTTTTAGAGGTTTTTGCTATAGGGCGCATGCGCTCACCAGACAGAGACAGAGAGACAGAAAACGAGAAATCACCCCCTGGGGGGGAGGGGAGGATGGCCACACCGCAATCCCTTCTCCTCCTGGGATCTTGGGCACGCACGCACACGCGTCTGGCATGAGTTTAAGCCGCCGGTCTGGGACTCGAACTGCAGGCGGTCGACTACATGGGAGTTCAGCGACATAGCCATTACTCTAACTGCTGGTCCCAATAAGTTAATGCTTCCATAGGTTACAACCAGGTTTTGAGGTGCACCATGGGTAGCTGAGAATTTTGACACATGTTAAGTAGCAGAGCATATTGGATATTAGGTACTTAAATGCTCATCTGTTTTGCTTTGTTTTCTTTTGTTTTTCCCCTGTGGTGCATGGGTACAACAGAGAGGAGGAGGAGTTAAGACAGTAAGGCATTATCCTAGTTTTGATGGTGGGGACCTAGCTTCCAATGAGCAGTTACTCCTGTTAAAAGAAAAACAGACCAGCCAATTTAATAGCATTTTAATAGAGCAAATCTTAACACAATTTAAATCGGACAGTTACCCTGGACTTTGGACAACTCTGGCTAGCCTCCTGGTCAACCCAATATTTAAGTTCTGGAAAAGGAAAGTGACGGGTACAGGAATGGGAACATGAGGTACAAAAAAGAAAGTAAAGGGGGAACCAGCAGTTAGCCTAATGGCTATGTCGCTGGACTCCCACGTTGTAACCGTGGTTCGCGTCCTGGACCCAGTGGCTTAAAACTCACGCCGGGCGCGTGTGCGTGCGTGCCCAAGATCCCAAGAGGAGAATGGAGGAGAAAGGACTGCGGCGCGACCATCCCCCCTGGGGGGGTGGTTTCTTACTTTCTGTCTCTATGTCTCTGTCTGTCTGGCAAGGCGCCCTATAGCGGAAACCACTCCAAAAAAAAAAAAAAAAAAAAATAAAAGGGAAAAAAAAAAAAAAAAAATGAAAGTGAAGGAAGGAGGTGGGGAAACGATTTGGGTTGGTTACATTACAAAGTTTGTCTGCATTCACACAGTTTAAAAGGCAGGATGCCTGTGATTGACTGAAGCCTAGCTGCTGTGATTGGCTGTAACCTAGCAACCAGCTCAGGAAGCCAGCCTAACATGTACGATTTTAGCTTATCCGTAGGAATTGAAGTGTGAGCATACAGTGGCTGTTTAGGCCAAAATAACTTAGTTTAACAATTTCCCGCCCTTTGGTCAGCCTTTTACATAGGTAAGTCATTTAATCTTCATGAAACTTATGGCTGTATTCTCTCTCTCTCTTTTGTTTTTGGTTTTTGTTTTTGGAGAAGTTTTTGCTATAGGGCGTGGGCTCGCAAGACAGACATCGAAAGACAGAGAGACAGAAAGCGAGAAATTACCCCCCAGGGGGAATGGACACGCGGCAATCCCTTCTCCTCCATTCTCCTCTCGGAATCTTGGGCATACATGCACAGGCGCCTGGTGTGAGTTTTAAGCCACCAGGTCTGGGATGCAAACCATGGTCGACTACATGGGAGTCCAGTGACATAGCCATTACGCTATCTTCTGGACCCCATATTTTCTCTACTTATTCAGTGAAAGAAAACAAGTCTCAGAGAAATAATACTAACTTGATCAAGGCCACATAATCTGAGTAAGGAAGAGGTAGGCCTCAAACCTCAATTGAATAATGCCAAAGGCCGGGTTGGTTAGGCCTGTTTTTCTGCCATTCCAAACTAATGACCAGCTCTGCCCCCAAGTAGGGGGAGTAACAGGAAGAAAAGATCACTAAGATCTACTATTCTGATAATTACTCCTCTGTCCTTTCCAGTTACTTTTATTTAACTTATCTATTTACTTATTTATTGAAGGAGGAAAGGAGGTCCTCTCTATTTGCCAACTCCTTTATTTCCTGGAATTGATGCATCTTGGGATTCCAGTTCAGACTTCAGTGTAGGAAAATCTAAGCCCAATGAACCATGCCTTGGCCATATCAGGGTGAGGTTTTCTTTTTCTTTCTTCTTCTGTCTTTTTTTTTCCCCCTAGCCAAGCAGAGGCTGAATGGCCCAGCTCTTGGCAACCTCATTGAATCTATTATGTTTTGATCATTATTTAAACAAATGGTATTCACCAGGGGCCAAGTCAGAGGACAGGACACAGAGAAGGCTTTTTATCAGTCAGCCGGACTGATCTTCCCTTTTCACAAGTCCTTTGTGTTCTCCGAGGATCCCTCAAGTGTGAAGCAGCTCACAAAGGAATGAAATGGACACAGCCTTTGTCTGGGAGAGGACATTCAGTCAGTGCTCTTTGCCCCTCCACAGATGTCTTGATCCTTTTGGCTCTTTTTGTTGTTGTTGGTGGTGGTGGTGGTCTCTATTCAAATCAAAGGTGTAGATGAAACAACCAACACACTGTCAAGGCACTGCAGTGGGAGCAGCAGAAAGAGGCACGTGCAGAACTTTTACAAGGCCTCAGATGAGAAAATACCACGGAGGGGAAGATCCCAGTGGGCTCTCACACTTGCATAGCAGAGGAGAAATAGGCGTTAAAAGATGCTGGTTATGCTAATAATTACCCAAGTGATACTGAAAAAGGCTTTATCTTTGCAAGACATAGATCCTTTCTTTCTAAGTGGAGATAGTGATTATAGTTATTTCATAACATTGACTTCTGAAAGATTACATTCATTGTGCTTATTGGCATATTTGAAACTTTTATTATTATTATTTTTTTAATTTTAGATTTTTTCTGGAGGGCACATGCACTTGCAGCAGAGACAGAGAGGAAACGTGAGAAATCATCCTCTAGAGGGAATGGCCCTGCTGCAGTCTTTTTTCCTCCACTTTCTTCTCGGGATTTGGAGCATGCACGCACACACGTTCAGCATGGTTTTTCAGGCCCCTGGTCTGGGACTTGAATAGTGGTTGGCCATGTGGGAATGTAGTGCCTTTGCCACTATGCCACCTGCTGGCCTCAACTTCCATTAAATTTTTATTTTTGTAATTACAGCTGGGGATGCATGTATGTAGGGAAGAGGTCTTGGGTCCTGGGAAGGCAAAAAAATTATGTCTAATAAGTTATGGGTTTGGAGAATTAAATAAATCTGCAATTTATCTTTTCATATTAAGGTAGAAAATTCATAAAAAAAATAATCATCATTTGAAAACTCTCAAGTAAGTGATACCAGTTAGCACATTGATGCTCGAACGTCACAAACCAAAGCTCTACAGTCTAGGAATTTTTCTAAAATTTCCTCTCCTAACCCTGTAAAAAAGTGCTTTTATCCAATATATCTGAAAAATCTAGCATATTTATAAATTCATTATGACCTTTGGAATAAAGTTTCTGAGCAAGACTACATGAAAACAACACAATCCAATGTTAATAAACTTATCTTATTAGGAAGTATTTTTCTGCCATCATTTCTACTGCTGCTTCCGTTGGTGGGAGCGCTGTTGTTTGGAGCGGGAGTGCTGTTTGTAGAGTGGTGCATAAATCGATATCCTGAAAAAATAGAGATCCATGGGGGCCTGCTTATGGAAGTCTCGTCCTTGGATCTTTCCCAAGAATGGGTTTATCTATAAGCAGACTCATCCAACTGTCTGCTGTCAGCTACAGTGATTGCATGAGGGTGTGTAGTCCATCAAAAAATGTTTTTTGCAACCATTATGGTGCCATCAGACATGGCTCTAAAAGTAGTGGCTCTAAAGAACAGTAATTCTGAAGACTCAGGAGCTGAGAAATTTTAGCTAGTAAAATCCATTTGACTTATAACAGGGGAAAATACTTTACCATGATATTGGGACCTTGCAACCAAATTTTGATTGACTTTCAATTAGCTGAGTTTCCAAGAAGTAAGAATTTTTATTGAGAGTCTGGCAGGTGGCGTGGTGGTTAAGGGCACTAAACTCCCACTTGGTTGACCGTGGTTTGAGTCCCAGACCTCAGTGGCTTGCTAACTTTCTCTGTCTGTCTGTCTGTCTGTCTCTCACTCTGTCCCTCCCTGGTTGAAGTTTAAAATAAATAAATAAATAAATAAATAATTAAATTAAATTAAATAATTCTTAAATTTTTTTTTGAGAGTAAAACACACAAAGAAAAAAAGGGACAGAAAAGTACTTTTGGGATGGGTCTCACATGCTGTGATCCTCTTGCAGTTATGTACTCACATGCTTCCTGTGTTTAGGCTGATCTAGGACTTGAACTCAGACCTTGTGACTTTGGCATCATGCAGCTGCATTATACTGCCTGTACCATCTCAGCGGGGCCTCTAAAATGCTTTTATCATCGACTTGGTCCTAAAAACTTGTATAAAAACTTATAAAACCTTACACATGGGACAGGCATAGTGGTTAAGGCTCTGGACTCCCACATGTCCAACTGAGGTTCAAGTCTAGAACCTGGTGGCTTGAAAAATCATGCCAGGTACATGTGTGTATATGCCCAAAATCCTGAAAGGAAATTGGAGGAGAAGGGATTGTGGTGTGGCCATTCCCCTTGGGAGGTGATTTCTCATTTTCCCTCTCATTGTCTCTTTCTTTCTCTCTCTGGCAAGGACATGAGCCCTGTGGCAAAAACCTTAAAAACAAAACCAAAACAAAAAGACATTACATATTCTTATGCTCCATCCGAAGTATGCAGAGTGTGTGAAAAGGCAGGACATTGAGTGGGACTGAGGATTTATTGGAATATATGCTACACATTGGAAAAAGATAGGGAAAAAGGAAGAGAGACAATCTTGATGCTGCAGTATCTCATTCTAAGTCTACATAATATGCAATATATAGGTTAAAACATTGCCCTTATTATATAATAAATCAGTAGCCTTTTTTTTTTTCTTTTAGAGACTTTTTGCTATAGGGCTCATGTGCTCACTGGAAAGACAGAGAGACAGAAAGTGAGAGAAATCACCCCCCGGGGGATGGCCATGTGACAATCCTTTTTCCTCCATTCTCCTCTAGGGATTTTGGGCACGCATGCACATGCACCTGGCATGAGGTTCAAGGCACAGAATCTGAGATGTGAACTGAGATAGACTGTGTGGGAGTCCAGTGCCTTAACCACGATGCCACCTGCTTACCCCAGTAGCCATGTTTTAATATTTATATATTTAGCTGAGGTTTGTTTGGAGGATTAAAAAGAAAACTCTACAGATAATTGATAAACTTTTTAATTTTTTATATTTTACAGCTCTTAATATATAACTATTGTCTGAAATTTGTCATGTTTAAGCTTTAAGAATCACTTAGCATCTCATGGGTCGTTGGTTTTGTATCATGAGAACTTCCTAATGTTAGCTGAATTTTTTTTTAATCTCAATCCACCCGCTCCATCTAATATACTGCATTTTTGGAAAATCTTTTTACTCTATGTATTTCTTAGTTTCTTCCTCTATAAACTGAGAAAGATGTTTCTGTCTCTGAGTCTTTGTGAGACAATATGAAGAAGTCATTCCAAAATATCTATATACTGGGCTAGGTCCATAGGAGTTCTCTTGGATTTGTAAGTGAAATAAGAAAAATAAGGTCAGCTGATAGTGTTCATGAAATGTATATAGTTGAAAAAAAAAAAAAGAGGTAAATTCTTTTGATTTAAAAATGACTCTCATTTTATAAAATACCTTTTTAAGTTTTCTCCTCCTTTTTTCTCACTACTTTATTAGTAACTCAAAGTCCCAGAAACAGTGAGCTTGATGATCCAGAAGTAGTGAGCCTGAGACAGCGCTGATCAGTATCCCTGTGGATTTGTTTTCTGTGTGAAGTTGGCACTCCCCTGGTCTTGGTCGCAGGTCGGTTTGCAGTTATTCATCTAGCAGTAGAAAGAGAGCCTAGCCTTCAGAGTATTTTTGGATCAGTCTCTCTCAAAAATGGTGCTTTGGGATGGCAGTCCGAGGGATACCATTGGTGTCTGTGGGACCAAACCAAGTGAATTGTCACGTGAGCAAGGACCCTGTGGCTGTAGCCTCATTAGCACTGAATTCCTACAGGCAGAGACAGCCAATAGAATTGGGAGAGAGCTGTGGGTCCCTCTTATCCACGTGTGTTTAGCCACATCACAAAGCCAGATTTTGCTGCGCTTCTATTAGTCACTGTTATGCTGGCTACTACAGGTTAATTTCTTAACTCATCTGACAGACCTCACCATGCTCTGTGCTTTTTCTAGGTATTGCTAAGAATTTTAAGTACATTTATAAAATCTCATTTAACTCACACAGTAGTTTAGTGAGGAAGCATCATTTTCATTCCCCGTTTTCACGAATGAGGAAATGAGACTAAACTGGCCCTTGGCCACGCGAGAGCCATTTATCAAGTGAGTCACCTAGTTTGCTTCAAGCCCAGTTGTCTTCCAAAGGTCACAGCATTGACTATGGAAAAACCAGCCCTTCAGTAGAGGAAGGAAACCCCTTGATAGAAATGTAAGAGTAGGGATGCTGGAAATAACAGACCTCGATTGTTGCTGATACTGTTTGCAGTTTGGAAGTGGTTGTTGTCTTGATTAAATCAAATAACGTTTACAAAGTCCTAAAATACGGTAAGATTTTGTGCGGGAGTACTGTTAGTAATATTGGCAACAATAGTACCTGGACTGTGATGTGGGTTGTATGAGACTTTGCAGGGATGAGGAAATATACAACGTGAGGTAAAGTCAGGGATTTGAGAGGTGTGTTCAGCGTTATGTGGAAGGGGGGCTGGGCAGCGTGCAGTGGTAATGTGACGCTCGGTGAGGCTGACACACGTAAGTTTCGAGGTTTGCATCCAGACACCTGAGTATGCCAGGCACGCTTGTGCCCAATGAGTAGGGGCTGACTGGAGGTAGATGGTGGCATTGATATCCTATTGGGTGCCTGTCTCTTTGTCTTTGTCTCTCTGTCTCTCTTGCTCATGGAGATAAGTAAGTAAACTTTAAAAAGACTTGAGTGGAAGGCATGAAGGGTTCTAAGAGGTGCAGAGTCATCTGTGTTCTAATGTGTTGAGGGCCTCCTTATTAAGTCCATCCTAGCCGGGTGGGCATGGGCAGCCTTACAGATATAGGGTCCTGGTTTGTGTCTGGGCACCAAGTACAGAGAACTTTGCCCATTCCTGTTGGAGGGGACCTGACCAAGTAAGGAATGAGGTTCATGTAGCTGCGACCCTGTGAAATGGGTTTCTGTGGATGAGAAGCTTGTGAACTGAGATAGACTGTGTAGGAGTCCAGTGCCTTAACCACGATGCCACCTGCTTACCCCAGTAGCCATGTTTTAATATTTATATATTTAGCTAAGGTTTGTTTGGAGGATTAAAAAGAAAACTCTACAGATAATTGATAAACTTTTTAATTTTTTATATTTTACAGCTCTTAATATATAACTATCGTCTGAAATTTGTCATGTTTAAGCTTTAAGAATCACTTAGCATCTCATGGGTCGTTGGTTTTGTATCATGAGAACTTCCTAATGTTAGCTGAATTTTTTTTTAATCTCAATCCACCCGCTCCATCTAATATACTGCATTTTTGGAAAATCTTTTTACTCTATGTATTTCTTAGTTTCTTCCTCTATAAACTGAGAAAGATGTTTCTGTCTTTGAGTCTTTGTGAGACAATATGAAGAAGTCATTCCAAAATATCTATATACTGGGCTAGGTCCATAGGAGTTCTCTTGGATTTGTAAGTGAAATAAGAAAAATAAGGTCAGCTGATAGTGTTCATGAAATGTATATAGTTGAAAAAAAAAAAAAGAGGTACATTCTTTTGATTTAATTCTTTTGGTTTAAAAATGACTCTCATTTTTAAAAAATACTTTTTTAGTTTTTTTCTCCTTTTTTTCTCACTACTTTATTAGTAACTCAAAGTCCCAGAAACAGTGAGCTTGATGATCCAGAAGTAGTGAGCCTGAGACAGCGCTGATCAGTATCCCTGTGGATTTGTTTTCTGTGTGAAGTTGGCACTCCCCTGGTCTTGGTCGCAGGTCGGTTTGCAGTTATTCATCTAGCAGTAGAAAGAGAGCCTTCAGAGGTAAGTATTTTTGGATCAGTCTCTCTCAAAAATGGTGCTTTGGGATGGCAGTCCGAGGGATACCATTGGTGTCTGTGGGACCAAACGAAGTGAATTGTCACGTGAGCAAGGACCCTGTGGCTGTAGCCTCATTAGCACTGAATTCCTACAGGCAGAGACAGCCAATAGAATTGGGAGAGAGCTGTGGGTCCCTCTTATCCACGTGTGTTTAGCCACATCACAAAGCCAGATTTTGCTGCGCTTCTATTAGTCACTGTTATGCTGGCTACTACAGGTTAATTTCTTAACTCATCTGACAGACCTCACCATGCTCTGTGCTTTTTCTAGGTATTGCTAAGAATTTTAAGTACATTTATAAAATCTCATTTAACTCACACAGTAGTTTAGTGAGGAAGCATCATTTTCATTCCCCGTTTTCACGAATGAGGAAATGAGACTAAACTGGCCCTTGGCCACGCGAGAGCCATTTATCAAGTGAGTCACCTAGTTTGCTTCAAGCCCAGTTGTCTTCCAAAGGTCACAGCATTGACTATGGAAAAACCAGCCCTTCAGTAGAGGAAGGAAACCCCTTGATAGAAATGTAAGAGTAGGGATGCTGGAAATAACAGACCTCGATTGTTGCTGATACTGTTTGCAGTTTGGAAGTGGTTGTTGTCTTGATTAAATCAAATAACGTTTACAAAGTCCTAAAATACGGTAAGATTTTGTGCGGGAGTACTGTTAGTAATATTGGCAACAATAGTACCTGGACTGTGATGTGGGTTGTATGAGACTTTGCAGGGATGAGGAAATATACAACGTGAGGTAAAGTCAGGGATTTGAGAGGTGTGTTCAGCGTTATGTGGAAGGGGGGCTGGGCAGCGTGCAGTGGTAATGTGACGCTCGGTGAGGCTGACACACGTAAGTTTCGAGGTTTGCATCCAGACACCTGAGTATGCCAGGCACGCTTGTGCCCAATGAGTAGGGGCTGACTGGAGGTAGATGGTGGCATTGATATCCTATTGGGTGCCTGTCTCTTTGTCTTTGTCTCTCTGTCTCTCTTGCTCATGGAGATAAGTAAGTAAACTTTAAAAAGACTTGAGTGGAAGGCATGAAGGGTTCTAAGAGGTGCAGAGTCATCTGTGTTCTAATGTGTTGAGGGCCTCCTTATTAAGTCCATCCTAGCCGGGTGGGCATGGGCAGCCTTACAGATATAGGGTCCTGGTTTGTGTCTGGGCACCAAGTACAGAGAACTTTGCCCATTCCTGTTGGAGGGGACCTGACCAAGTAAGGAATGAGGTTCATGTAGCTGCGACCCTGTGAAATGGGTTTCTGTGGATGAGAAGCTTTGCCTGTCTCCCAAGGGGAAGTCCTCTGCCCTGACTGTCCAGTTTTGAGATGTAGAGTCCATCTCTGAATACCTTGACCCAAAACCCGTCCTCATCATACTGCAGGACCTGAAAGATTAGGAGCCTTCTGGCAGCCACAGGCATGTTCTGAATCACAGGTTTCAATGTGCTTTAAGACTGGAAACCAGCTGCCCAATGAAGCAAAAGAGAAGGAGGATTTACATATGGAAGAACTTGGAAGGAGAAAATCACTATGCAAGGAAATGAAGTCATGGCTCCTGCAGCATAGAACATGGCCTGCCAGACTGGGGGATTACAGCCATGATTTAGACATCTCCAGAGACTGCAATCCACTATTACAATGAATATAGAGAAACTGGCACAATTTAGGGAGTGTGTCATGTCTGTTTATCATTTATTTGCATGCACTTTCAATGTAGACAGGTATCTAAGGAATTAGAACTTCTCCAGAAGATGATTCATTTCTCTTGTTTTTTAATCTTGGGTGTGTTATCTAAGAGGCATGAGGAATAATGGGCTTTAGTAAATTTGCTGCATTTCTTGTTCTATACATTTCCTCTTTACAAATAGCTACGTTAATAGTTTTGGAATGTCCACCAGCAGCACTGCCATATATTAACAAGTTTGATATATATTTTTAGGTTTATTTTGGGATAATTATAGACCTAGAGAAGTTGCAAAGATAATCAAGAGAGGTTCCCAGTTCTCTTCAGTGGTTAGATCTTCCCTAAGTATAATCCAGAGTCAAAGCCAAGAAATTGGGAGGTAAATGGTGGCATAGTGTTAAAATGCAACCACTGAGGCTGATCCACACGGGAAGATTTTAGCTTCACGTATAGAGACTTCTCTGAGTACATGGGACACATATGTGCCCTTGATCCAGGGCTGCCTGAACCTTGGGGTGGATTGTGGTGTCTGTTAGGGGGTGTTGTCTCTGTCTCTGTCTCTATTTCTCTGTGTCTCTTCTGCTCATGGAAGAAGTAAACTTTAAAAAAGAAAAAAAAAAAGGGACCAGCAATTAGCGTAATGGCTATGTCGCTGGACTCCCACACAGTCGACCGCGGTTCGAATCCCAGACCCGGTGGTTTAAACTCACGCTGGGCACATGTGCGTGCGTGCCCAAGATCCCTAGAGGAGCATGGGGAAGAAGGGATTGTGGCATGGCCATCCCCCCTGGGGGGTGATTTCTCGCTTTCTGTCTCTCTGTCTCTCTCTGTCTGTCTAGCGAGCGCACGCGCCCTATAGCAAAAACCTCTCCAAAAAAAGAAAAAGGAAAAAAAAAACAGAAAAAAAAACAAAAGCAAACAAGAAATTGACACTGGCGTGAAGTACATATAGTTCTGTGCCACTTTGTTATACATTTAGATTATTGTTACCACTTCACAACTCAAGCAAGATACAGAACTATTTCATCACCACAAACTTCTCATGTTTCCCTTTTGGAGTCACACCCATCTTTCCCTCCACCATCCATAAGCCCTGGCAGCTACCAATTTGTTCCCATCTCCATAATTTTGACATTTTGGGAAGGTGAGGCCAGTGGAATCCTACAGTATGTGATGTGTTGAGATCTGTCATTTTCACTGAGCGTGATGTACCTGAGATCCAACCAAGGTGCATGTGTCAGTAGTTTGCTCCTTTTTACTGGGGAGTAGCGTCCTTCGGTGTGATCATGCCATAGTTTGTTTAGACATTTACTCTTAAACAGACATTTTGGTTATTGGAGATTACAAAGAAAGCTACTATGAGCAATCTTGTACAAATTTGTTTGGATATATGTTTTCATTTCTCTGGGAAAGGTGCCCAGGAGTGTGGTTGCTTGGTTGTATGGTTAGTGTATTTTCTTTTCAGAAAGTACAACCACATATTGTATGATTCCATTTAAGTAAAATGTTTTATTTTTTAAAAGTGCCAAACTATGTTCCAGAGATTTTGCGCTGCTACCAGCGACATAGAAGAAATTCAATCTGTCCACATCCTCACCAGCATTTGGTATTGCCACTACTTTTCTATATTTACTGTTCTAATAGGTGTGCAGTCACATCCTATTCAGAGTCTTAATTTGTACTCTACCAGCTACATTGCCATATTTAAATAGCTTTATCAGGATATAATGTTAATACATATAATTCACTCATACGTATACTTGACGCTCAGTGACTCACCATATTCAGAGTATTGTGTGAGCATCACAACACATTAGAACATTTCATTACCTTGAAAAGAAACATTATCCTCTAGCCATTACCCTTTGAATCCTGCACCCCACTCCAGCACTAGACCAAGACTACTGAACTTTCCTTCTCTATATATTTGCCTATCTGTAAGTTTTATATAAATGGAGTCATTCGATGCATGGCTGTGACTGGCTTCTCTCACTTAGTATAATTATTTAATGCCCATCCATGTTGTAGCATGTATCAGTACTTTGTTTCCTTTTATTGACAGATTAATACTTTTTTTTTTTTTGGAGAGGTTTTCGCTATAGGGCGCGTGCGCTCTCCAGACAGACAGAGAGAGACATAGAGACAGAAAGCGGGAAATCACCCCCCAGGGGGGATGGTCACGCTGCAATCCCTTCTCCTCCATTCTCCTCTCGGGATCTTGGGCACGCACGCACACGCGCCCGGCGTGAGATTTAAGCCACCGGGTCCGAGACGCGAACCGCGGTCGACTACGTGGGAGTCCAGCGACATAGCCATTACGCTAACTGCTGGTTCCCAACAGATTAATACTTTGACGTATAGTTGTATTAGGTTTAATCCAGATATTTGTCTATTGATGAACATCTGTGCTATATCCACTTTTTGACTCTTACAGAGACATGCATATGCAAGTTTTGTGTAGACATGTTTTCAGTTCTCCTGGATATGTACCTAGAAGTGGGATCACTAGATCATATGGTGACTCTGTGCTTAACCATTTGAGGAATTGTCAGACAACTTCCATAATGATGGCACTATATTACACTCTCTTCTTTTTCTTTTGAGAGAGTTTTGCTATAGGGCACGTGTGCTAGCCAGAAAGACAGAGAAATAGAGCGACAGAAAGTGAGAAATCATTCGCCAGGGAGGATGGCCTCACTGCAATCCCTTCTCCTCTTGGGATCTTGGACATGCATGCACACGCACCCGGCATGAGTTTAAGCCACTGGGTGCGGGACTTGAACCACGGTTGACTACATGGGAGTCCAGCGACATAGCGATTACGCCAACTGCTGGTCCCTATATTACATTCTTGTCATCAATGTATAAAGTTTTAATTGTCTGCATATATCCCAAAAGTTATTATCTTGGGGCCAGCAGGTTGTGTGGTGGTTAGGGTGCTGGACTCCCATATGGCCAACCATGGTTTGTGTCTTGCTTTATCACTTTCTCTCTTTCTGTCTCTCTGGTGAGCACAGAGAGAGCAAATGAAATAATAATAATAATGAAAAATATAAAGTAAAAAAGAAAAAAAGTTATCTTTCTTTTTGATGATGAGTATGAAATGATACCTGATCATAATTGGGACTTCTATTTCCTCATTGTAGAGATCTTTTCCTCATTGAGCATCTTGTCATGTCCTTAATGATCATTTGTGTATTTTCTTTGGTGAACATTTTAGATCCTTTGTCCTTTTTAAATTGGGTTATTTGCATTTTTATTACTGAGTTTTAAGAGCTCTTTATATATTTTAAATATATGCCTTTTATCAGATATATAATTTTGCATATTTTCTCTTATTTTGTGCATTTTTTCCCTTTTTTCGGTAGTATTCTGTGAAGCACAAAAAGGTTTTAATTTTAATAATTTCCAGTTTATCTATTTTTCTCTTCTGTTGTTTTGCTTTTGGTGTTATGTCTAAGACACTGTGGCCTCATCCAAGATCATAAAGATTTAGACCTTTATTCTAAGAGTTTTATAGTTTTAGCTTCTTTGTGCAAGTTACACTTTGAGTTATCTTTTGTACCTAATGTGAGGGAGTTGTTCAAATTCATTCTATTACATGTAGCTATCCAGTTGTCCCAGCATCATTTGTTGAAAAGACTATATTTCCTTCTGCTTAAATGTTATGACACTCTTGTCAAAAATCAATGGACTGGATAGAATATCTTAAAAGTTTTTTCATTCGTGAAGCAGTGTGCATACACATAGATGAAGGAGAGAGAGAAAGAAAGAGAGAGAGAGACCCTCTGCAGAGTCTTTTCAACCTGCTATTGCCTTTTCCTGGTCCTTCAGCTCCTCCAGCTCCTCAGGATCTTGGACCTCTGCACAGGTGTTCAGCATATTTCCAGGCCAACTCAGTAATCCAAACCCAAGTACACCATGGACTAGACTATATCACCTTGGCTGGGCTGCCATATTTTTTTAGAATTTTTTTTTCTCTATTCAGATCTTCATTTCCTGAGAACCAATCAATTTAAGTTTCTATTTAAGGCTGAAACTGAAACTTCAGGAACAATGACTGTTAAAGTTGTAAAGGGTTACTTGTAATTTATCTTAAGTGCCATGTCATTCAAAAGAGATAAAACCTGTGAAAGTTACTGTACTCATAAGGTGGTTTTATTGTTTCATTGAAATACTTAGTCAATATTGATGTTAACTTTTCTGTTATTTTTCATTAATATTGTCCTACCATATTGGTGGCCTTAAGATAATGATAAAAAGAGGACAATGCGATTGGAAACTTCAGTGTGAAAGAGAACAGATAAGTCAAATATAAAATGCCTCATTGTCATTCTAAGGTGCTCTGAAGAGTTAATTCTCTGTTTTTTGCATCCTTTACTGAAACTTTAATTGATTCCCATGAGGCTTCTTTTATAATCTTTTCCTTTTTTTTCTTTTAGAGAGAGAGAGATTTTTGCTATAGGGTGCATGTGTTTGCCAGAGAGACAGAGTGAGACAGACAGACAAAAAGAGAGAAATTATCCCCTGGGGGAATGGCCATGCTACAATCCCTTCTCCTCTATTCTTCTCTAGGGATTTTGGGCATGCACACACACATGCCCAGAATAAATTTTAAGTTGCTGGGTCTGGGACTTAAGCCGCAGTCCACTATGTGGGAGTCCAGTGACGTAATCATCACGCTATCTGCTGGTCCTGATGCTTCCTTTCTTAGTAAGGATGATCTCTGAGAAAAGGAAAAAGATGAACTCAACTTGTAATTTTGAAGACCTTAATTTTAGGGCCAAAGAATTAGTTCTACAGGCTCTGGTTTGGTCATCTACGGGACCAGATACTCAAGTGTGTGTGTGTGTGTGTGTGTGTGTGTGTGTGAGAGAGAGAAAGATAAACTTATTTGAAGTTTACTGATTCTTACATTAAAACATAGGTTCTTCTGTTAAATTCAAGGACAGTTAACTTATTTACATTTATTTGATCTCATCTCTTTTTTTAAATAATAGTAAATATCCTTTACTTTGCCAGAGAAAGCATGTCCTGAGAGACAGAGAAAGAGAGGGAGAAGTGAGAAAGGACTCCTTGATAAGGGACAGTCATGCCACTCTTCCATTTCCCCTCTTTTTTTGAATTTTGGACATGCATGCACATGTGCCTGACATATTGGGTTGTGGGGGAAGTAATGATATATTTTCCTGTTTTGTTTTTGAGAGAGATTTTTGCTGTAGGGCATGTGTTCTTGCCAGAGAGACAGAGAGAGATGGAGAGACATAAAGTGAGAAATTACTACCTCCCACCCCAGAGGGACAGTCATACCACAATCCTCCCCTTCTCTGTTTTCTTCTTGGGATTTTGGGCACATATCCACATAAACCTGGCATGAGTTTCAAGCTACCAGGTCAAAGACTTGAACAATGGTTGACCATGTGGGAGTATAGCACCTTAACCACTACAACACCTGCTGATCTCATATTTTTTTGTTTTTATATGCAAAAATGCATCATGAGTTTCCTGACAACCCATTATTTCTCAAGTTTTTGAATCTGGGACCCAAAGTGCACAGTTGGCCATGTGTGATCCAGCTGGCATATCTACTGTGCCATTGACTGGCCCCTTACCTATGTTTTAAAAAAGAGGATCTATTGTAGAATTCCATTTCTCTAATAGTAACCTCAATGTTTTCCCCTTCTATATACTTACACAGAGAGATATCTACCTAACGACAATTCCTTGTTTATTTATTATTTATGTGATAGAGTGTGTGTGAGAGAGAAGGAAAGTGAGAAATATCCCTCTAGGGGGATGGCCATGCTGCAATATCTTCTCCTCCACTCTCCTGGGATTTGGGGCACACATGCACCCAGTGCAATTTTCAAGCTGTGTCAGCCACATGGGATCCAGCACCTTAAACTCCATGCCACCTGCTGGCCCTAGTGACTACTTCTTTGTGGTATGATATGGAGGTAAATTTTCCTGGTTTTCATTATTGTTTATAGGCTTTTTAAAAAAAAATAGTTTTTTATTTTAAAATAATTTAAATCACTATAGCAAGTTAGAAAAGTCATGCAAACTGTCACTTAGCTTCTTCCTAAGGTAACATCTTATATCTTACTTATAACTGTATAATAGGTATAATGTATAATGGCCAACTCAGAAAAGTGACATCCATACAATACACACTACAGAATTTGTTCGACTTTTATCAGGGTTTTTTAAAATTGTTTTTAATTTTTTATATTTTTTTGAGAGGATTTTTGCTGTTATATTTTTATTTTTACCATAGGGTATGTGTGCTCACTGGAGAGAGAGAGACAGAGAGAGAGGAAAAGTGAAAAGTAAGCCCCCGGGGGGGATGATATGCCACAATCCCTTTTCTTTAATTCTTCTCTTGGAATTTTGGGCCTCCATGCACATGTGACTGGCATGTTTTTTGGGCTACCAGGTTTTAGACTCTAACTGCACAGTTGGCCATAGTGGGAATCCAGCAGCCCTTCACCACCATGCCACCAGGCCCCAAGTCAGTCTTTACGTACACTCATTTGCGGTGGTGCTTCTTATTCCTCAGGGAGTTACTGCTACTGGGGTTTGGGTAGGGAGCATACTAAAGTTTGTAAGTATAATACTACCTAGCTTGGAAAGTCCCACTGTCAATCATCCATGTAGTACTGGCTGGAAGTTATCTCATCCTTCTAAAATTACTAATAATGGTGTGTGTTTCAGGTGGCTTGCACCAGCCCTGGAAGCTAATTGTTAAACTTTATTTGTGATAGTTTCATGTCAGCCCTGGCGAAATAATTGGCTCATCAAAATCTGAGAAGATTATACATTAAGCTCCACCCTGTCTCCATAGAGCCTGTCTACTAGCTCCTCACTCTGCAGGGTTTCCATGGCTTTGGTTAATTCCAGTGTCCTACAGACCTCTTCTTATCTGAGTCTCAGTAAAACCTGTGCCTTAGTAGAAGATTCTCTTATTAGTCATGATACTTCTTTTCTTCAGGGTTATAAAGTAGGGCAGCTAAATAATCTAATACCAAAGCAAGATGTTCTGTTAATGGATTCTAATACCTTATTATATGACCATTCTGGCTAACTCACTTCCATTTTATCAAACAACTTTATGGTTAAAAAAAAGTATATTCAAAAGTATATTTAAAAATGATATATGTTTAGTTTTTTATATATAACTATATATAATTATATATATTAAGTATTCTCATAAGTGTGTATGCCTGTGTGTGTGTATTTATTTCTCTCTATATATATATATGGAGAGAGGAAAATTGAGAGAGCGAGAGAACATTTGAGGGCTGTGTGCTGGGAGGGAGATTGAGTGGAAGCCTCCCAGTCCCCCTCTCAATTCTCACCAAGTAGGCAGCTGTTGAACTCATCCACCTTCAGGGGTCGTTAGCTCTCCGGTTCCATCTCTTTCTCTGTGGACCTACAGGGACTCACAGGGTCCTTTTTGTTGATGCAGGTGATGGGAACTGGGAAGAGAACCTTTGTTAAACCCTTGTTTAAACTTTTCATGAGCCAAAAGTCATGGAAATTCTTTGCAGATAACAGTGTGGGTTCATAAACTTCTGGATAGTGAGGAGTCACATCTTCTCATCTTTAGCAAAAAACTCAGTTGTGTTTCCTCTTAATATTTAGTCCATTAACTGTAGGTGGAAAAAGAGTAAAACAGAAACCAAAACCAAACTTTCCTGAATTCTCCTCTCATCACATGTGTTGTTCATTTAGCAGACATGTAAGGACTGAATGTTTTATGTGTGGCTGATTCCAGCTGCTGGAGGAGTATTAAGTATTCTCTCATATTTACAAGCTAGTAACCGTTTGAAGGTAAAGTCACACTGGCAGTATAATAGTGGAATGAGCTTATGTCTTTGGAGTTAAACCTGAGTTCAAATTCTGACCCAGCCACTTATTGGCTGAATAAACTTGGGCAGGTTACTTCATTTTTATCTTAATTTTCTCGTTAGTAAGTGCAAATTTCTTGAGAGCATGAATAATAATTATTGAACTTTGCTATGCATTAGAGAATGGTTTGTCCCCCACAGGTTCATGCCTTATAATTTGGTCCCTAATATAAGGCATTGGGAAGCAGTGAAACCTTTATGAGGAAGATATACCTTTAAGGCGATTGGCATGTGAACGAGAGAGGAAGGACTGAGAGAGGAAGACCCACCTACATTGTTCCAGGCACCATCCAATTGGCTAGGACTGTGGGAGGGACAGAGGAAATGGGAAAGTCTGTTTCTTCTTCCTTTCACTCTCTCCATGAGGCTGCTGACTCCGTCCATGTAGCTTCTTTTGATCATTTTGAGATGTAGACTAGAGGCTAGCCCAATGCCATGTCCATGCTCTTGGACTTTCCAGCTACTAGAATTGTGAGTCAAATAAAGCTCTATTTGTTATAAGTCACCAAGCTCAGGTTTTTCTGTTTAGCAATACAATAACATTATACAGAAAAACTACCCTGTCTGAGGCATTTTTATGTATATTTTTACAGTATTTTTTAAAGTTAATTTTAGTTAAACTATAAACATAACCCCAGGTTGTATTATTTCCAACTGGGAGAAATTAAAAATAAAATTTCAGAGACATTTATGAAGTTGATCAAGATTATGGGGAACAGAGCTGGGATTCAAACATAGGATTCTAAAAATCTGTGTTTCTGGACCACTTAAGGTCATCTAACACATGACAAAATGCATGACACATTTCTGTCACACAGTAGGGACTCAGTCATTGCCATATTTTTATTTAATCTCTAATGAACTATATGTATTAGTTTGTTGATAATTATATTTATGTATAGGACTATATAATGTATTAAACATTAATTAAATTAATTTTATTGTAATTTTAGTGGAAAGTTCACAAAAATTGAAGTCAGATGATCTGACCTAAGTCTTAGCTCTGCCAATAGGTGAACCACTTACACAAGAATTCTCACTTATGACATACCTACCACATTGTTCAATAAATATTTTGTTGAGAATGTGGGCTGGAAGGTGGTACAGGGATAAAATGTGAAACTCCTTGAAGCTCTTACATTAGAAGGTTCCATGTTTGTGTCTGGAGACTTTCCCAAGCATACCGCAAGCACACGCACTGCTCTGCAGCTGACTGAAGGTGGGGGTGGATCACAGAATCAAATCCTGTGTTAGGGGTACTGTCTCTCTCAGGCTGTTTTGCGCATATAAGAAGAGCCTTGCTTTTCTGATTGTACAGTCGGCTACCAAGATGGCGCCACAGAAAGACAAGAAGCCTAAGAGGTCAGTCTGGAAGTTTAATTTGGACCTTACCTTACTCATCCAGTAGAAGATGGATTTTTTTTTGACTCTGGAAATTTTGAACAATTTCTATGGGAAAAGGTTAAAGTCAATGGGAAAACTGGTAACCTCGGAATGTTGTTCACATTGAACGCCTCAAGAATAAAATTACTGGGAACCAGCAGTTAGCGTAATGGCTATGTCACTGGACTCCCATGTAGTCGACGGTGGTTTGCGTCCCAGACCTGGTGGCTTAAAACTCACGCTGGGCACGTGTGCGTGCGTGCCCAAGATCCCGAGAGGAGAATGGAGGAGAAGGGACTGCGGCGTGACCATCCCCCCTGGGGGGTGATTTCTCGCTTTCTTTCTCTATGTCTCTGTCTGTCTGGCGAGCGCACGCGCTCTATAGTGAAAAAACCTCTCCAAAAAAAAAGAAAAGGAATAAAATTACAGTTGTTTCTGAGAAACAGTTCCCTAAAAGGTATTTGAAATACCTCACCAAGAAATACCTTAAGAAGAACAACCTTTATAATTGGCTTCGTGTGGTTGCATCTGACAGACTTATGAACTTCATTATTTCCAGATTAGTCAAGATGAAGAAGGGTCAGAGTCTGAAGACTAGAATCGTCTTATTGGGTTTTGCTTACTGAATAAAACAAATAAAGGATACATAAGAAAGAATCATCTGGAAATAGACTTGTAGTTTATTAATAAATAAAAATCACTGCTTGTAAAAAAAATAGGAAGAAATAGCCTTTAAAAATTAACAAACAAACACAGGAATAAACGTGAAAGTCTTTTTCCAGGTCTTAAAAGATAACTCTCATTGTAATGTACACAAATGAAAAATTAAAAAGTAGAACGCTCAAATGAGTTAACAGTCACGTCTGAGGTGGAGGTGCCCCAAACCACAGCAGTTCTTCTATAGCACCCCCTGTGGTTCCAATAGGTCCTGCAAGAGCATTGCACATGCTTCCCAAAGGTGTTTCTTGTTAGCATTTTGCTTGGATTGACCCTGGCACTTGATAGCTACTCTTCTATGGCCTGTAAATCATAGACTGAACAGGACGACATAGTTCTTTAAATGAACTACTGCTTATTTACTTACCGGTGAAATACTCTTGCTGAAAACATTGTGCCTGGCTGTGCCAGAGTCAGGGAAGGATCATGAAGGCGTAGATCTCTGGGGTAAGAAGCATCCTTTTGATTTTTAAATTTTTCTTGCCAGAGGGCACATGTGCTTGCCTAAGAGAGAAAGAGAGAGAACTTCTCCCCACCAGGGGACATGATCACGCAGCATTTTCCTTCATTTCTTCTCTTTGGGGTTTTGGACACACGTCCACATGAACCCTGTTTGTTTTTCAAAGCCACCACTGCTGGGGTTTGAATCCCATATGACTATGTGGGTTCCAGCTCCCAGTGCACAGGCTTAACTGCTATGCTACAGGGCCAACCCAGAAGCATCTTTTTGTACTACTGTCCTTTGCTATTTTAAGCTCTTATATTGATCTCTTGTCTCTCTTTTTAATGCCAACAAGTGAACTGAAAACATAACTAATAAAAGTGTGATTTATTAAGGTTTGAATATTTACCAGTCACACGTTTTAACTTTTTGCACTAATCCTGTAACATATCTTCTTTAATTTTCACAACTGCCCGATGAAGTAGATCATATTATTATTTCCATTTTATAAGTAAGGAAGGGGATGCTTAGAATGGTGAAGTTACTCATTCGATGCCACATCCCTGGTCGCAGAGATAGGACTGGGATTCAGTCTGCCTGTCTCTTATACACACATTGTCTCTTGGAACAGAGTAGAAAGAAAAAATAGGTCAGAAAGAGAAAAGACAAACATAATTGGATCTCGGCTTTACTTCAATCTGTAATTAAAATAAAATGGAAGCACCAGGCTTATTTGAACTACACCTCCACTACTGAGGCTCCCCTATAACCAGGGGGATGTCAAGACCAAGAAGCAGGGATCCTTTGCCAATTACAGAGTGACTTGTTAAATGCCATTTTGGGTTCTAAATGGCAGACTCAGGGAGTAATATCTTATCTAGTAGATGCTTTGTAAGAACAACAAGTTATTGCTGTTTTTCATACCTGTGCTTATTAGGAGGTAAATGTTTTTAAAGGACCAATTCCTGTGTTTTTGCTAATAATCTCTTTAAGACACGTAATATGTCCTGGAAAAGGTATTTAAAACATAGCACTGTTATTTTTTAAAATTCAAAGGTATCCACATAATAAGATAATAGTAACTTTAAACACAATAACGTATCTTCCCTTGTGTGTTCTGTCAGGGGAACTTGCTTTGGAGGTGGGAAATGATGGAATTAAATCTGATGAACTGGATGAACTGCCTAGAGGCTCCTCTGTCTGGCATCCAAAATATTTGAAAACTGTAACTGGTCACTAAGTTTCCCTGAACCTTTGTGTTTGTAAATGAATTTTTGCCGCCTGAGTGAAGACAACAACCCAGCCTTCCTGAAATAAGAAAAGCCTGCAAACCCCGAGATGAAATAGCATGCTTCACGAGTAGACAGGCAATGCTTATATTTAGGTTATTGCTTTCACATGGATGTTTGGAATAAAAACACAAAACTAAGGGACACAAATTATCATATAAAATCAGTTTCAGATTTTCCTTGGCACACACTTTGTCCTGAACATTTGAACAAATGCCCCCTCTTGTGGCCAGATTAATAAAAAACAGAAAAATTCTCCTTAACCAGGAGGATAATACAAAGTGAACAGGAAATGAGGTCGTTTCTTTGCATGTGTGTGTTTTCTGAAAGATTTGCGTTTATGAGAGAACTTCTCCTTCAAAAGAAGAGAAGAAAGAATGGAAGGAAGTAACAAAACAACAAACAGGGAACAACAATAGCTTTCCAGGGGCCGACACGTGGCAGGGTGGTTAAAATGCTGGACTCCCATATGGCCAACCATGGTTCAAGTCCTAGACCTGGTGGCTTGTCTTCTCACTCTCCCTTTCTCTTTCTGGTCAAATTAGAGAATAATAAATAAATAAAATAAAATAATTCTTTAAAAAAATACTTTCCAGTAAACTAGCCTAGTTTACCCATTTCAACTTTCATGGAGCTTAGATCTTCCAAAGAAGTGAGTCCTCCTGCCACAATCCAATATATATACAACAGAATTAGAATAGTAAGACTCTGCTGGGTGCTAGAACTCCTGCTAAATGCTGGGGGTGGGAAGTGAAAAAGCATATTTCCTTCCTTCAAATAACTCAGATTTAATTGAGAGGTTAGTGGAGAGGAACAGAACAAGTAACTTTCGTATACCCAGTACATAGCAAGCGAGACACACATAGGACCCTTTAGGAAAACAAAGGCTATTTGTCCAACTGTTGAAGGAGACGATAACTAAGCTGATTCTTCAAGTATAAGTAAGGTTTATCCAGGTGAGATAAATGGGGAAAGTGTTCTTGGACATAAATAACATAAGACAAATGTATCTACTAGCTCTTCGGACCTTCCAAGGTTGTGCGTGTGTGTGTGTGTGTGTGTGTGTGTGTGTGTGTCTGTGTGTAGATGGGACATAACAGTGTAAGGCTGTATGAGAGAATTTTTAAAAGTTTATGGAAAAATGGGACCAGCAGTTGGCATAATGGCTATGTTGCTGGACTCCTGTGTAGTTGACCATGGTTCAAGTCCTAGACCCGGTGACTTAAACTCACAGTGGGTGCATGTGCAAGCATGCCTAAGATCCCAAGAGGAGAATGGAGGAGAAGGGATTGCAGCATGGCCATCCCCCCTGGGGGGATGATTTCTCGCTTTTTGTCTCTCTGTCTTTCTGGCAAATGCATGTGCCCTATAGAAAAACCTCTCCAAAAATCCAGAATCCATTCTAAGGAGAAATGATAAAGACATATACTCATCATCTTGCCTTATTTCCAAGTTTTGAACATCTTTTCTGCATATGTTTCTGTAGTGGTCCTAAGAATATTTAATGTGCATTTTTATATTTAATTCATATCCTACCATTACACAACAAAGATTTGAAGTGGTATAACTGAAAGGCAAACCAATAGGAACAATAAAATAAAAAGAAGTAGGACTGATAAGATGCCATGATTAAAATTTAGATAAATTTATGTATTTTAAGCAGTCAGGGCAAAATTTAGAAACACTAGCTTTCAAGGTGGTTGTTTAGTTTTCTCCTCCTCATAAATAGTAAAGGGAAGTGTCATGTGTGACTTACACAGATAATATTGATATAATTGCCTTGTTCTCAATATTTTTAAAGTGATTAAAAATCATGGGTCACCAATGACTATTTTTAGTCTTTTGATCAAAACAAATGCCTGTTTTTATAAGTGCATGTGCATGCACAAAAAAATGTATTCGTGGGGACCAGCAGTTAGCGTAATGGCCATGTCGCTGGACTCCCACGTAGTCAACCACGGTTCGAGTCCCGGACCTGGTGACTTAAAGTCACGCCAGGTGCATGTGCATACATGCCCAAGATCCCGAGAGGAGAATGGAGGAGAAGGGATTGTGGCGTGGCCATTCCCCCTGGGGGGTGATTTCTCACTTTCTGTCTCTATGTTTCTCTCTGTCTGTCTGGCGAGCACACGCGCCCTATAGCAAAAACCTCTCCAAAATAAAAAATGTATTCCTTAAGAGCAGATTTTTCTTTATTTTCAATGAGAAAAATCATCACAATTCACCCTCACATTCCATATGGAACTACGAAGTTGCATAAATAGAAGGAACATTCTTTGGAACATTCTTTATGAGCCGTATGGCACAAGTCTTTGCCCATGGGCATTGGATGACACATCTGCTCCGCTGTGACTGTGACTTGTTGGTATAGGTCAGAGGCAGGGCTGTGTTATGAACCTGTAGAAAGAGTCCCTTGTGTGGCTTGTGTATAGGCCGGTGAATATCTCATCTCACTGCAGTAAAGTAGTGTTATCCACCCCTTTTAATGTATCCAGAAGATATTCGGGTACTTTCCTCTGGAGCGAGAAGAGATCAGTTGTTAACATGATAATACATTAAAGTTACAGTCATTTGCTCCATAATAATGTTTTGGCCAATGACAGGCCTCAAATACGATAGTGATTCCATAAGGAAAATATAGGCTATGCAGTCCTGCCTCGGTGTATAGTAGACCGTCTCTTCTAGGTTTGTGTAGGCACATTCTCTGACGTTTGCCAACAAGATCCCCTAACAACTAACAACACATCTCTCAGACCATATTCCTATCATTGCGTGTGCATAACTGTTCTCATATAATTGGAGTTAATCAAAACAGAGCTTTTCATTTGTACAATTAGATAGAATCCATCATAAAAACTGACTATTTCATGGCAAGCTGACATACTTGGTATATTTCTCATAGACTTAGTTGTACATCATCATCATATTATGTAGATTATGAGGTCTTGAGGACTGGGGCTATATCTTATTCCTTTCTGAGTTGAAATCTGATATAGTTCCTAGCATATAAGTGCCTCCTATGAATGGTTGGCAATATTGTAATGAGCTGACGAGTGACTTTTCTTTGCTAGTAAAAATAAAAAATGTAGGTAACAGCTGTTGGCAGAATGGCTATGTCGCTGGACTCCCGTGTAGTCGACCGTGGTTTGAGTTCCAGACCAGGTGGCTTAAACTCATGCTGAGTGCATGTGCGTGCGTGCCCAAGATCCCAAGAGGAGAATGGAAGAGAAGGGATTGCGGCATGGCCATCCCCCATGGGGGGTGATTTCTCACTTTCTGTCTGTCTTTCTCTGTCTTTCTGGTGAGGGCATGCACCCTATAGCAAAAACAAACAAACAAACAAAAATCCAAAAAACAACAAACCAAAAAAAATCTCTCCATAAAAAAGAAAAAAAATTACAAATAAAGGGAGAAAACATAGCATGTATCTTTTTGAACTCACTTTTTCTTTCTTCTTTTAAAGGAATTATTTTATTTAACTTTATTTATTCATTTATTTTAATTCTATTAGAGATGGAAAGTGAGAGAGGTGGGGGGGGGTAAGAAAGCAAGCCACCAGGTCTGGGACTTGAACCATGGTCAACCATGTGGGAGTCCAGTGCCTTTAACCACCACACCACCTGCCAGCCCCATCTTTCTTTTTCTTTCTTAAGAATTATTTTATTTTAACTTTATTTATTATTATTTTCCAATTTTACCAGAGAGAGACAGAGAGAGAGAGAAAAAAAGGAAGTGAGAAAGGAAGCTACCAGATCTGAGACTTGAACCATGGTTGGCCATGTGGGAGTCCAGCTATGTTTTTCTATCCAAAAATGCATTGTGACTTTTCTGATAACCCAATAAAATTTTATTTACTTGTTCTTTATAGTGACCTGTAAGATTGACCTTCATACTGTGCTGTATTGGTTCCTTGTTTCATGAATACCTGGGGTTTTAGCATGCTAGACAAAAAGCTCTTTGATCTTAGTTCCATATATTCCAGGTTACAGAGATGGGCAAATAATAGATTCTCATCTAACACACCTAACTTATTACATTTGGTGGTCTACAAAGCAAAGCAGAAGGGTAGGTGGAGAGAAGAAAAATATCTACAGAGTAAGGATAGCAAAAAGCCAGCTAGACTCTCTTCCAAACAATACTCAGAACAGGGGTGATAAGGATCCTATTTCTTTCTCAGTGAGTGTAAATTCTGCAATGGTTTCCTCCTCCTGTTCAAGACAGGCATACTAAAAAATTCAGAGTGGAGAGATGAGAAATCAATCTACTATCTTTTATGTACAGTTTACTTTCTGACATAGCACTTATAATCCTGATTTACCTCACCTTATTTTTCAAAGGTAAATGAGAGTTGGGTCTAGCAGATGGTGTAATATTTACATCACTGGGCTCCCAAGTAGTCCATCACGGTTCAAGACCTGGACCCAGTGGCTTAAAACTCATGCTGGGTGTGTGTGAATATATGCCCAAAATCCCCAGAAGAGAGTGGAGGAAAAGAGACTGTGGTATGGCCATTCCACCCCCTGCCCACCAGGGGGATTTCTTGCTTTCTGTCTCTTTCTCTGTCTCACCAGTGAGTGCATGTGCCCTATAGCAAAAAATTTAAAAAAAAAAAAAAAGTAAACAAAATATCAGATAAAAAAACAAAAACAGAAAACAAAGCCCAGGGCTGGATGTAGCCTAGTAATTAAAGGGGCTGGATCCCATTTGGCTGACTATAGTTTGAGTCCTGGTATGAGTGGCTTGAAAAATACACTGGATGCATAGGTGTGCATGCCCCAAATCCTGACAGGGTGGAGAAATGGAGAAGGGATTGTGGTGTATCCACTTTCCTCACTTCTGTCTCTCTGTCTCTCTCTGTCAAGCACACATGCCCTCCGGCAACTGAAAAAAAAAAAAAAGAAAAAATACCAAAACCAAACCCAACGACCTATTAACAGTGCAAGATAAAAGTTTTTAAAAAATGCAGTTGTTTTATTTTTATATAAACTAAAACACCAGAGTTCATTGATTCCTATATTAAATACATAAATTATAAAATAACCATTCATAAAACTTTACATACAATAAGTGATTCCAATCTCTACGGTAATACATACAGTACATATACATGTTTGGTGTACTTCAGAGGATCATTCTGGTGAAACTCAGTCCACGTATATTTTTCTTTCATTAATAAACAAGCACTGAAGCAATACATGGAGTCATGCTAGCGAGATGGAGAGAAAGAACTCCAATTGAGACGGCCGATTAGATGAAAGCTCTGAAAAAGCAGCCCCCTGGCTACATTAATAGAGTAGACATCTAGGGACTTATGTATTCAAATGCATTAGCTCTACACTTGAGCCCCACAGAACTGGATCTTGAAGGTTAAAACATGCATTCTTGGAATGGGGTTTTTAGCTGCTAAAGACATGGGACTTTTGGCTAATATGAATACTGTAGATTGTGCTGTACTTTCTGTTGCTCTTCAAAAAAAAAAAAAATCAAAATCAACCATTTGCTGGTTTATGGGCCTGGATAATTGAAAACCAAGGAGTAGCCTTTGCCTTCGTCAACCACAAGAAATAGTAGTAATAAACAGAGGGTGGGGGAAGAGAGATGAGGCAGGCAAGGCGGGCAACAGAACAAATACCAGATGCTAAACAAAAACCTGAGTCCCCCAGAAGCATCAGAAAAACCCCATCTTGAAGTCCTCCGCTCTAGGACAGAAGTACACATGTAGTAAGCGCTCACACCACCGTACTATATACAGCATATATATGTGTATGTATGTACATCACATATTTATAAAAAGTCTGGGCTTAGATCTGCTGGTTTATGGGCCTGGATAATTGAAAACCAAGGAGTAGCCTTTGCCTTCGTCAACCACAAGAAATAGTAGTAATAAACAGAGGGTGGGGGAAGAGAGATGAGGCAGGCAAGGCGGGCAACAGAACAAATACCAGATGCTAAACAAAAACCTGAGTCCCCCAGAAGCATCAGAAAAACCCCATCTTGAAGTCCTCCGCTCTAGGACAGAAGTACACATGTAGTAAGCGCTCACACCACCGTACTATATACAGCATATATATGTGTATGTATGTACATCACATATTTATAAAAAGTCTGGGCTTAGATCTGCCTCACTGTGGGAAGTCGCTATGGTTAATGGAGAGAAATAGGCACATTTTTGTGAGCTGTCAGTCAGATATAAATGATTGCTATTGTTAATGGATACTGGGGATCTCTTTTTGGTTGGGAGATTGCATCACCCATTTTTTAGTAAGTTCACGGAGTCTTGATTGTAGGCAAGACTGGACTTGAAATTGTTTACATACCTCATTCCTACCCTGCAGAACTTTGCATATACTAAGGATAGACATGTAAGTGTGGGTGCAAGGTCCTTCCTGTAAAACAAACAACAAAAAAACAAAATCCAGGGAACTTCACTAAATCAATAAACTGTACTTACAAATTTGACACACATAGCAATTTATAATCTTATTTTTGCCACAACACTCCTTTAAGTACATCTTTAGTAATTCTGATTAAACATTGAACTTGGACTCTCAACAAGAGAAGATTTATTAGGAAGAACTAAACTGCCAAACTAGACAGCAGGAGAATGTGAATCGGCCCTGCCCAGTTCTGAAACGGAATCAGATTTTGGCACTGTAAGGATCAACTCCAACCTTGTGTATGTCGGAATCCTCTTGCCAATATGCCTGAAATCCTGCCTCAAGACACTATATTATATGGAAATGACAAGGCAGTTGAACAAAATGGACGCTTTCCTCCCTTCAGAACTTAAGACCCACTTTTTTCTTTTTTTTTTTCCTCTTCAGAAAACAGAAGTTTACTGGAAAGAGGGGCTTGGGTCCTTTCTGGAAGCATTAACTTATGACATAACCAGTCATCTAGGATTTATTTTGATAATATTTCTTTCAAGAGTTATTTTGAACTTCTTCAAATAATAGATGAATCTAAATTACTAAAGTAAAGCTATCTTTAAATTACCAGAATTTTGTTACAAAAATTTCACCAAGGGCAATAAGCAATGCAATTACTAAATAACAGCAAACTCTTACTCTGTCCTGTGAGAGCGTGTGTGTGTGTGTGTGTGTTCTGTTCCACTCTGACAGAACAAAAAATACTATCAAATATTTAAAAAATAAAATGTCTATACCGTCCATCTATTTCGATGTAATAAAACACAGATGATCCAATTAATTTAAACATCAACATTAAACCAGTGAATATTTTTACAGTTTTTATGAAAACCAAGGCAGGTTAGGAAGACGTGTCATTTTAAACCAATGAATTTAAGAATTACATTGAAGACAGGGAACGTACATGGCTTTACAGAAAAGGTTGACCATAAATAAGCAAGAAAGAATCAAGTTTGCCAGATTTACTTAAAACTGAAAACTAAGTTGAATCAAAATACTGTTACAAAATTATTTGCCAAAATTTATTTCTTGCATTACGAGGGAGGAACAATGATCCCTCTTCTACCCTGTATTACCTCTACCCTACTGATCTGAGAAGAGCCAGCCATAACTTCTATGAGCAGTTATTGGTGGTCTGAAGAAAAATCAAAGCAAACTTTATTCTTTCACCCCTAAAATCTTATTGTTGGCAATAATTCACTTTAAAAATTATCTTTTTTTTTTTTTCAGCAAATGCTGCTGTTCTGTAAAATAAAAGTTGAGTGGCATTTAACAACAACAACAAAAAGAGAAGACAATGTAGTGGTAGCTTTTGAGTCTTAGAATCAAGAATAGCCTGTCCATTTTTTCCCTTTCTCATAGAAATTTTGTCTGTTATGAATAACTGTGCCAAACTGAGGCTGTCATTAGTCTCTCATGACGAATTTTTAGTAGTCAGTTATGTTTATTTTCTAAGGGATTAATATTGGCCGTCAGAAAAATCATGACACATTTTTGCATTAAAAAGCATAGAAAAAAATATGTAACATAGCTTTTCTGATGATCCAAGACTTTGAAAAGAAAAAGTAAGTAAAAGAATCCTGAAGAATGCTCTTCAGATTCCTACCAACACATCATCCAACATGCCAGGAGAGGAAGATGTAGACATTGAAGTTCAGGGGGGATTATCTACTGTTTTTAAGAAGCGACGACACAGGATACCTCTGCATCATAACAAGACTTTCTTTTTAATAGTGCTGAACATCATAATCAAGAGAAGTATCCATATAGATACAGTCTCTTTCTGTAGATACATGAGTGACTGGAAGTACTTACAGCTAATATTCTGCTGACGCTTTTTAGAAGTATGAAAATGGATAACAGATGTGTCTATCAAAATATTTACTTATCTAATGATATGGTGATTTTGAGGATCCTGAACAAGAAGATAATAATCTTACTGTTTAGTTTATCATCTAGATAAATTTGTCAGCTTTCCCAATTAAAAAAAATAATAAAAATACAGACGAAATTCCTCCTTTTGCGTGTATCCTAAACATTTCTGAAGCTGCTTAGTCATCCTGGCCATCATGGCTCTCGTATTTCATGAGTACGATACAATCCCATTTATAGCAGATAGGTAGATTAGGCACATAGTTAAACCACATCATTTTTGCAAATATTTCCAATCATTTAGACATAGTTCTTGTTATGTGCCTATTTTAACCTATAAGTGGGGAAAGCAAAGTGAGGAGAAGAGGGTGCAGTTTTTGGGTGCGGTAGAGAGTGCATGCACAGATGGGTGTCAGAATGCTCAGTGAAGGATGATTGAAGAGAAATGTCGAAGATAGGACAGCAATTTACCTTCTCTCCTATTTTTCTTGATACATTTGCCAGGGGTGGGTCACACACACTGTAGAGGCACAGCTTACTTTCCTGCATAATAAACCTACCACTCATATTTAATTTGGAACCTACCTACTTGAGCAAAGACTCCAATGGAAAAATAGTTCTGTTTTATATGTTCTCAGTAGGTCATACCACTGACCTTCCCCCAAATGAAGGAGAGAGGCTAATTATTTGATACTGACAGTTCATTCCAAACCTGTTTCATGGTTTGCTCTCTAGTAATCAAAGTGGAGTTTTGCATGACAACGTGCAGTTCATTCCAAACCTCTGTTTCATGGTTTGCTCTCCAGTAATCAAAGTGGAGTTTTGCATGACAACGTGTTTATGCAATCAGGAGAGTGAGGAGATGCTCATCATTGAAATGCCTGACTCCTCTATCTTGTTCAATAGCATGAGATGATCTGTTTGCTAAAGACTATTAGAGATCTTAATTTTTATTGCTAATAATGTCCCAGGTAGCATGATGGGCAAGCTTCAGTGCTGCAGTGCTTAGAGTTAACCAAACTGAAGCACAATTTTATTTATTACACAGGGAAATATTTTTCTGAACAGGAAAAAGTCAAAGAATACAGCAGTTGTAATAATTACAAAGCACTTTGTGCTACTTTAAGCACCTCTTTTTTTTTTTTCCAGAACTGCAAATAAAACATTATGAAAAAGCATTTTAACCCCATTTTGCAGATGAGGAAACTGAGGCACAGAGAGGTTAGGTGACTGGGCCAAAGATACCTGGGTCAGCAGTAAATATAAGAACAAAAAGAGGGACCCCAGCATTCTAGTTTCCTTGTACATTCTTCAGCTATTATTCTGGCTTCGAAAATGCCAGTGCTAAAACTGAAGAATCAGGTACTGAATCGATGTATAGAAAGTTTTGTGTAGCATTTCATAGAAATAGTTTCTGGCTCTCTACACACATTCTCTAAGCATGGGAATTTTAGCCCCATAAATAAAATCTCGAAAATTTGAAAAATTGAGGTTTTTTTGTTATCTACAGTAAATGAAGTGTAAAATTAGCTTTTCAAGAACATGTATTTGCTCTCAGAGCTGAATCCAAGATGCCGTAATACCTAACTTAGGAAAAGTACCAGTCCTCTAATTGTCTCTGGTAGAAAATGACCTTATCAGTAACACAATGTTACTTCTTTATAAAAAAGTAGAGCTATCTGGTTGTCGTCAGTGTCTGAGAAAAAACTGGTATCGCTCTAAACAATAAGAGGTCAAAATGCTCTTGGCATTTCTGGATCTGTTTAAAAATAATCATAATTTAGTATAATATTTACACCTCTGTGGCAAACCTCATTGTTGATAAAAGTTTACCTATCACTTCTAGAGTGTTTTTTCTAAATTATAGAGCATGTTTATTTGCAGGCAATTTTAAGCAGCCATTTGAAAACCAGTTATTTTGGAAACTGAAAAGACTCAGAGATGCTCTCTGGCCCGTTTCCTTTTGATGTCAGTGTTCTAAACAGAACTAGTCAGGGAGCTTGTGATTCAGAGTAGCATCTTCTTAATTTTCAACATTATGCAATCAGTCCGTTGGTGGTGGAGGAATGCAGATGTGAGAGATGGACAAGGAAGCATCACATTGGCTTTAATTTTGTATGTCGCATTAACCCGACTCCTTTTGACTTGGCGGCCAGCTTCCTTAGGTCACTGTGATCCACTTCTCATCTGTCATCTGGAGAATGCATTCCGCCACGTGACTCTTTGTGGAAAACAAAACGGAGAGTGCTTTTCTTCCCATTCACATGGCAGATGTCTGTGTTCCTGAGTTTAAAACAATTGGAAAGACAGAAAAGCAAATCCCTGTAGTAAGAAACCAGACTTTTCAAATGAAACATTTTATTGTAAATAGCTCCTCATAAGTATGCCTCGTGCTTCATTCCCCACCCACCTTTGTTTTATTGTTGGAATTTTTTTTTAAAATTACGTTTTATTATCAGGACGAGTGTTTCCATGGGGTGTGGTGTTACATTAAATGACACCCCCTGCACAGCAGGGGTTGAATGTTTTATTGTAACTTTGGTTCCATGCCCAAGACACATCTTTGCTTGATCTGCTGAAACTGGTTCCACTGACGAAGGTTTTCTTTGCACAATATATGTTTATAGTTCTTGTCTTCTGGTTTGACATATACATGTTTCCTTAAATGCAGCATATATTGTAGATTTTCAACAGGGTCATGTAGGAACTGTCAAGTAAGAAACCTTGAATAATGGCTTTAAAATACATAGTTGTAGTCCTAGCTACAAGGTAGTTCTTAGCTTTTGATATCCCTTTCACTGGTGTAAACAATTTTGCCATCTTTGAAGGTTTAGAAGCATTTGCCTTTTTGAAGTCTTATCCATGTTTTCGGTTACTCTGTAAAACAGAGGGGGAAAAAAATCTTTAATCATGATTTCTATTAATAGCTGAATCAGAAAGAAAAACAACTCCTTTGTAAAAATAAATGTTTTTTTAATTCTTTATCACCTCTTTGAGTTGTATGAACTTGAGCAGGATGCCTAACATCTCTAAGCTTAGCTACTTTAATTTTAAATAAAAAATGGAAGTATCTGTTTTAATGTTTTTTTGTGACATAATTATGTATAAATCAATGAACAGTTCCTGTTTTGTAGTCAGTGGCCTACAATATAGATATTATCATTATTACTTTTTTGTATGGGACTTCCTTAGGTAATACTTTATGAGGCTCAATTGAATCAATCATCATAACCCCACAGATCAACTCAAAATGTTATTTTAAGGGAGCAGCAGATGATGTGTCACTGGACTCCCAAGTAGTTGACTGTGGTTCTAGTCCTGGACCCAGTGGCTTGGAACTCATGTGTGTGCCCAAAATCCTGAGAGGAGAATGGAGGAGAAGGGATTGTGGCGTGCCCATCCCCCCTTGGGGGGATTTCTTACTTTCTGTCTCTCTGTTTCTCTCGTGAGCACACGCCCTATAGCAAAATCTCTCTCTCTCTCTCTCTCTCTCAAAAAAAAAAAAAGGTGTTATTTTAAAAGCAGTTCTATGTTTGCAATGACTTACTTTTATGTTTATGTCACACTCCCTCCCCAACAATTGCAGTAATCGGCAGGTTGTCTCCACCATAAGGCCCTGATTGGAGGACTTCCTGAGAATCCTGCCACATGGATTTTCTCGTTGATTCTGAGATGTCCCTCACAAGGTGCTATCCTGGGGCTGTGACAGTCAAGACCTTCGGCCTTATTCCCATTTAAGTCTACATGTCTGGGTTTTCACTTGGTTAGAAGTCTATCATTGTAATGCTTTCTTCCAATAAAAGCCAGAAATGGCACAGAGGACATGCAATCGTGTGCTGTTAAGGACCTGACCTTAGAATCTGAATCTGTGGACACACCAATGGGATTTCCATGTTCTCTCTGCATGTTCAAGGACAGGCTATTTAACTTCTTTAAGCCACGATATTCTCATCTATAAAATGAGGCTAATCTTTAGAAGGACTTTAGCTATTGTCTCAGAAATGGTGCCTAAGATCGAAAGGAAGGGAAAAGGAGGCACTTAATACCACAAGGACATGCCCAGCCTATCCACACTGAGGCAACTTAAAGAGTCGAAGACATTCTTGCTATCAATTCAAGTCAGAAATATTTGGAGTGCATATCTGCAGAGGCATTTTTCTCTCGAGACTAGGCTACCGGGGATGAGAGAGTGATAGTCACAGAGGAGAACATGTGGGAAGGAAGGGCAGTGGTCCCCTAGATCACACAAAGGGAGAGGGGAATGTGCAAAGAGGTATAAAGAGACTGATTGTGCTTGAACAGACACCTTTATTGCTCAGAAACAAACTCGCTCATTTTCCCTTTTCTATCTGAGCAGAGAATTAAGAGGTGACAGAGCACAGACAGGGACAGTAGTGTATTTGTCTACTTGTCCATAGTTGATTGAAAGGTTACATATTCAACAAGAAGCGTGGGTTGTACCACCAAGGATAGCAGCCACAGCAGCAGTAGAAGAGCGTAGATTTCTGTCAGCCCTGGAATAATGCAGTATGTGTGTTTTGCACAGTCTTCTGAAGAACCCACACAGATGTCCCCATAGAATGACCAGCCTTTAGTCACCTCTCATAAAAAAGTCGTTAAGAGCTGGGTAGTAATTGTCAGAGAAACAGTTATTACCACTGCCAATGGAGCTGAGAAACAGTACCTCCTCTCCCATTCCTCCTCCCCTCTTCCTCCTCCCTGCCTTCCAGAGGGGTTGAACCTTAAAGAGGAAGGGAAGGAGAGGAGATCTCTTAGAAATAGACCATGAACCAAGTTATCCATGAAGATGCCTGGCTCAAGCCTAGGGTAAGATAAGGTAGGAAATGAGCTTAAACTGTCTGAGATTGAACTTTTCTTCCTTTTTTTTTTGGAGAGGTTTTCACTATAGGGCACGTGTGCTCACCAGATAGACAGAGAGAGACATAGAGCTAGAAAGCGAGAAATCACCCCCCAGAGGGGATGGTCACGCCGCAATCCCTTCTCCTCCATTCTCCTCTTGGGATCTTGGGCACGCACGCACACGCGCCCGGCGTGAGTTTTAAGCCACCGGGTCCGGGACGCGAACCGCGGTCGACTACGTGGGAGTCCAGTGACATAGCCATTACGCTAACTGCTGGTTCCCTGAGATTGAACTTTTTAACTGAGAATTGAAAATGACTGAGAGGTTAGGAAACCAAACTAAGATTTTTTTTTTTTTGAGAGATTATTGCTGTAGGGCACATATGCTCACTGGAGAGATAGAGAGACAGAAAGCAATAAATCACCCCCCAGGGGAGATGGCTATGCCACAATCCCTTATCCTCCATTCTCCTTTTGGATTTGGGCAGGCATGCACGTGTATCCCTCGTGAGTTTCAAGCCACCGGGTCTGGGACTCAAACCGCGGTGAGACATGTGGGAGTCCAGCACTACAGCACATGCTGGCCCCCCAAACTAAGATTTAACTGAAGTATTAATGAGGAAAGGAGATAGACCCAAGTAAAAGTCATTATTTGAGGAAAAAAGATTAAGGTCATGTTTATATCCCACTGGACCAAGAGTCCTAAACAACTAGAAATATAATCTATTCTCTGCTTAAGAAAAGAACTGTTCTGAATGTGTATAAAATACTCTTTAAGGGATACATGTTTATTTTCAAGTTTCTCTGTGTGTGTGTGTGTGTGTGTGTATGTTTATAACATATATATTCAATAGAAGGGATCAGATGGTGGCACAACAGTAATGCAATATTGCCTGCAAGGCTGACACATATGGGAATGTTCTCGGTTCACATCCAGGGATCTCCCTAGAATGCTGGGCACACATATGCCCAAGATCTGGGGTTGGGTGAGGCTGGAGGTGGATCACGGCATCAAGACCCTGTCAGGGGTGTTGGTGCACGCTCCCTCTTTCTCTTACACACACACTCATGGAAGAAAGAAATAGACTTAAATATACACATACATAAACATAGGTAAAATATCTCCTATCTGCAAACTTTCAATTTATATGCTATTAGAGTTTAAATCCTAAATTCTCTGTCAATGCATCATATCTGCTTATCACTACTGAGGTAAAACCTATCACAATGAAGGCAAAACCCATCATCTGAATAAACACATGTTGGTTTAAAAAACCATGGACTTGGGAACCAGCAGTTAGTGTAATGGCTATGTCGCTAGACTCCCACATGGTCGACCACGGTTCGCGTCCCGGACCCAGTGGCTTAAAACTCACACCGGGCGCATGTGCGTGCGTGTGTGCCCAAGATCCCAAGAGGAGAATGGAGGAGAAGGGATTGCGGCGTGACCATCCCCTCTAGGGGGTGATTTCTCGCTTTCTGTCTCTCTGTCTCTCTGTCTGTCTGGCGAGTGCACGTGCCCTATAGCGAAAACCTCTCCAAGAAAACAAAACAAAACAAAACAAAACAAAACAAAACAAAACAAAACCATGGACTTGGGCTGGCCCTGTAGCCTAGTGGGTAAGGGAAAGGAAAGCAGATCAAATCCCAACCATGGTAGCTTGAGAAACATTCCAGGCATGTGTGCATGCACAGCAAAGGTCCTGAGAAGACAAAGAAATGGAGGAGAAGAGATTGTGGCATGACCAGGCCTCACTGAAGGGTGTTCATCTACTCTCTCACCTCTCCCCTGCCTCTTCCCCATCTCTGGAGAGTGCATGTGCCCTCTGGTAGTTACAAAATAAAACAAACAAAACCCAGTGGACTTACAGGCAGTCTCTTACAATTTAAATTTCTGTAGGCTGAGGAGTATCTGTAAAAGGAACTAAGATTTTTGCAGAAAAGCCTTATTATTCACACGGGCATTCAGAATAACTGCAGTTATTCAATGGTCCCAGGGATTCTTTTAAATAGATTGCTTAACAGTGTTAAGCTCTCCTTTCCTCCTTTGAAAATCAGAAATTGCTGCCATAATTTCTGAGACTCTACTACACACCAGATTCTAAGACAATGAGAAGACTGGTGTCCCTTCCGTAAGGGCTATACCATCCAACCAGGCACTGAGTCTGGAACTCAAGGGCCATCTCTGACACCTTCCATTACTTCGGTTCTCGTATGTAACATATATAGTATTCAATACATTGCAGCTACTATTATTGCCTCCATTTTACATATGAGAAAACGGATACTGGCGGTTAGTACATAATGGAACTTTGAGAATCTTAGTGGGAAAGACAGATAATGAATATTGAACAAAAACTTATCAAAAACAGAAGATTGGGGAAGCTTCCCTGATTTTTCACTGACATGGAATGATGACTGGGTACGAGCCAGTGAACAGTGGTGTGTGAAAAGTATTCCTGGTAGATGGAAAAACATCTTGAAAAGCGTAAAGTTGGAATGCTTGGTCTCTATGTCTGCAAAACTTGTTCGTTGATGTGCCTTTCTAATGCCAAGTGCTATGTCCACCGTTTTACCTATTAATATCACTCAAAACACTCAAATAGTTGATGCTATTACTTGCTCATTTTTTAATGTTAAGAAATTGTTTGATTGGGGCTGACAGGTGGCATGGTGGTTAAGGGCACTGGACTCCCATATGGCTGACTGTGGTTCAAGTACTGGATCTGGTGGCTTGCTTCCTCACTTTCTCTCTCTCTCTCTTTTTTCACTCTGTCCCTCTCTTGTCAAATTAAAATAAATAAACAAATAAAGTTAAATAAAATGATTCTTAAAAAAAAAGCTATATTTTGAATATTTGTGTCTTCTCCAATATCTATATTGAAACTTAATTCCCAAGATAACAATATTAAGAAGTGGGGCCTTTAACAAATGATTTCGTAAGGAATTAGTGGTTTCTAAAGATGCTGGAGGGAATGAGTAGACTCTTTTTGCCCTTTCAACCCCTCCAACTTTTGAGGACACACTGTTCAGCCCTCCCTGGGATGCAAGAAAAGGGTGTCGTCATGGAGGCAGAGAATGGGCCTTTATCAGACACTGAGCATGCTGGCACCTCGAGCTTGGATTTCCTAGCCTCAGGACTGTAACAAATAAACTTGCAGTATTTATAAATTACCTAGTTTCAGATGTTTTGTTACAGCACTACAAAGAGATTAGGACAGGAGAATAATACTATTTATTTTGCAGGCTTGTGCTAAATATTACATAAAACAGTGGATATAAAAAGCAATTTTTAACTGTAAAATATATATATCTTCTTCCTTTTCTTTATAATATTAACAGTATTATTTAAAAAGTATTTATTGGGGCCAGCAGGTGGCCTAGTGGTTAGGGCACTGGACTCTCACATGACAGAAAGTGTTTTGAGTCTCAGACCTGGCAGCTTGCTTTTTCACTTTTGTGCTCTGTCTGTCTGTCTTTCTCTGGTGAGAGCATATGACCTATAGCAATTAAAATGAATAAATAAATAAAACTGTTGGGTCGTCAGAAAAGGCATGATGTATTATTTTTCTGTTTTCCTATGTAAAAATGCATCATGCCTTTTCTGATGACCCAATAAATAAATAATTCTTAAAAAAAAAGATAGAAAGTATTTATTGATTGTTGACTATGTGGCAGATACCAGGTATCTGGGATAAAAGGGTGAACACAATGCACAGTCCCTGCCCAGATGAATACACACAGATGCCCCCACACACCACACCTAAATGAATACAAAATTTGGCCAGAAGAAAAACTGAGGAAGAATTCTTCTGAAAGAATCACAACTGAGCTGAGGCATTTACTAGAGAAAGTAGGAAGGGGAATATTGTAAGACAGCTTGGGCAAAACCTTGTGTGAGTGTGGCTTATGAAGGGACCCTGAAGTGACAGCATGCCTGAGAGGTTGTGGATTTTTAGATCATAAAGGGTTTTGCCGATCATGTTAAGAAATTACAACTTGGGGGACCAGGAGATGGTGTAATGGTTATGTCACTGGACCCTCACGTAGTTGACCGTGGTTCAAGTATTGGACCTTGAGACTTGAAACTCATGCTAGGCATGTGTGTATGCATGCCCAAAATCCCAAGAGGAGAGTGGCAGAGAAGGGATTACAGTGTGGCCATCTCCTCTAGGGGGTAATTTGTTGCTTTCTGTCTCTGTTCCTCCAGCAAGCACATGCACCCTATAGCAAAAAATCTCTCTTATAAAAAAAAAAAAGAAATTAGAACTTAGTCCTAATGATATTGTTTTCCCAGGAAGGGGGTACAATTAGATTTATGTTTCACAGAACTCACCCTAACTACTACGTATGTGAAGAACGGGTTATATGAGTAGCTATAGGAGAAGTGCGAGGTCCAGTTGCTATCCTATTTGAACTGTGGAGGAGAGAAGATGCACTTTGTGATGTGTTCTTTCCTTCACTGATGCATTTTTAAGGTCAGTTTCCCAATGACACAAAGGAACAAACCAGGTATGTTATCTTGATATTATATTATTTTGCTATCCACGACTCTAACCTAACACGTCACATGTCTATGTTCGTATTCATTTACCCAGCTATTCATTCATTCATTCATTTTCCCTTTAGCCCATCTGTACATATACAATTTATTCAGCACCTAATATTATAAGGCACTGTTGCAGACACTGAAGAAACAAAGATAAATAAAGCATAAGCCATACTCTGCTTTATTACTTTCCCAGTCTGTCTCCAATTTGTGAGACAGACTGGGAAATTATTTTATTAGGACTGGATAAAGGCTAATGGATATATTTATATGTATTTTTTTTTTGGAGAGGTTTTTTATTTTTATTTATTTATGTATTTTTTGCTATAGGGTGCGTGCGCTCGCCAGACAGGCAGAGAGGGACAGAGAGATAGAAAGCAAGAAATCACCCCCAGGGAGGATGGCCACACTGCAATCCCTTCTCCTCCATTCTCCTCTCGGGATTTTGGGCAAGCATGCACACGTGCCTGGCGTGAGTTTAAGCCACCAGGTCTGGGACTCAAACCGCGGTCGACTACGTGGGAGTCCAGCGACATAGCCATTATGCTAACTGTTGGTCCCTAAGGGTAATGGATATATTTACACAAAAAAGAAATGGCTGTTGGGCATACAATGATTCATCTTAAACATATAATCAGTTTAAAACAAGAAGGAATAAATTCTCCTCTTTCAAACTACAAATACAGTAGAGATCGGTCCATATGGCCATTTATTTTCCACAGGCCACATGTGGGCATCAGCGGAAAGAGAGATGAAAATAAAACTATAGGTAACAAAAAGTAAATATTTACATATCTTACTAGATAACTTGTAACTGATTAACTGTGGCTATTTTTATTATATAACACTTAATTTTTGTTAATTTTTTTCATCAGAATAGTAACAGTTGTCTCTTCATATTCATGGCAGGGGGCAGGGGGGAGTTGTTCCAGAACTCCTAAGGACACTCAAATCTCTGCTACTCATGTCCCTTATATAAAATGGCATATTATTTACATATAAACTAGACACACCCTCCCATATACTTTAAATCATCTCCAGATAACTTATAATACCTAGTACAATGTAAATACTATGTAAATAGTTGTTTAGGGTATATGACAAGAAAATATTCTGTACGTGTTCAGTACAGATGCAACCGATTTTTTTTTCCTAAATATTTCTGATCTATAATTGGCCGAGTTCCTGGATTTAGAAACTGTAGATACAGAGGGCTGACTACCCAGTATCGTGTGCCTTTTAACATGTTTTATGTTACTAGACAGGAATTAAGAATATTGAGCTCTCAGGTTCAAGAATTCATGGTTGATACTAAGGAAGTGTCTTAAAAAATGAACTAGATCGGAACACGGAGATAAAGAATCATGATCCCCTTCTCTCTGGTCTTCCCACCTTCATAATGAACAAAGCTAGTGCTTTCCTGTTCTCCATTAATTCATCCCTGCTCAGAAAAGGAGGATTTTCTTTTTCTCTCTCTCTTTTTTTTTTTTTTTTTTTAAAGAGAGATTTTTTTGCTTTAGGGCACATGCACTCACTGGAAAGAAAGAGAGACAGAAAGTGAGAAATCACCCTCTGGAGGATGACCACGCTGTAATCCCTTCTCCATTCTCCTCTCAGGATTTTGGGCATGCAAGCACACATGCCTGGTGTGAGTTTTAAACCACCGAGTCCAGGACTTGAACCTCAATTGACTACATCGGAGTCCAGTGACGTAACCATTACACCATCTGCTGGTCCCAGAAAAGGGGGATTTTCAATGGGCCATTATAACCTGAACTTGACAACTAATTTAATGGTAGTTATTTTCCTACTCCTCTTAATGTCTTTGTTCCTTTGTTCTCTCTGTGTAACTGTCTACTGTGTTAGAATTAGTAGTTGCTATGGCTTGAATGGATCCCCCAAAGGCATGCATTGGCAACTTAATCTATGTCACAGTGTTAGGAGATGGGCTTTAATGAGAGGTGACTAGGCGGTGAAGGAGGAATGGATGGATTAGACTTCAGAACTCCAGGTTCTTTGGACTTTTAGACTCTGGGATTTGCACCAGCAGCCTCCCCAAGGGCTCCCAGGCCTCAGGGCTTGGACTGAGAATTACACCATTGGCTACTGACCTGGACTGAGTCACCCTATGGCACCTCTGTAGATGTGGAACTTCTCAGTCTCCATAACTGTATGGGCGAGCCAATTCCCCTAATTAATCCCCTTGCATGTGTGTATGTATGTGTCTTTTATTTATATATCCATCCAACATTTTTTTTTCTTTCTAGAGAACGCTAATTTAGTGGTGTACTTTTCACATTAGAATAAACAGAATATATGAGCAGATGCGATCTCCAGCAACTACTTGGGGTCCCCCTATTTAAGGTAAAAGCTCCAATATAGTCTATGCAGCTGAGTGATTCATTCAGCCAGCATTAATGCAGGAGGGTGCCATATGGGAAGCATTTAGTAGCTTTTATATCATCACTGATTATAATGACTTAGGTAACGGCTAAAAGAAAAAGAAGTATGAGTCACTCCATTTTAAGGAGGGTATATTTATATATAATTTAAGCTAGTCTTGGGTTTATGGACAGACTATAAATCATTAATTCACCATAAACAAGTTTTTATGGTTATCTGGAGTATGCTTTTACTACGTGCCAACAAGCTAAGCACTTTTCTTCCTTACTTCATCTCTTTTTGTGTTGAAGACATTAAGTAGCACTCATCAGTTCTCAGCAAGGTTGTATTCCCTTATGTTATTTAAATCCAGATTATTCCCTGGAAAGAGCAGATGAAAAAGCAACTGTATATCTTGATTTAGGCTATAAACTACTTAGCAATACTAGGGGTTATTATTCCAACTTTTCAGAAAAGAATTATCTATTTAAATTTTAATTATTATTATTTAATTTCCTATAGAGCACATATGCTTACCAGAGCGAGATGAGAGAAAGAGAGAGAGAGAAAGAGAGAAAGTGAGAAAGCAAGCCACCAGGTCTGGGACTTGAACAATGGTCACTAGGTAGGAGAACAGTGCTTTAACCATCATGTCACCTGCTGGATCCCCAGATTTTTATATTTCAAACTCAGTAAATATAGTAGATAACTTTTAAAAAATATAATAATAGGTAAAAGTTGCTGATTATTTAAAAATATTCCTGAAAATGTAACAACTCTTTCATATGCATGATCTCAATTAATTCTCTAAACATGACACTATACTGAAGATAACAAAATTATAACCATTTTATTGAATAAGAAAACTAATTTCATATAGCTTAAATTAATTGTCTATCATTTCACAGGCAGCAGGATTCAAATTTTAAAAGTATATCTGACAGGGCCAACAGGTGGCATGGTGGTTAAGATGGCTGGATTCCCACATAGCCAATAGCAGTTCAAGTCCTGAGCCCAGTGGCTTGAAAATCATGCCAGGTGCATGTGTGCCCAAAATCCCAAGAAAAGAAAGGAAGAGAAGGAATTGCAGCATGGCCATCCTCCTAAGGGGGATTTCTCACTTTCTCTGTCTCTGTCTATCTCTGTAGCTCTCCTCTCCTGGAAGGGCATGTGCCCTATGGCATCTCCGGGAGGGAGGGCCCTATTGGGACAAAAAAAAAAAAAAAAAAAAAAAAAAAAGAAGAAGAAAAAACAAACAAACAAAAAGCATATTGGATTTCAAAACTACACTCTAAACCACTCATCCATTTTCCAGCATTTATTTTACACTGCCAGGTTCATTGTTGTATTAACTTGCTATATTATTATTAATTATCATACAGTCTTTCATTTAACAGACAATTACTAAGTGTCAGTTATGTGCTATGATGGAAAAAGAACAAGGCAAATCTTGTATAGCCCTTAAGGGGTACATAAAGTGGGGGGAGGTACAGAGATGCACATGTGGACATTTCACACACAGAGCTAAGCGGCTCCACACAAGTAGAGCATGGTGCCTGTGATTCCATGGCAAGTGTTGCTCACAGCATGGAAGAAATGCCCTCAAAAAATCATCAGGCAGTACTGTGGCTCAAAGTGCTCTTGAGTGAGGCTGCCTGGCACAAATCCCAGGCCCGCTGCTTGTAGCCGTGCCATCTCGGGACAGTTATATGTTGTAAGTTCTCCACTGTCTAATAGGAATAAAAGCAACAGCTCCCTCACAGGGGGTCTTGTGAGGATGAAATGTATCCGCTGTTTAGAACAGTATCTAGCACATAGGTGTTGCCGTTACTGATGTGAATGGTGAAACCTATTCATTTGATAACCAGTATTACTGATGTGAATGGTGAAACCTATTCATTTGATAACCAGTATTCATGAGGTTTAATTTTTTCTTCCCTAAACTACCAGGTATTTCTGTGAAGTTTATTGAACTTTATTACATTTTTATTTTAGTGAACTTTTTTTTTCTCATATTTTGGCAATTTTGACATTTTCCTTGAGAGTTTCAACCCATTTTAATTTGGACTTTCTCATTTAATTTAAGTAACACAGTCTTCCTTTTAGTTTTGTTTTTGTCATAGGGTGTGTGTGCTTGTCAGAGAAAGACAGAAATAGACAGAAGGAAAGTGAGAAATCTGCGCCTCCCAGCCCCTAGCAGAAGAGATGGCCACACTGCAATCCCTTCTCCTCCATTCTCCTCTCAGGAATTTAGGCATGCATGTACACACCCCTGGCATGATTTTCAAGCTGCCAGGTCCAGGGCTGAAACTGTGGCCAGCCATGTTGGGAATCCAGCACTGCAACCACCATGCCACCTGTAGCCCCTACTCAGTCTTCTTTCTGTGTTACAACTTTATCATCCCTCTTATCAGACCTTCAATAGCTTTAAGTCTGAACAGAAAATCGTTTGGATGAAGGAATAAAGCCAGAGGTTGGTTGTAAGAAGATATAAGCTTTCTGGATAACTTTACATAACTCTTCCCTTGTTTTAGATCATGTTAAAGCACTTTTACTTGTCCGTTCCACATCTGGGTAACAGAGTTTATATCCATGGAGAGAGAGTCTTTCTTCCATTTTGCAACTTGCTATATAGAAAATGTTAAATAACATGAAAGATCTCTCATGATATAACTTAACAGGTGAAGCTGAAGTTGACATGGACCAAATAGATTTATAGCAGCTAGTTCTTAATTTTTAATGATGGTATTGAGATCTGCAGTTACCATACCTGGCTGGACATTGGAATCACTGGAAGTGGTTGTTAAATACAGACCAATCTTTAACCTCTCCCAACCTCTATCTCACCTCCATCTCCAGTGATCTGACTCATTAAATCCAGGGTAGGGTCTTGGATTCTTTAAGCATTGGAAATCACTGCTTAAGATTAAATGCATGTATTCATGAGACATGGACTTGGTAAATATAAAAATAAGACTGTCCTTTCTTCCCCTAAATTGACATTGAAAAGTAACTTATTGGAAAATGAGTTCCTATTTTCTTGCTTTCCTGAGCTCTGGTGACAAGAGACTGAGAAAAAAGGACTGAAAAAAAAAAAAAAAAACCCAGCAGTCATTATTAGCAATGTTAGATTTGCAGAATCAGAATTTTCTGGCTGGAATCAATGCTAAAGATACAGTTACGGTCACCAGGTGGTGTGGTTGTTAAGGTGCTGGACTCCCACATGGCTGACCATGGTTCGAGTCTTGGACCTGGTGGCTTGCTTTCTCAATTTCTCTGTCTCTCTCTGGTGAGCACATGTGCCCTATAGCAAATTAAAGGTAATAATAAAGAAATAAATTAAATTAAATAAATAATTCTCTTTTACTAAAAAAGATATATTTCTTCACTTTGTAAATATAGTAACAACTTTGTGTAATGAGAGGTTATGATGAGAATACTAAGATATACAGACTTATGACTTGCCAAAGCATACAATTAATTGGAAAAAAAGTGAATTATTACATATTATTACATATAATGGGAATCTTTATTTCTTTAATAATCACTCAAATGAATCAGCTCTATTTTTTCATCTTATAGCATTTAAGCTAACTAAGCAAGTATGTTTGTTTTTAAATAACACAACATAGTAACTCTAGGCAGCATCCTTCATATCAAATTCCTCTTAGAACCACATTTTGAGAATTAAATGGAATCTTACCTTTAAGAGGCACCTTGACATCAAGGCCATAGAATAAAGGCAAGAGAGAAGAACAAGAATAGAAACAGAAACTGCAGAAGAAAAAGAAGAAGATTATGTAAATCTGAATTTCTGTAGTGCGATTCAGGTAGTATAAAAGCTCAGCTTTTTCATATCGCCCAAATGTGACCACTTCTCACAACAATTCCTCCTTTGTTTTGAAAATCTGTACTTTTAATTTACCTATTGGCAAAGCAATCAGTGTTCAAGGAACATTGATTCACACATTTTAGAATTGTGAGGGGGTGTTACAGATAATTAGCTTAAGCTTTTAATTTTGTAGATGAGAAAAACAAGTACAGAGCAATAAATCACTAGTTGAATCTCACACAATTTCATGGCACTGTCAAGGGTAGAGCTTAGATAGCCTGAGTCCTACTCCATTATAATAATGTTGTCTCTGTCTTTCACGGGCGGGATGATCATTCAAAGACACAATATGATTGAAACATGCAGTTAATCACTCAGTACTACACCACCGTTTGGTTAGTGTGGTGGGTTTAGGATCAAGGCACAGCAGGGGGAATACAGGGTAAACATATGATAAATTATCCACTTGTGAGAGAGAGAGAGATCGGAGACTATAGCAATAATATTGGAGCGACAGGTATAAACTGGGTCTACCCTGGGCACCCTAGAGGTATAAAATACCCTTCTATATCCATGGGCATTTCATATCATGAATGCATGATGTTGATTCAGCAGCCGTGACTCTAACACATCTCCAATTTGACTCACAGAAGTTAAATAGAATCTGATGTGTCTTTCTACCAAGAATCTCCACTGAAGAAGCAGATAACTGGATCGACAAATACATGCTAGTATAGCACCGACATAAAACCAACCAAATAGTAATTACAAAAACCATAGGTCAATTTTTAAAAAAATATCGATTCCTTGGTGGTTGACTTTTACTGAGTCTCGAAGTCTTTTGTTTACCAGACTCCAAGAACATCCTGTTGGACACAGCATCTTTGAACAGGGTCATGTGTGACTTTCTCACATTATATAAGTTATCTGCACACTTTTTTTGGTGCCATTGTATATAAGGTTCTTGCTTCACGGCTAAATACTATAAAGAGGTTAAAATATGGTGCTGAGAGCCATGAAATATTCTGAAAAGTAGAACCCCTGTACTTTTGTCTTTTAATTCCTTGAAGACATAAACATAGCAGATGAAGCTAGAGAGGGAGAAGAATGAAAGGTTCCTCACTGATCCTAGAAGATCAGACATTAGGGCCACCCTAGGCATGAGCAGACGCCAACACTTAGTCTGTGGTGAGATTCCTAGTCCTGCAGCGTGGTGGGCAGAAAATGGCACTTGGAGTCAGACTTGCTGACCTCTGGTGTTGATCTGCTAGATGGATTACATAATCGTGAGCAAGCTGTTTAATCTCTGAGCCATTCTTTTATTATTCACATAAAAGGGATCATAGCACCTTCTGTGTCTAGCTCGTAGAATAATGATAAGAATTAAGTGAGATGAAGATAGTGCTTTGCAGGAACCAGCAGTTAGCGTAATGGCTATGTCGCTGGACTCCCACGTAGTTGACCGTGGTTCACGTCCCAGACCCGGTGGCTTAAAACTCACGCCGGGCGCATGTGCGTGCGTGCCCAAGATCCCGAGAGGAGAAGGGATTGCGGCATGACCATACCCCCTGGGGGGTGATTTCTTGCTTTCTGTCTCTATGTCTCTCTCTGTCTGTCTGGCGTGCGCACACGCCCTATAGTGAAAATCTCTCCAAAAAAAAAAAAAGATAGTGCTTTGCATATGGTAGAGTGCTGTATGCACCTGGAGCTGTAGGTTTGTTGTCATCAGCTGATTTACACTAACTGTATGCATGCAAATGAACATGCATGTACTCCCAGTGGGTGTTGAAGGACTCTGAAAAAGAAGGAAGAGTAGTGTGGACATAAGGGATTTTTAGCCTTTTTACCAGGCTTCAAGAGAGTAGAACTGAGGTCAAGAGAGTCAAAGGTACAATAGAAACCTCACCTCTCATTCGAATCTCTAATCAGAAATCAACTGGGTTGTTTTTGACATGGTTTAATTTACTACTATATGTGGAATATATGGCTTTGATAACTAAAATGTCCTTATTTTCTGTTAAGTACATTACTTCATTATTAATAAATGTTTAGGAAGTTTAGATCTATAAGGTGTACTTGGCAAAAGAATTGTAAAAAGGGTTCCTAATGAATTCTGACAATATAATCTTAATCCTCCTACTTCCAAAATTTTCATAGGGTTGTAACATTAACAGGTATTTAAAAAAATCACCAATTTTGTTTATGTTTTTAAAAACTCAGTTGAGTGGGATCTGAATGGCATCGCACAGTTTCTGGGGGAAGAGTTGTCTGAACTATGACTTTCTTCTCGAGCCAGCCCTGGACAGCTTAGCAGAAGAAAGGACCAAGAGCTGATCATTTAAAAATGTGGAAAACATTAGGCATGTCCTTAGACAATCAGGAAGCTGGAAGCCATCCCTGCCTTCTGGGTATTCCTGCCAATCACTGGAAATTAGATCATCTTTGGTCGGGTCCATTGCACTTTACCTTGGGCTCATTCAATCCTGAAGAACTAAACACCCCACTTCTGAAATGATGGCAATTTAACTTTAAAATTTTGCAGATGTATACTTGAGGGGTTGAAAATTTAAAAAGAAAAAGTGTTAGAGTGTTTGCACGTTCCATAGAGAGAGATGGAGAGACAGAAAGAGAGGGAGAGGGAGAAAGTACCACCCCTGGGGTGTGTTCACCCTGCAATCCCTTCTTCTCCATCTCTCAGGATTTGGGGCACACATACATATGGGCCCAGTGTGTTTTATAAGCCGCCAAGTCTAGATTTGGACTGTATAGTTGGTCTTGTGGGATCCAGCTCCCTTGCCCACTAGACTATGGGGCTGGGCTGGAAATTTTTAAAATTATACTTTTTAATTTGACTTATGTTTTCTTAATATTTCCCGAGTTTTATGTATGTAGCCTCACTTATTCTTCATGGACTCATAAGAGGAGGTGAAGGCAAAACTTATCATCCTTATTTTATAGAACTATTTAAATATAGGTTAAATCACTTACACAAGGCAAATGAGTACCTGAAGACCCAGTCTGCAGAAGAATCTGGATGCCTGGTGGTGCGGCCACTAGATCCCACCAACGCCCTCTGATCTCATATATGGATAACTATGGAAACGATTCATTGGGTTGTTGGGAAAGTCATGACATGTTTTTGCGTAGGAAACATAGTAAAATATGTCATGACTTTCCCGGCGACCTAATAGAATGAAAGAATTTTGAACCATTGTCTCAGGAATGGCAGATGGTTTGCTATTTTCTACTCTGGCGACCATGGAAGATATTGCAAAATAGCCTTTTCTTTTTCAATACTGGGATTCAGGTAGCTACTTCCAGTCAATCAGACTGGAATGCTAAAGAACACGCCTTTGCCATCCTTGCGTTCTTTTGTAGGAGGCTCCTGGCACCGCAGGGTGGATAGTTCTGCTGTGTGACTGTTGAGCTCCTGAAGTTTGCTCAGCACTCCTGCCTGAGCCCCTTCCCACCTCCCACACACACACACATTTTTACGTGCCCTCTTTGAAAAACCACCATGTTTTACTCTTCCCCAGAAACACTGGCCGACTTGGAAGAAGCAGTTCCTCTTCAGATCACTGGGGAAATCCCAGGAAAGTGTAACCGTCACGTGCCAGCCCATGTTTCTGAACTCAGTGTTGGGAGAAACTGCAGCATATGCGTGAACGGGCTTTTTAAGAATAATAATGCAGAAGACTAAATAAAAAGTGCTAAGAGATTTTTTTAAATAACGAGTAAACTAGAGTAACAAAACTCAGAAGAAATCTTTGGAAAGGAAATGAAGATGAGGAAGGGAAAACTGAGGTAAAACATAGAAAGAAATAAGAACGCAAAAGCTGAAATTGTCGAGGCTAGGTTACTGAAGGTGACACACAACCTCTGCTGGCATCCTGGTGCCAGACTGAAGGTCAAGGCTGTGGTTACCGTAACTGTGCCTGGCTATGCATGATGCACAGTAACTGAGAGGAAAGAAGGAAAACTGTGAGAAAAAGCCAAATTACATTCTCATTAAATGAACAAACCACAAAATAGATAGTGAACTGAATACACACCTTTTCTTCTAAGTCTTTTATCTGTCTTTTCTGGATGTCAGTCTTATCTTCTAAGTCACGGATTCTCTGAAGAAGGAAAGAAAGAGGAAGCACTAATCAGTGTTAAACAGTACAGAAAAACTGTTTATCAAACTAGCACACAAAACTTTCTATCAAAACATTAACATTAGTGCTAGTAGCTAGTATCATCGCATATAGGTTATTTCATACCCAGAAGGTTGTCACGTGTTTTAAAAATTATCCATGCAATGGTGGGAAATCATTGTCATTGATTTTATACACACACACACACACACACCCATATATATACACACACACTCTTTTTTCCCTTTCCTTCTCTCTCTCTCATTTTTTTTTTTTTTTTTTTGGTTAGGTCTTGCTATAGGATGCATCAATTGCCAAGAGACAAGAGACAGAGAGAGAAAGTGAGAAAGCATCCCCCAGGGGGGATGACCACCACACCACAGTCCCTTTACCTCCATTCTCCTCTCGGGATTCTGGGAGCACACACACACATTCAGTGTACTCCCCAAGCCACCAGGCCCAAGACTTGACCTGCACAGTTGGCCATGTAGGATCCAGCTGCCTTAACCACCATGCCTCTGGCTGGCCTCACTGATTATTTATTTTTAAAAATATTTTCCACCTCTCTCTATTGTGGCTAATCTTGCATACATCTTCCCATGAGAGAGGTATAGACCCCACTCTACTGACATTGTCCTATTTTGGTAACTGAGATGTAAGTCTGAGTGGGAAGTGTGAATACCACATCCTTGTAGAGGAAACAGCATGACCCAGAACCTGTGAGCAAGAAACAAGCTTTGTTTTAATCCATATGGATTCGGATTTTTGGTTCTTTCTTACCAGTGAAAATGGCTAAAGCTGACTCATATCAATGCAAATAAGCAGTCTCACTGCTTTTCGCTAACTGTATTCTTTCAACCTGTTCCAATCAGTTTTAGGGCAGATCTCACAAAGAAAGACTGGAGGATTGGCCAGTTTTCATAAAACCAAGTAGTGATTATACTTCAGCAAAAAATACCCAGGAGAGAACTGATAAACCAGGGAAAAAACAAAGATAAAACAGAATATAACTGTAATAGCACAAGTAATTCTGAAGAAATAAAGCTCCAGAATTGTCTTTGAACTTACCAGTAACCATGCAATGAATTCCACTAATTTAAATGATACACAGGCAAATATTTATAAGTTAAAAAAGTCTTCACATTTGTATCTGGCAACTCAGAGGCTTTTTGTGTCTGTGCATATGATTATACAGTGCAGGCTTGTTATTTTATGCTTCTCGGGAATAATTAGAAAATAGAGAAAGGGAGTCTAAGAAGAAAACACTGGAAACCAAGCGGGGTGCTAATATATAATACAAAGTTCTTATATTGCAACCTAGAGAGAAAAAAAGGAAACTACAACAAAGGATACTTGAATTCAGAAATTAAATCGTCCTCTCTAAAACCAGATGTTCTCAACTGGGGATGATATTTGCTCCTATCTAAGGGACCATTTGGAAATATCTGGATATTTTTGAAAAGTTATGCTTATTTTATATTATTTACTTAAAATTTTAATTTATTATTATTTTTATTAACATTTAATTACTACATATCTTTATATATTTTTTCCCAGCATGAATACAGTGCATATTAGTCAAGTCAAAGACATTACCATACACATTATCAACAGCAGATAACTTTTCATTTTTGTCTATTGAATGTGTTGTTTCTTTTTTCTCTGACCTCCTCCCTACCACTCCCTATTACCCACCCAATATTACCCTCACCCCCCATACTGTCTCTAGTATCTACAGTTGCCATCCCAGCAATGATATCTTCTAGTCTTTCAGTTACTGCTATAGAGTACAGGCATTTGGTATGTATTAAGCGGGGATATATGATGCTTGTCTTTCATAGTCTGGTTATCTTCACTTAGCATTAAATCGTCCATATTTGTCCACTTTCTATCAAATATCAGGCTCTTATTTTTTTTTTAATGGCTGAGTAGTATTCCACAGAGGACATGTCCCCCGTTTTTTTTAATCCACTCATCTGTTCTTGGACATTTGGGTTGATTCCATGTCCTAGCAATTGTAAATAATGCTACAATAAAAATGGATGAGCAAATGTTTTTCTGACTGAGGATTTTCCTATCCTCTGGATTAATACTTAAGTGTGGAATTACTGAGTCATATTTGTAGTTCTATTTGTAGGTTTCTTTTTTTTTTTTTGAGAGGTTTTTGCAATAGGGTGCATGCACTCGCCAGACAGACTGAGAGAGACAGAGAGACAGAAAGTGAAAAATCACCCTCCAGGGGGAATGGCCACGCAGCAATCCCTTTTCCTCCATCTTCCTCTCGGTATCTTGGGCACACACGCACACGCGCCCGGCGTGAGTTTTAAGCCACCGGGTCTGGGACTCGAACTGCGGTCGACTACATGGGAGTCCAGCAACATAGCCATTATGCTAACTGCTGGTCCCTAGGTTTCTGAGAAACCTCCATATCATTCTCCACAGAGATCATATTAATTTACATTCCCACCAATAGTGCAGGAAGGAGCATGTTTATTTTAATATGCATAATTCAGTGGTTTTTAGTATATTCACAGTGTTGTCCAACCATCACCACTACCTAATTGTGTGGACATTTTTTCATGATTACAACTGGGGTGTGTGTGCAACTAACATCTAATGGGTAGAGGCTAAGTATGCTACTAAGTTCATCCCACAATACACAGGACTCCCACAACAAAGAATGAAGAATTATCTGGTTTGAGATATCAATAGTACCATGACTGAAGAAACCCTGCTCTAAAGGAAAGGGGCTGAGGCTTGTGCAGAATGGGATGGTGGGTTTTAGTCAGGGTGAGAGCATCAAGGTTGACCTTGAAATTATGTGGCAATGAATGCTGGAGAGGGGGGATAGGACTGGAGTGTGGGTGATGTGTGTGAATTGTGTGCTGGAGTATATTGCCATAATCCTGCTTATGCTCCAAAGCTACACAGTAAAAATAAATTTGCTAGTCATTTCTGTCTTGAATGTGCAAGTAATTCCTTGGCATGCCTATTGGACGTGGAAGCAGGTGTTACATTGAGATAATCATGAATACATGAGATTAATGCAGCATCTATTCAGACATCAAGTCTGCTTGTTGAGCACATCCTCTCATGCTCAGGACTGTGCTGGATGTCATGGAGACTAGAGATAAGGCATCAATTTATTCCTGATTTCAAAGAACTCTCAGATCCAGATGAAGAGTCAAAAGTTTTTAAAAATTTGCTAGAGGGCACATGTGCTTGCTGTAAAGAGACAGAGAAAGAGAAAGAAAGTGAGAAAGCACTCCCAATAGAGAATGACCATGGTGCAACTCCTTCCCTTTTGGGATCTGGGGCATGCAATGCACACAGACCCAATGTGTTTTTCTTTCTTTTTTTTAGAGAGATTTTTGCTACAAGGTGTGTGCATTCACTGGAGAGACAGAGAGAAAAAGAGAGACAGAAAGTGAGAAATCACTGCCCACGGGAGATGGCTATGCCGCAATCCCCTCTCCTCCATTCTCCTCTCAGGATCTTGGGCATACATGAATATGCACCCAGTGTGAGTTTTAAACCACTGGTCCCAGGGCTCGAACTAGAGTCAACTATGTGGGAGTCCAGCGAGGTAACCATTATGCCATCTGCTGGTTCCCCCAGTGTGTTTTTTCAAGCTGCCAGGACTGAGACTCAAACTGTGTAGTCGGCCATGTGGGATCCAGCTGCCTTTACCACCACACCACTGACTGGCCCAAAGAGTCAAATTTTAAAATGCAGGGGATTAAAAAAAAACTAAGTGGAGGGGCCAGCAGGTGGCATAGTAGTTAAGGCACTGGACTCCCACATGACCAACTGCAGTTTGAGTCCCAGACATGGCAGCTTGAAAATAGCACTAGCCATGTGTGCATGTGTGCCCAAAATCCTGAGAGGAGAATAGAGGAGAAGGGATTCTGGTGTGGTCATCCCTTGGGGGGGGGGTTTCGGGTTTCTTATTTGCCCCCTTTTTGTCTTGCTCCAGCAAGTGTACATGCCCTATGGCAAAATCTTAAAAACAAAAGCAACAGAAAAATCAACAACCAAATCCTAAGTAGAAAAAAAAATTATTATCACTTCCACACCAATCTCTAATACCTAGTGTTTAGCATGGAGAAGCTTTCCATGCAGGTATGTTAAATTAATTCTTTATTGTACATTACACGATATATACTTGGTTTCTCTTCACATCCCCTCACCATTCAATTCAATAGGAAACCCTGACAGTTCCAAAATAGGTCCCTAGTCTATCTACTTCTTCGAATCTCTACCAAATATATCGAGGCCCTGTCATTTCTTACTGGTACAGGTCTGACAGCTTACTATGGGTTCTTTCTGTCTCTTATCTTGTCCACCTTTTATCTGTCTATAACAGCCAGTGTGAACTCTTTTTTTAAGAGAAATTTTTGCTATAGGGCATGTGTGCTCGCCAAAGAGACAGAGAGGGGTAAAGAGACAGAAAGAGAGAAATCACCCCTCTGAGGACATGGGCACATGACAATCCTTTCTCTTCTCAGGATTTTGGGTACACACACACGTGGGCACAGCATGAGTTTTGAGCCCCAGGTCTGGACTCATATCGTGGTCGACTACATGGGAGTCCAGTGACATAACCATTACACCATCTGCTGGTCCTCAGTGTTAACTCTTAAAATATGAAAATTATCACACAGTCCCCTGAGCTTAAGATGGGGAAAGGGGGGGCCAGCAGTTAATATAGTGGCTATGTCGCTGGACTCCCAGTAGTCAACCGCAGTTCAAGTCCCAAACTCAGTGAATTAAACTCACACCAGGTGCATGTGCGTGAGTGTCCAAGATCCCGAGGGGAGAATGGAGGAGAAGGGACTGCAGTGTAGACATCCCTGCTGAGAGGGTGATTTCTCACTTTCTGTCTCTCTGTCTCTGTCTGTCTTTCTGGTGAGCGCATGCACCCTATAGCAAAAACCTCTTTAAAAAAAAGAAAAAAGATGGGGAACGGGAGGGAGAAAGAGTTAACCGAGTTGTTCTCAGAATAAATCCCAAATTCCTGCAACGCCCTGCATGACCTGGCCCTTTCTTACCTCTCCAGTTTCACCTCACACCAACCTTACCTGGCAAATGTGCTCCTGTTAACTGGCCTAGGTTCTGTTTCCTGAATATTCCAAGTATATTCCCACTGTCGGGACTGAGCCCTTCTGCTCCCATCTTCTTGGACACGTTGCCAAGACCTTTGTGTGGCTGATTCTTTGGGTTTCGGATATCTTCAGAGAGGTGTTAATCTAACTAGTCAGGCTAGTCATGGCCAGTTATCTAACTAGTCATGGCCAGTCCTGCTCCCAAACTCATCACACACCCACACACTATGCATTTTTCTTCATCACACGTACTGCCACTCTCGAAATGGTCTCAGTCACTGTTCAGTTATGTTGTAGCTTCGTCCCTTTCTATCTGTTAGATGAGAATAGTGATCTTTATGGCTTTATTCGGCTTCAGATTTCTAGCACCTGGTACAGAGCAGACCCTCAGTAAATCAATTTGAATGAGCCCTTAAAGGGCATGGAATGTAGATGTCTGAAGGAAGTCCATCTTTAACTAAGCCTGACAAAAGTGAGAATAATTGGGTAAATGCAGTTGAAACCAAAGGACATTTTAGGATGAGTGATCTTGGAGTGAGAAATCACGGGCCAAGCGGCACGAGGAAGTTTTGCATGAGGAGAGAGAAAAGTGTGCTCTAATGTTGATCCCCAGTCGGGTTTTAGGGATGGGCAGCCAGCTGATGAGGATTGGAAGAGATTTGCACAGGACTTTGACTAGAATGAAAATTGAGGAGAGAGGAAAGAAGTGAGGAGAGAACGAATAGTTGAGGTCACGCCGAAACATTCAAGCAGAAATGTCTACTGGTTGGTTAGTGATGCTCTAGAGGTTAGACTGTTTAACATACTTATATATGATGATGCCTTCTGGAATAATTCTTTGGAATTAAGTTATTGATTTAAAGGGAAGAAAACGAGTAAGGAGTAACTGGAAAAGTCATATTCAAAGAACACTTGTTTAGGGGGTGGAAAATATTAGTGGAGAATGCTGAGAATGCTCAAAGATCTTATGAGCCAGTGTGTTCAGCCTGGATAACTTAAAACAAACCAACTAAACCAATTCTTTCAAGAATGAGTTACCTTAGTTAACTGGTTAAAGAGAGACCCAGTGGGTGGACTAGAGCCTAGCAGTTAAGGGAACTGGATCTTTCATGACTAACTATGATTTCAATCATGGCCCTGGTAACTTGAAAAATATGCAGTGTGTGTGTGTGTGTGTGTGTGTGTGTGTGTGTGTGCATGCATGTGCATGCCCAAAAGCCCAGAAGGATGGAGAAATGGAGAAGGGACTAGACCATGACCACCCACTGGAGTGTGTTCTCTCTCTTTCTCTGGGAAGTGCACACACTCTGAAAATGAAAAGGAAAGAGAGAAGAGAATTCAAATGGGATGACAAGGTTTTTTTTTTTTTATTATAAACAAGTTTAGCTGTTAGTTCATTTAAAAAATAAATACTTCTATGTTTTCATGAAAGAATCCCCACTTTGTTTAAACTAATTAAACGTTATGAGATTTGTGTAGAGGACACACTTTTATCCCTTGATAGAAGCAAAGCAATGTGAGAAGTAACATAATATACCAGAAAGTCTATTATTCAAAGCCTTAAAAACACTTTTTAGCTCACAACCTAAATCTTTGTGATGAAATCTGAAGGGGCTTTGATACAAATATTGGATGTATTTATCATCTCTGGGATAAATGGATTCAGGGCTCCCTGCTAACTTGGGTAATCTATTAGCTTACAAAGGTCTACAAATGTCTGGCTGGGTCTGACATATAGTAAGTGTCACACTGCTCATACTAAGTGTCACACTCCCCTTACTGGCATCATAAAACAATCTCTGTTTCACATCAATCTCAAATGATCACATGATTGTCACCTCCCACATATCCCATCTGGATTTTGTATTCCTTGTTATAGCTTCTGAGGACTGAGTACTAACCCTTGATACTTTCTGGTCTGAAATTCTTACCAAATCTGCTTTTTTTTTGATCAGGGGTCCAGCCCTCATCTATCAATATGACATGAATGGAGAATTGGAATTAAGAATTGCACCTGGAAATCAGTATTGAGTGTCGATGCTAGGCCTTGCTAGTCTAACCAAATCATGGACATCAGGGTGACAGTGCAGTGGTTAGGCACTCTGACCCTAGAATCAGGCAGGGCTGGCTTTCATCTTGACTGCTGTGTACCCCTGTGTCATCTTGGGCAAACCCCTTAAGTGTTCTTTTCTTCAGTATGTTACCTCCACAACTGGGATCCTAAGAATACTGGCCTTATAGGGCTATAGTGAAGATGAAATGAAATGATGTAAGTAGAGTCCTTAGTTTAGTTCCTGACATACAGCAAATGCCAGTAAATTAAAGGCAGCTTCCAGGCTTTGCTATTGTTCTGTTTATTCTGAAACTAAAGAGAAATGCTCTTGTTCTCTCCTACCCCATGCAGATGATTTGATCAGGCTACATTGTGGACTGGAATAAGAAATAGGAAGGAAGCACAATTTCTTTCCCGGAAAGGTCCTGCTCTCCTGCCTAAGGAAGATAATCAGGCTGTATGTAATTCAAAGGGTTCTTCATGACATAGAATTGGGTTGTTGGAAAAGTCTTGATGCATTTTTTGCATAGAAAAACACAGAATATTACATCATGACTTTTCCAATGATCCAGTAGTTCTAAAAACAGTAGTGATATGCAATACTTATGAAACATCAATTTTCTCAAGATTGAATCATTACAGAACTGTCATTCTTGAGTGAAGATGAAAAACTATTTATTTTACTCTGAAATAATCTGTATGTCCTGGGCTTCTCCAGACCCATACTCAATACCATGTGCTTAGTACTAAGTTTGTTCACTCAGTACTAATGCTATGTCATGACTCCATCCTCACCTGGTGGGCTTGTTGTAGGAGCTCCATCCTCTCCTGAAGAATCTGGCAGTCATATTCTCTGCTCTTCCTTAGCATTTGCCGCCGTAACTTTTCTACTGCTGTCCTTAGCTCCTCTTGTTGTTTTTCACTTAATAATTCACCAAACTTGATAACGGTCTCTTGCTGTAGAGCATTGTACAAAGTAGCTTCTAGTTCCTGGATTCTCTGGCAAATAGAATTAGAAAAGTCTAACTTTGGAACTTAACATTTATGAGTCATGGGAATGCATTGGATGCGTTACTTCAGTCTTCAGGATCTTAGCAATAAAAGCAATTTCAAAACTTCTCCGACCTCACTGCCTGTCTGAAAATCCCCCTTATGAAATCCCATATGGGTTATCCAGTCAACACATGCACTTCTCTAGTGGGGGGAGATTTGTTCTCTTTCTTGGTGTCCTGTCTATTTCATGTACTTTTTATTTTTAGAAAGCCCTTACTTTCTTAAACTATCTATACCTCCTTCTATTATCATATGTAGCTCAGAATAAGTTTCTCTCTTCCACTTGACAGTCCTTCAGATACCTAAAGACAACTCTCATGGTGGCCATACTTCATAATATGCCCAAACGCCTTCCTCTTGTATAAGTGGAAATTCTTGAGTTGGAGATACATTTAATGGACAAAATTCCATTTCCCTTCGACATAACAGAGCTCTGTAAATGATGATAGCTTTAAGGCCTCTGTGTTTTTTCTTAAAATAAAAATTGGGAATTATGATCCAAAACTGACCAAGAGTCTTGAAATTGGTCTGTTTTTGAATACTCTGAGATTTATGATTACTCGAGCTGTAATGTCTCTCTTAGAGTGTTCTTTTTCATAAAGAGCCTACTGCCTGTTTTATCTTAGTTTATTTATTAAATTTTTTAAGCATACTTTGGATATAGTTGTCAAAATCTGAAATCTTATCCCTTGTTATTTTGATTGGACAGTCCCAAGTGGGGAATCTTTTCCTAGCCCCCATCCTGAACTAAGTAAATCTCATCTTTTCAAAGTTAACATAGTTTTCTGACTGAGTACCCAAGTATCTACGAAGCTACATCGACACACTTCGTCCTATTACGTATATGTAGAAGTGGCAAAAATCAAAGGGTAGAGAAAGACAAGAAAAATCACTTTCTTCTTTCTTCTCTATTTAGTGACCAACCCTCATTCTCTTCTTTCTCATCAAACTATGTCCAGAATCTCTTATTCATTTTGGAAGGAGAAAGACTAAGTCATCTTTGTTACAAGGAAGGGGCCAAGCACTTCACTCTTTTCCCCAAAGTGACTCAGAATGCTTCCAGGAAAGCATTCTAAAATCCTCTGTTAGCAGCTCCTTGAAATATTCCTCTAGTTTGTCCTTTCTCTTTGGATTCATGACTGCGAATTGATAAAGGGCAGGGCATAGGAGAAAAGAAATGTGAGCTGCAGTGCAATATTAGGAATTATCCAATATAAACTGGGTAGAGAGGAATGACAAATGTGCTCCTCAAGCATCCTAACCCTCAGGGGGACAAGAAAAGGCACAGCACATTTCTCGACACAGCCTCAATTGCTGTGGTTAGGTCTGTACGGTGGTCCCCCCTTATCCAGGGGGATATGTTTCAAGACCACCAGGGGATGCCTGAAACCACAAATATTACTGAACCCTCTATGTAAACTATGCTATTTCCTATACATACATTCCTGTGATATAGCATTAATTTATAAATTAGGTACAGTAAGTGATAAACAACAACTAACGATACACTAGAACAACTCTTAACTTTATTGTAATAAAACTTATATGGATGTGGTCTCTCTCTCAAAATATTTTACTGTATTTGTACTCACCTATTTTTGGACTCTGCTTGACAGGGTGTAACTAAAACCACGACAAGTGGCAGATAAGGAGGGGACTACTGTCATTAAGCCCACAATACCTAGTGTTCGATCTACATACCACCCATGTGCCAAATCTGGGCCAATTTCTATATTCACTAAGTCTTATTCTTCCCATATGCCAGATAGGAATACTCATGTTACCTATAGCTGACAGAGTTGTTATGAGAAACGAAGTAAAACCACGCATAACAAACATTCACTACATCACTGTTCTACCATCAGATTAGATTCCCAAACAGCTGGATTTAATACAATTTCTGTTTTATATATACTGTCGTTCAATCTGTCTTTCATCTAAATATGACTTAATGACAGGCAGTTAATTTTTGAAAATTTACATATAATAAAATTCTTATGATATATTACAAGACTATGAGGGACCAGCAGTTAGCATAATGGCTATGTCGCTGGACTCCCACATGGTCGACTGCGGTTTGCGTCCAGGACCCAGTGGCTTAAAACTCACGCTGGGCACGTGTGCGTGCATGCCCAGGATCCTGAGAGGAGAATGGAGGAGAAGGGGTTGCGGCGTGGCCATCCCCCCTGGGGGGTGATTTCTCACTTTCTGTCTCTCTGTCTGTCTGGCGAGCACACATGCCCTATCGTGAAAACCTCTCAAAAAAAAAAAAGACTATGATAACAGCCAAAAACTAGCAATGTACTTTTTCTAAAAGTAGAACCAGACATCAATGAACAAATGACCCACATGCTGTGGTTTATTCACATTCATGACATGACAAATTAAATAGGATGTTTTCTTTTTTCTTAAAAAAAGAATTATTTTATTTAACTTTATTTATTTATTTATTTATTTTTAATTCGACCTGAGACGGACACAGTGAGAGTGAGTGAGAGAGAGAGAGAGGGAGAAAGCAAGCCGCCAGGTCTGGGACTTGAACCACGTGTTGGTCCTGTGGGAATCCAGCACCCTTAACCGCCTCGCCACCTGCTGGCCCCAAGATGTTTTCTTTAATAGCAAATAGTTGTAAACTCTGGGTGTCTCAGTTGCTCTTTACCTACCATGTATGCCTGGTCGAGAGCTTGTTTCCTGTAGTCTAGTTCCTCCTCCAAGTAGCCTTTTATTTTGCAGAATTGTTCCTAGAGTAAAGAGCCATATTGATAAGTAGAGTCAGCTTAGTTAACTAGAAAGCTATACATTCAATTGTACTGATTAATGTTTGCTCCAATTCCACCGTAAGACAAATCATTATTATTTGTTGAGTCATGGATTTTGCCTGTTAGGGAACTAGTTTAACTTTCATGGTCACAGAAGGTTAAATGTGAAAATCAATAGAAAGAAGCATTGAAGATATAATTAAAACATGTGTGTGGAATGCTCTAAAAGATTTTTATGCCAGTCTGAGAGGACATGATTAAGTGTAGATTTTGACAAAATAAATGTTAAGTGATAAATTTATCTCTATAAGTATATCGTGATTGGGTGTATGAATATATCTGTATCTATATCCACAAATATATATATATCCATATCCATATATCTTTTTTTTTTTTCCTTTCAGAGAGATTTTGCCATAGGGTGCATGTGCTCGCTGAAGAGCACCATTTTACATTTTCACCAACACAGCACAAGGGTTCCAATAGCTTCACATTTCCCATTATGTTTTTTGGATAGTTTACATTTATTTATTTTGGTAACAGTCATCATAATGGTATGCAGTGGCTTGGGAGTTTTAAAAATCAGAATTACATTCACCATTTCTATAATTTTTACTTGGTAATTAGAGATGGTTAAAAAAAAAAAAAAAGCCTTACAAAGAAAATACCTAACTCATATTTCTTTGGCATTAGTTTTGGGAAAATTACATTCATCATGCTTTGTTGGGAGAATATAATTTGAAGCTTTTTGATACCTCTGAAAATTGTGTTCCAGTCTTTCCACAGAATAATGGGAAGACAACAGACTTTCATCAGTGTCAGATACAACTGGTGGGTTGTATTTTCTGATACCTTATTGTTGTACTTACCATGTCACTTTCCAATTCCATCATTTTCTGGTGCAGGGCAGCCTCTGCTCCTTCGATCTGCTGGATCCACTAAGGGGTTAATAAGACAAAAGTGATGATTCCTTAGGGCTGGTATCTATCTTGTGTGCTGTACACTGAGGTGCTTGGAATCCTCCCTTGACATCTCAGGAAGCAGACTGAGAACTAAAGTGAAAACTTAATGCATTTTTAAAGTATTTATTTATTTATTTATTTGTTCTGATTTTCCAGCCACTGGGTCCAAGACTTGAACCATGGTCTGTCATGTGGAAATCCAGCGCTATAGCCACCATGCTACCTGCTGGCCAAAATGTAACGTGTTTTAACATCTTAGTTAAAAAAAACAAGACTATAGTCTTCCATAATAATAATAATAGTGTTATAATGGTTACTTTTCAGTATATAAAACCGATCACAGTGAACAGGTGAAGAATGACTTTTGGTAATTTGGAGACATTTTAAATCACATGAAAAGAACTGTGTCTTCCCTAATATTCAGAATAGATCATTCAATTGTATTGATGTTAGCTTTGATAAATACCCCGAGTAAATTTAGATTTTAATAATAGGTCTCCATATGGCTTAATCGAATGAACTGTCATAATAGGCCTCTATCGATTTAAATTTCCACGTATACAAGAGGAAGGCGTTTGGGCATATTATGAAGTGTTGGGTTCTGGAAGCAGAATACTTTGGCTCTAATTTCAACTCTAGCTTTTCATGGCTCTGTGGCCTTGAAAGATTACCTGACTTCTCTAAGTATCTGGTTTCTTATCTGTAAAATGAGGTTAATAATAAGGTAAACATTAAAGGAAATAACTCTTTGTGTATTGCATATACCAGTGGTACTCCACTACCAGATACATCTTTAAAAAAAAATTAAGTTATTATTATTATCATTATTTTTGAAAATTTGACCAGAGAGAGCAAGAAAGGGAAAGTGGGAAAACAAGTTGCCAGGACTGAGATTTGAACTGTGGTCACCCATGTGGGAGTCCAGTGCTTTAACCACCATGACATCTGCTGGCCCCAGACACATCTTTTTAATTTATGATAAATTATGAGGTGCACTGAGCACATCTACAGAGTAGAACTTTGACATCTACAAGGGTAACACCATATCCAACCACCCCTTGGCTGTAGGGATCATGGCAGGAAAAGAAGTCATGCTGAGATTGCCGAGGTGTTAATCTCTCAGTTCTTTGTACATACACATCGCTTCCCCTTGGAACAAATTTCAGTCAAACCATGGGTTACTTGGGAAAAGATTTACATTATAATTGCAAACTTCAGTAAATCATTCCACTTGCTGTGCTGCCCATGTGTTGTTGAGAAACTAATTATTTTTTAAATCATATGTTTAGGAGTGCTGTGAACTGAAGTTAAATAGTAAACTCTAGATACAGACTTGTGTGTTGGCTCCTGCTCTTTCCTATGTGTGTGATCTGGGACACGTTTCTAAATATTCCAAGCCTCAGTTTCTTCATGTGTAACAGGCAAATAGCAGTACCTATGGAATTGCTGTAAGAAACAATGTGATAATACACACACAGGTGTTTAGTGTAGTACCTGGCATAATATATTTGTACTAAAGATCACTGCTATCTTTTCTTTCTTTCTTTTTTTTTAGATTTTTACTATAGGGCAGATGTGCTCACTAGAGAGAGAGAGAGAAAGAGAAATCACCAAATCACCCCCATGGTGGTTGGCCATGCTATAATCACTTTTCCTTTATTCTCCTCTTGGGATTTTGGGCATGCATGCACTCGCACCAGCATTAAGTTTCAAGCCATCAGGTCTGGGACTTGAACTATAGTCAGCCACGTGAGAATCCAGTGCACTAACTACTACACCATCTGCTGGCCCCACTGCTATAATTTTTTATACAAAGCCACAATAGGATTTGCATGTTGGAATTTTATCTTGGCTCACACTCTAGCTAAAAATCATACTGCTATATAGTAGAGTATTATTGACAATTGTAGCCGTGGGGAATTCAAGGTTGACATTTAGAATTACTTGTCAGTAGAAACTCTGTTCTGTAAATATCAAGGGTAGGAAGCAACTTTAATCTGTGAATTACAATGGTCTTCACAAAATCAGTTGACCTGGACCATGAGCTTTTTGGGGCAGGCTTGGGTCTTGTTCATCTTGTTCCTTCCTTTCCACTATAGTGTTAAACACCGAGTCGTTTTCCTGTATTTGTTCAACTGAACCCGATCCTGTCTTGCAAAGGGGGTAAATGGAGGCATGGGTTGATCTGGCACAGCTCTTACAGCCCTATGTACCCTGCACCACCTACTTCTTGTTTTAAATATGATGCCAGATGGCAAGCTTGGTGCAATAATTAGAACCAGACTGCATTTGACCTTGGCAGTTACCTACCTTCACTGTGCTTCAGATCCTTCATGTAAAATGGGGGTAATAACAGTACCTAGACTCCAGCAGTTAGAACAGTGTCTAGCTCAAAAGAAGCCTGTGTAAGTGTTTGGTACAATGAAGTACATGTTGCAGCACAGGCACGCAGGGCAGGGAGTGCAAGGTTTTCTCCCATGAATTTAAGTAAATGTGAGGCACAAAAGGCTATTTTTCCATTCTTCTGTAGTCTTCAGTTTGCTTAGAATCTGCCTAAGTTTATTTTGTAGCTCTATACCAAGAGAATTTTTGTTTTTGATAAAGAACTGCAGCCTTTCATGATTCCAATTGAATGAGGCTCTCTGGCTGTAAGATAGAGGCAGCAGGACTGGTGGTACAGATCTGTGTTTTCTTCATCTTGGTGTTCTACATGTCACTAGAACAGTGTCTTGTGGACATTCACAAATGCACTCAACTGCTTTTTCGCAAGAGTTTCTTGATCACCCATTATATTTGCTGGACTGGTATGAAAAGTTAGAGGCAAAAAAGAGGGGGAAGATACCACATTTGCCCTCATGAAGCTTAGAGTCTAGTGGTAGGCAGATGGAGGGGTGTATAAGAAAAGAAAATGGAAAGTTGCAATATAATTGCTAAAAGCCATGGGAGTAGAAGTAAATGTGAGTGTGGGAACATACAGAAAGAACTCTAATGGACTTGGGTGAACAGGAAGGCTTAATTCCGTGTTCATACATGGGGAAGTCTGGCTGTAAGATTTAGCCAGGCAAAAGTTAAAAGGGAAGATGGAAATATCTTCTAGGTAGAGAGAACTGTCTAAAGGACCAAGAAATGGAAAAAGAAAGAGAGAAAGAAGAAACTAAGAGAGAGAGCGAGAGAGACAGAGAGACAGAGAGAACAAAGAGGTCTGGCCCTGTAGTATAGAAGTTAAACCCCATGGATAGGGAGCTGGATTCTGTAAGTCTGATTATGGTTTGAATCCCAGTCCCCACGGTTTAAAAGCATGCTTGGCAGGTGTGTGCATGCATGTCCAAAGTTCTGATAGGTTGGAGAAATGGACAAGGGATTGCAGCATGACCACATCCCATTGGGGGATGCTTTCACTTTCTCTCTGGTGAATGCACATACCTTTCAGCAATTAAAGAGAGAGAGAGAGACATAAAGAAAGAGAAGGAAGAGGGGATGTTAAATAAGTAGGTAAAGGCCAAACCCTGTGTGCCTTCTTGTAAAATTCTGGATTTGGGACCTTTTGCTAGGGACAATACAACACTATTAATCTACTGAGGAGGGGAGAGGGAAAGTGATCAGGTTTAAATTAAATTAGGAAAAGGTTGGGGCCGGCAGGTGGCATGGTGGTTGAGGACGCTGGACTCCCACATGGCCGACCATGGTTCAAGTCTTGGACCTGGTGGCTTGCTTTCTCACTTCCTCTCTCTCTCTCTGTCTCTCTCTGATCAAACTGGAAAATAATAATGATAATTATAATAAAGTTAAAACAAAATAATTAAAAAAAAGAAAAGGTAAGTTTTTAAAAGAGCAGATTTCATATCATTTTACATGTAACTATTTCAAATGCATCTCTAACATGAATACTTTCTTCAAAAAAAATCACAGGACCATTTTCACACTTTGCAAAATTAATATTAATTCCTTTTGTCACCTGATGCTTGGATTTTATTAAAATTTATCCAGTTGTCAGCCAAGACTTAAAACAAACAAAACAATCATTATTCTGTTCGAATAACTTAAGTGTATTGATTAACCTATAGAATTTTGCTCATTGCAAATTAGAGAAAGTTGATGGCTCATGGCTTCACTTTAAGTTCCAACATTTAGGACATAATAAAGCATCTCACTGAATGTACACAGTTCTCATTTTATCCAACCATGTGCACATGGCTCTCACCTATGTGCTGATTTTTGAGACACCCTGAATACAACCAGCTACCTGGCTTCTCAACTCTTTTCTCATCCCTTGTCTTGCCATTTACCATATTCAAACACAAGGGGGCCAGAGCACACTTGATGTGACAGTCCTCCTGCCCTATGCTGGGCTTTCTGAATGATGCTGCAGTGAACCACCACCAGCTAGCTACAGAATTGGTTGGGAAAAATTGGTGTGTAAACACTGAAGAGAGAGTAGGAGAATAGCAATGCTCCAGTTTACCACCTCTCAACAAGACCCTTCTTTATTGGTAGGGATTGCTCAACTAATGTAATCTAGAAGGTTTCCAATTTTTTAAGAATTACCTATTTTTCAAGGGCCTTCAAAGCAAAAATTATCTATCCACCCCAAATCAATGTGTAGACACTTGTTTTATGAGTTTATGTTCTATCGGGGTTGTATCACCCTTAAAAATAAAACATTTATTATGTATTCAATAATACAATGTCACATGTAAAGAGAACGTCCTTCACACACTGCCCTGCTCATTCAGTGTAAAGTCGGGCATGGAAATGCTTTGAAATGAAGAAGACTTATTACCTTCTCTGCCAGGGACAGCACGGTGCTGGCTTGAATTATGGCCACTTGTTCTTCATTTCTTAAATTCTTTAAAAAAAAAAAAAAGACATGTAAAAGTAAGGAAATAAACTGAAAGATACTTACTACACTATAGAGACCATTGCCTAACTGTCTAACAAATACTGTGGCATACACATGCATGGAACCTTAACAAATTCCTCTTTTGATTTCGTAATAATTCTTAACAAAGAATTCATTCAAAACCTATAAAGTATATTAAATATGATACTTTTTTACATCCCTAACACTGAGTTGATTTTGTGCTATTGTAAGCATACTTCAATAATAATCCTCTTAGAAGAAAAACAGAAATGGCAATGAAATAAAGAGCAGTTCTGTTATAACATTTTTGATGTGGTTTTATTATTTTTGTTCTCTGCTTTGACAAATTTGTTAGGGGAAAAAAGTGTGATTCCTTCGGTATCATGATGAATGGTCCTCCCACTGAATTAATGTGCCCTGACCCTGTCTGGAAGGTGCTTTTTAGAAAGTAAAGGGATTGCGGCTTCCTGGTTCATTTTTATGGTGCTGCCAACAACCCTAGAAGTTAGCATTATTTGCAACTGCATTACTGATTCCATTTCACACTGGATGCCCCTGAGCAGCAGTCGGATGGTCGCCATTCCATCCTGAAATCTGCCCATGAGAAATACTTTAGCAGGTCTTATTTCTGCTATTACCTTCCAGAGATCCTTACATCCATCCCCTTAGCCAAGTTGTTTGATAAACTGTAGATTCTCTCCAGGGAACTGTTACATATTCTTCAGTGAACATGAAGTCGCATTGGCTGTTTCTTTACATACAATGCATTGATAAGGATATCTTGCCTCTCTTCAGGCGAATTCATATCTATACTTAATCAGCTCGTTACTTACCCCATTATCACCCAAGATATCAAGCTGCTTTATAAGATCAGGGATGTTTACATCCTACAAAATCAAGGAAATGGATTCAAGTCAGAAACATGAAGGTGGTTGGTCTTTCTCTCAATACCTAAACACTAAATTAGAACACTGTAGAGTCTGTACTTCCTTGGGCTTTTTTCAATTAGGTGAACCTGGTTTTAAGGTTCTCTGCTTCTTACAAGCTCTGCACATGTGGACCTATGATTTAACCGTTTATTCTAAATTTTGCCAGTTGCCAAATGGAGAAAATAAATAACTACTTCACAGGCTGATCCTGAGGACAAAGAGATTACACAAAAGAATCTAGCATGTAGTAAGGACATAGAACATGCTCATTTAACATTTTTTGCTTAAAAATGTCAAGTTTTTTCAGTTAGTGTAGATTTCTGGAATAAAGAAAAGTAATAGGTAGTATATATAAAGAATCAATCAGTTTTATTATAATTACCAGAATTATAAACTGGTTGAATTTTGACTGCTATGTAGAAAACTAAGTGCAGTTCTATTTTTTTTTTCCTTAGGAATTTATCTTTAATTTAACTTTATAGACAACAGCTTATTTTTACTCTCTTCTTTGAGTCCATGTGAAGCAGCTGAACTCCATTCAAAAAAGCTCTTTTGGATATAAATTACACTCATTGGATTAGGTTGTTTGTGATATAGCTAAGAAAAAAAGCATCTATGGAGGAGAAAGTAAATTGCTTTCATTTCATTAGAACTGAATCCAAAAATTGCTCTGGGTGATAAGTTTTCATGCAGCTCAGGAAGGCCAAAATTTTAGCTACTATGAACGAGGTCTAAGATGGAAGACAAGAAACACAAATGCATTACTTGTTTCCCACACACTTTACCTCATTAGCACCACTTTCCCCTCTCACTCTGTGCAGACAGCACTATAGCAGAACCCTGCCACCGGGAAGGGGAATGTCTAGCTCAGTCTCATAGGTTCAGAGAAGGCAACTGAAGCAGACACACTTGGCAGCTCCGAGTGGGAGTAGGACAGGCCATGCAGAAGGGAAAAGGAGAGACCAGGAATAGCAGGGAGCTCCCTAGCTTGACCTCGAGAATAGCTATTGTTAATGTGATTTTATGCAATGAAAGACAGTATGTTTTTCAAGAGACAAAGTCAAGTCAATTCAGCCTTAGTATTAAGATGTATCCCAGTAGCACCAAAGATAGAGTTCTATTTTATCTAAGGAGCCATATTATAAACCCTAAGCCTTTCCAAAATGAAAACTTCCCTACATTGAACAGATCAGTAGATCGATGACTTCAAGGTCTTTTCTAGATCTGAAATTCTGTGATTATGACTGTGAATTCCAGCACCTGGAATGGCATGTCGATGGACTTGACAATACTTGTTTATATGGCAGACTTTATGTTTCATGAAGAATTGAATACATTTCACATTTCCCCAACATAATTACAGCTAATCATTTCGATCAATATTTTGATTCTGCATCATACTTTATGTTACTCTGTTCTAACGACTAGTATCTGCCCGTGTCCTTGGCTGGTACCAGTTACACATCTCTCACGTGTTTATTTTGATTATGTTCTATTGATTTCCTACTACGTGCACCTACTTACAATTCCTGTGTAGTTCATATCAAAATTATATGCACTGGCTGAAAGTCAACAGTCCTGAGAAATCTTCTCTTTTCCCATTCCTAGATTTTCTAACTTCTACAAACATAATAAATTAAATATCTGCCTACCTTGACACCTTCTTTCATACAGTAGATCTGAAGAGCACTCACACCATCTGAGAATGGGTGAATTTGTAGATTAAATGGAGGGGATCGTCTTTCTCTCTCCTTGAAATACAGTGAAAAATATATGGGGATTAAAAATAAAACTTACTAAAACACTAAACCAGTTGTCTTGTTATGCTGATTCAGCCTTTTATCAATATGTCATTTGAAAAAAAAAAAAAACCTCAAGATGTTCATGCTTAAATTTAATGAAAAATAACTGAGTAGTCAACTAAGAGGTATTGAATAATTTATAAACAGTGTCATTCATTCTTACATTTTTTTTTTTGATCAAGAAAATGTAGGGAGTGGAGTTCCAGTTAAACTATATAAATATTTAGAGCTTTCAGATATCACAGAGGTCTTCCCTGATGTTTTATGGGAGCTAATGATCTTTTGCATATTTGATTCACTCAAGCTTTACATGAGAATTATATGTAGGTTTACTCTTTTGCACTGTGGCATATAAACCAATAACTATTCTGACTTAATTTGAAATACCCTTGAGAAAAAATTTCTGGCAAAATAAGAGAGATCAAATGGAAATTTACTTATTTTTGTATATATCAATATATGTTAAACCAGTCCCTAAGTCAGATTCTGCATGATACAATTGAGATCTGATCCAATTTATATGTTTTATTTAAAACACAAGAAACAACAACAACAACAAAAAATCCAAAATTTCGTTGAATTAACCAATGTATTTCCTAAAACAAATTATCTTGTTTCTTAGCCTTCTTTGGTGTAGATGCATTTATGGGCTAATAAGTTTACTTGTAAGTTCAAATTTAACTATAAAATATTTTTATATATAGAACATTTGGAAACATAATTCTGGGAGTCACACTTTTAAGAAGTCAAAACTCAATGACGAATGGACATGATTACTTAATAGCGGTGGAATATTAACGAGGTTTAAAATCTATTTAAATTATTTAAAAGTATTCCTTAGTCTCTTTTATACAGACAACAGTGTTGAAAAGAACAATAATTCAGCTGAATATTTTGAGTTTCATCAAGACTAGTCACAAGATTTGGCAGGACTTGGGCAAGTTCATCCAGTTCTCATCTTTATGAGATCCAAATGAGAACATGCATCTGAAATGCTTCACTTAGCTCCTAGCTCCTAGATATGCTCAGTGTATGTTAATCATTATGGCTCTTTTTATTATTATTATCACCATTTTCTTACTTCTAGTTCTAGGTTTCGAAATTCCAGCAGTTCATTCTGGTCTCGGGCATCCTGTAGTTCCTGTTGTAACCGGTGATTTTCTGCCTCCTGCTTTTCTATCTGATAAAGTAAATCCTGAAGTTAGGTGAGCATTGCAATAAAGCACCTACAACTTTGCAAAGCGAGCATGACTAGCATTCATTGACTCAGTGAATAAGTCACCTAGACCATGGAAAAAGTCCCCAGGTAAATGAGAATGAAATAAGTCTTTGACTTCCTTCCAGTTATCCTTTGGTTGAGCTTTTTGAGTCACAATGAAAAATGCTGGATGACAACTCTGTTCCTTTGGATAAAGTCCACAGACTCTGAATAGTGAATGTGAGGGTGAGCGCTCTGCCCCGTGGTCTGTCTAGAACAGTGTACTAAAGCCAGGTTAATGGAATAAATGAGGGGGATTGGCACCTTTTGGTTCTGGAGTTAAAGGTTGTCAAAGACATAAATTTTCACAAACAGATCATATATAAACTTTGCAGACTTCCAGTTATTTACATAATAAAGTAACTCCTTAGTTGGAAATTAAAAAACCTGAATAATCTGGTTACTACTTAACTTTCCAGTTTTAAATATTATCACTGTCATATGGACACACTCACTCACTCTCATGTAATCATGCACACACTGGGGTCTAGAAACCACAAACTATGAACCGACTACTCCAGTAGTTCTAGATTTACTTATCTCTGTGCCTGAAAAGGGCTCCACCATGTCCTTTTCTACGTGGGAGATTCCTACACTTCCTTGAACACCAAGCTCTAACACTTATAAGAACCTTCCCCAGCCTGGTCATTCATAAGTGATACCTCTTCGATCTGTTTTCCTAGAGAATTTTCTTACAGGACCTCCGGCATAACCCGATGAGGCATGGAATTAAGTTAGTTGTCTACAAATGTGTCTCTTCCTCAAGACATAAGGAGTCATCTTTGGATTTTAAAGACTTAGAAAATCTTTATGAACTTCAATGGGTTTGAAGATCTCTTCTTTTTCTTTCATGAGGGAGAGACAAGAAGAAGAGAGAACAAAGCTTTCCTTTTTTGTGAGAGAAAGAGAGGGGGAGAAGAGGAAAGGGAGAGACAGAGATGGGTATTTTGACAGGGTCTCATGAAGCCACGATCCTTCTGCCCCAGCGTCCCAGCTGGCTAGGACCACAAGTGTGCACCATAACCCATTCCAGCTTATTTAGGTTGGGCTGGGATTTGAACCAGGTCTTCCACAGAACCTCAGTCGCCTTGCAGGGGTGGCTGCTCATGCTACAGAGGCCGGGTGTGGGCTTCCTTTGATAAAGCTGTGTGGGAGGGTATTACGCAGAGTACCTAAATATTTAAAATCTTGAATTTGGATATATAAACCCAGGGACTTTTTTCTCATGGAATTAATTTTATTTTCCCAAATACATACACTTGCAGTAAAATGTTTAGATTTATTGTCACTTTTATCTTCTTTTTATTCCTAAAGCCTGAACCTCAAAATTCTTTTAGCCTGAAGAAATCAAGACTAAAGAAAATCAGATAGAAGACATAATAGGAATCTTTATTTTTATGATAAAGGAATGTAATAATGTATATTACTGAGCATTTCAGAGACTAATACTGAAAAATTATGAGATTAATTAACATCAATTCAAGATTTTTTTACTTGTGGTCTGGTAGGCTTTTACAAAGTTTTAGAAGTTGACTTAGATTGTTAAGGAGATTTTAGTTTCTAGAATCTTGTTCGGATCAGTGATATTTGGAGAAATGACTGGTTCTGGTGGCTAGTGGAGAAATTAGATTGGTGGTTCACAGGGGGCTAGTGGAGAAATTAGTTTGGAGGTTCACAGACCAGGACAAAAGCCAGTGAAGTTTGTTTATAGGAAAACTTCATTTCCTGAGTATCAATTCTCAGTTTTAGAAAACTCACCCATCTTTAATATATCAGCTCTGTCTCACATCAGGAAGAGAGTGAGATAGGATGTCTTACCTTTGCCAGGCTAAAGGGAAAGAACAAACCTCTTACCCCCCTCCCCTTTTTTTTTCATGCTCACCAGGATGTTGTAGCTAACTTCTATTACTTATCAAAAATAGAAAATATATAGAGAAAGGATCCTAAAATAATTTCTAAATAACTTTAGACCGACTGACAGAATTGCTTCCGTTACTCAAAAAGGCTTTCAAATTCTGCTTTTGCTGGGGATAATATAATTTTGTAATCTTTCACTGAATTTGTGGAGGGTAGAAGGAAAAGCCACCTTTGAACTGAAAATGTTCTTGTCAGGTGTAATTGTCCAAAGTCAATAACATATGCTCAGATAACCAAAATTAACCACACCCATGGGGCCTAAACCATGCTTTTGTATCTTGGCTTGCTGACCAGTTTCCTGGAATATGTGTTTCTGCTTTGGATGCATCTATAAATGTTTTTATTTTTCCTTTTAAAAAATACAAATATGGGACCAGTAGATGGCATAATGGCTACATCACTGGACTCCCACGTGGTGACTGTGGTCTGAGTCCCAGACCCAGTGGCTTAAAACTCACACTGGGGACATGTGAATGTAGGGCCAAGATGCCAAGCCAACGATGTGTGTCCAAGATCCCAAGAGAAGAATGGAGGAGGAGATTGTGGTGTGGCCATCCTGCCTGGGGAGTGATTTCTGGCTTTCTGTCTCTCTGCCACTCTCTGTCTCTCTGAAGAGTGCATGTGCCCTATAGCAAAAATCCCTCTAAAAAAAAATAGCCAGCTTGGCAAAAACATTACAAAGGAGAATACACATCTGTCCTGGGTCACAGCACGTTCTTGGAGTCATAGTCTGTCACTTCCTGCACAACATACCAAGTTCTATCCATAGTATTTTTTTTGAAGATAGACAACCACACAGGACACGTGTGCACGTGTATATATATATGTACAGTATATATACAGCAAATACACATACATGGTTCACAGATCAGTAGGTTTCAGGGATCACATCCTTCCAGTCTGCACAATGCCCAGCGCAGAGCCATGCACACGTGCCACTTAACTGATGGTGATGGCGGTGACAGGGATGCAGTTGAGCACGCAGCAGAGGACAGAGCAGCGCCGGAAAAGCCTCCCCTTCCCCTAGCCCCTGTGCCACTCCTGAGAGCACCCCCTGCTGCTCCTGGATCTCTCATCGTTTTCTCCTCTGCCCCACTAGGGTATTGCGCCCAACATACCTTTTCTAAAAGCTCCTGGTTTCTCTTAATGAAAAGTTGTTTATCTTCTACCCAGTGTGAATCCTGTTTGACAAAGAATATGGTGCAGTCAGCATTTCAGAGTGGCATGAAAGAGCATGTGTCGTCAAACCACTTTGCCAAAGCTGTCTTCTTTCCACCCAGTTTGTTTGCCTGCCAACGACTGGTAATGACACCCACCCCTGCCAGCTCCTTCTTCGAAGACATCGGGGCCAAAGTTGCCAGGAAAATTTAAACCCCTTTTCATCATCACTCACTACCTCTACCTCCTTCAGTCTGAATAATCCAGGACCAGCCTTCTGGGGACTCAGAAGTGACCACACAGGCAAAAAGTGAAAAGGGTCAGAATGCACACAGGCTAGATACATATGGATGGAGAACATTAAAATGCAGAACCATAAATGTAGCATAGAGGCAAGAATGCAGCTGGAGGGGTGGGTCTTTGTCTTAGCAGCTTATCATGATTCTAGGCTATTTATCTGTACAGGGCTCCTCTTCTTTTGCCATTCTCTCTCTTGCCCAGTCTCATTTGCTGTGGTGGCTGGGTTCACACTCTGGCCAGAAAAATACCACAGACAGAAATACAGAGTTGAACATTCTGACAGTCTGAGAAAGGTCACTGTGGAGAGCCAAGCCGTGTCCTGGGTGCGCCCCATGCGTGGGGGGAGCTACAGGAAGGTCAGGTCGAAGAGCCTGCATCTGCAGAGGAGCTAGCAACCAATGCCTACCTGCCCTTTCTGGGCCAAAGTCGCTTCCAGGTCTTCAATTTTGGCTTTGTACCTTTGCACCTCTGCTTGGAGCTGTTCTTGAGCCTGGTGAAATCAAAATTCCAGAACTCAACAAGTAAAGTAGTCACTCAGTATTTTTCTTCCTCTCATGTTCTTTGACCAGAACGCAACAAGTGGAAAGATTCTTATGACAAAAGAATCTTTGTCAAGTACTTTTTTGTGATCTAACTTCTTGCTTACAACTCCCTGTGTCTCCCTTTATCATCGGGTTAACATTCAAATTCTTGGGTTCAGCTTTTAAGAACTCTCATTATATTTCCAATCTTTTCCTACTACTCATTAAGAAAGTCTATCTCTTACCCGCTGATGAAATTCTTATTTTCTAGAAATGTCTCATAACTCTCCAGCTCTCTCTCTGTTCAGATGGGTTCCCTTACTGGAAAGTCCTGTCTCATTGTACCTCCCCAAATTCTTTTTTTTTTTTTTCCCAGAGCCAGTTGTGTGCCCTAAAGATTTAGATTTATCTAACTCTAAATCCAAATCAATCTGTATCTGTCAATATTTCTATCTCTGTCTATCTATCATGCATTTTGAGTAGTGTGTGTGTGTGTAGGTGTGTGTGTGTGAGAGAGAGCACTTTGGACACTGATGCATGGAACAACCTTGCTGGACTGTTGTTTAGTCTCATCATTTGTTTTTAGACTCTCTTGTATTCTCTATATATCTGATCCTGTGTTCTATGGGAAGGGTTTGTTTCTGTTTCCTGCCTATGTATAATTTGAATAGGTTGAATAAAATCAGCAATCATAGGTATCCTTTTCTGATTCTTCACTGTGAGGAGGCTATTTTTTTAGACTGCTAAGTATTATATTTACCTTTATCAGGTAAAAAAATAAATACAGGCTTAATTTTGTTAAGATTTATTTTAACCTTGAATTGGTGTTGACTGTATTTTTTTATATCACAGTTATTATATCTTGTGTGTACATTGGTGCTCTTTCATCTATAGTATCTATTTTTGCATTTCTACTGCCTTGGTATTTACTCTTTTTTCCCCCCTAATATCTCGCTTTCTTTTAGAATACTTTGATGAGTTTTGAATGATGAGATAGACTTATTCTCATAAATCTTAGAATGATGAGGTCTTTTTTTTTTTTTCCAACTTCAATGGCCAGTGATAATGATAAACCTTTATTTTAATGGGAGAGTCAGATGACAGAGGGAGGACTGTTTTCTACATCATCACCTCACTCGAAACAAGACATATGCTTTTATTTTAAGTGCCTTGGACCTATGTTGGTAAGAACGCTCAGTAAAAACCGACAGTGAAGACATACAATACAGTATTGGTGCATATACATGAAGGCACACAGGTGCACCCCTTCCCAGTGATCGATTGTCTACTCCAAACCACAGTGTTTTTTGTAAGCATGCTTACTCACTTATGTGTGCATGTATGCTACCATCTAAAAATATATTAACTGTAAAATCTATTGTTTTCCATCTAAACTTTTCATTGCATCATAGACCCTCTAAAACAAAAGTGGGATCAGATCACTGGGTGATAATATAAATTAATCTATGAGGAGGTGAGAGCATGGTGGTTCTGACTCTGAAGACAGAAAGCTAGTTGATATTCTAGCTTTGTGACCTGAGGTCAGTCATTAATAGCGCTAAGCTACATTTAACTTCTACTAAGCTATTACTTTCTCTTTTTTAAAAGGGAAATAATAATAGTATCTAGTTTGTCGGGCTCTTTTGAGAAAACCTAGATAATGCCTATAAAGCACTACTCAGCACAAGGTCTGAGCCTGACAAGCATTCGATGCACGTTAAGCATTAGCATTGAGTGTGCGTTCTTGTCTTCATTTTTTTGAAATAGGCTTATGAGAGGCAGTTACAATATAATAAGGAAATATTTGATTCAGTAAGATTTGCATTAGACTCTTAGCTTTGGGGGCCAGCCAACGATATAGTGGTTAAGGTGGCCAGACCCACATGAGTGACTGGCAGTTCAAGTCCAGAGCCAGTAGCTTAAAAACATGTCGGGTGCATGTGTCTACATGTCCACAATCCCAACAGGAGAATGGAGAAGGGATTGAGATGTGGCCCTCTCCTCTGAGGTGTCTTCTCTCTCTTTCTCTTTTCCCAGTGAGTAAACATAACCTATAGCAAATTAAAAAATGGGGGATAGGATCAGCAGATGGCATAATGGTTACATTGCTGCACTCCTATAGAGTCAACCACAGTTCGAGTCCCAGACCCAGTAGCGTAAAACTCAAGCCAGGTGTGTGTGAAAGTGCCCGAGAGGAGATCCCGAGAGGAGAATGGAGGAGAAGGGATTGCGGTGTGCCATTCCCCCTGGGGGATGATTTCTCACTTTCTGTCTCTCTGTTTCTTCAGTGACCACATGTACCCTATAGCAAAAGTCTCTCTTTGAAAAGACGGAGGCGGGGCAGCAGGTGGTGTAGTGGTTAAGGCACTGGACTCTTACATGGCTGACGATGGTTTCAGTCCTGGACCCGGTAGCCTGAAACTCATGCTGGGCATGTGTGTGTGCATGTCCAAAATCCCAAAAGGAGAATGGAGGAGAAGGAAATGCTATGTGATCATATCCCTTTCTCACTTTCTCTCTCTCTGTCTCTCCAGTGAGTGCATGTGCCCTATAGCAAAAGTCTCTCCTCCACCATAACATAAAAAAAAAAGAAAAAGAAAAAGGAAAAGAAATCCTAGCTTTGCTATTTACTAGTTATGTGATCTTCAGCAATTCAATTAACCTGTCTGAGTCTCTTTTATACAATACCTGCCTTAGGGGGCTGTCCTCAGGGTTCAATGAAATAGTTTCTGTCAAAATTCTTGGTACGATATCAGATGGAACACTGTGCACTTATTAACTAAAAAAGAAACTGGCTAACCATTGCTTTCCAAAGACAAAAGTTCTTTTTCTAAGCAAGAAACCAAAACAAAAAAATAAATGATCAAAATCCAACTGTCTAGCTTTGAAAATGTAAGTTTTCAAACTGTAAGAGCAAAAACTATATTCTCAACAATCTTTAAAGGAACAAAAGCATCAGTTGACGCTGGCTCCACTATCTTTAGATTCAAGTTGTGTTGACACAAAAGACAAAACAGTTCAAAAGCTACAGAGGCGAGGACGAAGCAGGAAAAGCTATCCTGTTGATAGTTTTACTTGCAAGCCTCAACCGCTGCACGCTGATTCAGACATCGCTCTGCAGATGCACACTGACCTTGGCTTCTCGTTCAGCATCGATGATGCCGCCTGTCTGCTCCTGCAGGAGAGCATAGGCTCTTTGGAGAGCCTGGTATTCTTTTGTTAATTGTCGAAATCGTAGCTCAGACTCTTCAGCTGCTAAACTCTAGAAGATTTTAAAAAAAAATAGCCAAAATAACTTGTTATAGTCCGATCCTGCAGTCAATGTGAAATACTTGCATTTGCCCCTCCACCCCCCCCCTTTTTTTTAGTTTATGCAATAAGGCATGTGTGCTTACTGGAGGAAGACAGAGACAGAGATAGAGAAAGTGAGGAATCACCTCCCAGGGAGGATGACTACACGACAATCCAGTCTCCCTTTTTCTGTTGGGATTTTGAGCATGCATGCACATGTGCTCCATATGATTTTTAGGCCACTGGGTCTGGGACTCAAACTGTGATCAGCCATGTGGGAGTCCAGTGCCTTAATGACCATGCCACCTACAGGCCCCCATTTGCTCACTTTTTTTTTTTTTCGGGGGGGTTTTTTGCTATAAGGCGTGTGCACTCGTCAGAAAGACAGAGAGACAGAGAGACAGAAAGCGAGAAATCACCCCCCAGAGGGGATGGCCATGCTGCAATCCCTTCTCCTCCATTCTCCTCTCAGGATCTTGGGCATGCATGCACACACGCCCGGTGTGATTTTAAGCCACCGGGTCCAGGACTCAAACTGCAGTTGACTATGTGGGAGTCCAGCGACATAGCCATTATGCTAACTGCTGGTCCCTCCATTTGCTCACTTTTTAAAGAGAAGTTAAAGGTTTGTTTGCTCTAACTCTCTGATTTTATTTTGAATTCTAAAGTATATGTATGGACATAAATACTAAAATAATTTCAAGATGGACACTACTAAAATATCTATTTATTTTAATAAAAGTCATTTACTTATTTATCCTCTGACTATAACTCATTTGGGCTGGGATTTCACTGAAGTTCAGATCTAAATGAGAAGTCATATGAAACTTTAGATCTAAATTTGAGGAAGTGACACTCAGAGTTTAACTCTCATTTCTTTTCAATACATTGATATCCAACAATTATTTTACTAGATAACTTAAAACAACATAGTTAACAGCTTTAAGTCTTAAACTTGAGACATAACACGATCACCAGGGAGTTTTGTGGAAAATGCGTATTGTGAGGTCTCACCCTGAAGATCTGAGTAAGGAGCTGTGAGGTAGAGTCTAGATTTCACTATACCCAAGCCCCTAGTTCATTCTAACAAAGATGGTCCACAAAGCATACTTTGTTACACAGTGTCTTAGACATATCCCAAAGCTTTCCAACTTGTTATCTGGTTCCTGGTTTCCCTTGATGATGAATTTAGGAGAGTAACTTTTATTTGAAGGAAGTCTTCAAGTTATGGGGTTGAACCATAGATAAGTTTCTGAAAGTGTTACCTGACACAGGTGAAGCTATTTTTCAAGAAGTAACAAAGCCAAGAGTGGTCTCGAAATTTGTCACCATCGTAAGGTCACTCTGTACTGTTCATAACAGACATAAAAGGTGTAATGCTTTTTCTCCCCTCGAAAGAAAGATTTGGTGATGATATTACATGGGACTAGAGAAGTGGAAAAGCTTACTTCATCCAAGTCATCCTCGGGAGTGGCTGGTGTTCGATCTGTTCTGAATGAGGCCATGGATGACGTTTCTGAATCCATGGAGTCTTCATCATAGCCGATAAATGGGTCCAAAACAGGCCTCTAGATGGACGGAAAGTACACATTTACTGACACAACCAAAAGTTGGGAACGGTGACATATTAATAGTAGTATTAAGTTATGCATATGTGTAAATGGATCCTTTAATGTTACTTGATGAAATAAAACTATCACCACAAGCACAGTAATTCTAAGTGTTTCTCCCATATTTTTTAACTCTGACATATGCAAGGAAGAGTCATTAATTTTTGATTCTCTTCACAGAAACATTGGAGCCTTTGTTATATTACATTTTATACCATAATGAACTAATGTGATTTACTCTTTCTAGTATTTAAAATATAATCAAAGGACTTTGAAAAAAAAACCCAACATCCATGAATAGGGATTTATCAGATCGTAAGTCTTATCACTCAATTCCATACCAAAATTTGTTCTTGGTAAAAACAAAAATGAAAATCAGACAGATAAACTAAATGACTAAACTCTGTGGATTGCGAGAGGCTATATGGGTATTAGTGGAAAGGGAGTATCATTATCAGTAACAGTGTACAAGTGAATACTGAAAATACATTAATTGATAACAGACTTTAAAATATCTGCAGGAGACATCAAATCGTATATTATCTCTTACACAGGCCTGGGGAGTGACTCTTCAGCTTGTTAGGTCACCCTTTCTATACCAAACCTAGTGGCTTTCCAATCAGAGAAAGTCATATTAAAGCAAACCTTTCCAGGTTAAAATCTATAAGGACTTTGGAAAAAATGCCAAGAGAAGAGGTTTACTTCAAGCAAATAAAGAGAATAATTTGCTGCATTTCAGAAACACTTGATTTATCACACTTTTTGCGGAAAGATTCCTGGACAAGCCTCACCCGGCTTTCTGTGACAAATGCCTGGCAACCTAGTTTTCTTTTTTAAAAAGATTACTGTATTTGTTTAATTTCATTTATTAGTATTATTTTCTAATTTGCTATAAGACATGCACCTCACCAGCGAGAGACAGAGAGAGAAAGTGAGAAAACCAGGTCTGGGACTTGAACCATGGTTGGCCATGTGGGAATCCAGCTTACTGTATTTGTTTAATTTCATTTATTAGTATTATTTTCTATTTGCTATAAGGACATGCACCTCACCAGCGAGAGACAGAGAGAGAAAGTGAGAAAACCAGGTCTGGGACTTGAACCATGGTTGGCCATGTGGGAATCCAGCACCCTAACCACCACACCACCCATTAGCCCCCCTAATTTTCTTATTACCTTGATTGGCTTGGAACTTCTTCTATGCTTTCTCCTCCGGATGAGCTTCTCTCGGTCCTGGAAAACAGATGAAGGACTTTTTAGATAGAGCATTGGTAGTTCTTTTAAAAGATAAGAATTGTTTTTCCCTAAGGCATTATATATTTTTACCTAGAATAAGATTTTGTTTTTAAAATTTGGACAAGTTGGGGGTTTGATACTTAAATATTTCAAAGTAAGAATATTCCCTAACTTTTCCTTGATGTGGATCAATGAGTCTTAACAATCATTAAGCGTGCCATAATCCTAACTCAAACCTTTGTTTTATATTTGAAAATCAAACAGCTCTGAAAATGGTTACTCATATTCCTCTAAACATAGTTCTTCAGTTTTCCCAGACTCAAAATTACTTTAAATTTGTGTGGAAAAAATAATTTTACAATAAAGCAAAACCTTATTCTATTTAGTCATCTGAAAACCATAGAAAGTTATCTTTGTTCTCACCTGAAGTCCCTGGAAGGGGCAGTGAAGTTATCTAGCTGGTTGAAATGATCTAGTGTTTTGTTTTGTTTTATTTTGAGTTTTTTTTTGCAATTTTTTTGGAAACTCAAAGAATGCCTAGAAATAATGATTGATTTGCCTGTTTTTTAAGACAGGGTTTTGCCATCCCATAATAACCCTATTTTTAGCCACCCAGCTGGGACTACAGGCATGTACCACCAAGCCTGGCTTTTCTTTCATTAGACAGGGTCTTGCTATGTTACCCAGGTCAGTTTCTGGCTCATAATCCTCCTACCTCAGCCTCTTGGGGTTGCCGAGATTATAGGCACTGCCACTTTGTCCAGCTTTTAGATTAGACTGGTGATCAAACCCAGGCCTCCCATGTGGTCCCCGCCTATAGAGCAGAGCATCTCAGCCTCATACCGCGGGGACTGCACTAGTGATCGATTTCTAGATTTGTTCTGGCTGGCAATAGAGATATTCTGGGAATTTGAGGTTTATTATCCACTAAGTATTCTAAGCATCACATGGATTCAAAATAGACGGAGTAAATGTCTCCTTGAGAGTCTGATCAACATGCCTCAACAGCTTAAAATTCTGTAAGAAACATACAATTTAGTGCCAGGATGTTCAAAGCAGGGCCCATTTCAGGACCAATGAAGCTGTGAGATTTATGAGTTATGGGGATGTGGAAGTAAAAGGAGGGATACAGGGCTTCAGACTAGATAAATCATTAGTTTAAGCCCTTCCTTAGTACTTAGACTTTTTAAAAATTTTTTATCTTTCTAAGTAGAAATATTTTGATCATGTAACCTCAATATATCTACAGTAAAATTTATACATGTATGCTTGGATTACCCTCCTAATCTATTAACAGTTACAACATGCATTATGACTTATACTCATCATTGGAATTTTTAAAAGTGAACCATGAACAGTTATAAATGGAAGGTATAACCTTTCCTTTCCTCGTTGGTATTTTGTTCACACTCCTCTGGAGACTGTTAACCTAAACCTCCTGTCACCAGGTCTTCAAGTCTCTAGGCCTTGGCTTGGTCCTGAAGTGAGAACCACCAAAGATTCCATTCATAGAATTAAGACAGATGCCAAGGAAGAAAACCCAAAGGCTGCTAGAGGTCTCCATCCTTCTTGCTGGAAACACAGATGCGAACAGGAATACTAACTGCTGTACCCAGTCAGCAGGTACTGAAATAATAGTCTGAACATCTGCAATTTCAGCTCCATCACCATCCAACAAATATTTATCGAGTAGTGATTACATGCTAGACATTGAATTAAGTCCTGGGAAACAAAAGGTATAGAGGATCTTGCTATCATAGGCACAATATTAAATCTTCGGGTCTCAGGGTACTGAGACTAAAAGACAATTAAAAGACATATCCACCTTACCTATCTATTTCCATAATGATGTATTTGAAAGTTCTTTTAAAGTACTTCACAGTTATTGGGAACCAGCAGTTAGCGTAATGGCTATGTCGCTGGACTCCAACGTAGTCGACTGCGGTTCGTGTCCCGGACCCGGTGGCTTAGAACTCACGCTGGGCGCGTGTGTGTGCGTGCCCAAGATCCCGAGAGGAGAATGGAGGAGAAGGGATTGTGGCGTGACCATTACCCCTGGGGGGTGATTTCTCGCTTTCTGTCTCTCTGTCTCTCTCTGTCTGGCGAGCGCACGCGCCCCATAGTGAAAACCTCTCCAAAAAAAAAAGTACTTCACAGTTATTGTTAACAAAGTATAATAATGAGAAAAGTATGCCATCATTTAATAACATACAATTTTTAGGAATTTAGACTCTTTTTTTTTTTTTTGGTGAGGTTTTTGCTATAGCGCGCGTGCGCTCGCCAGAGAGAGACAGAGAGATAGAAAGTGAGAAATCACCCCCCAGGGGGGATGGCCACACCACAATCCCTTCTCCTCCATTCTCCTCTAGGGATCTTGGACACACACGCACACACGCCCGGCGTGAGTTTAAGCCACCGGGTCCGGGACTCGAACCGCGGTCGACTACATGGGAGTCCAGTGACATAGCCTTTACACTAACTGCTGGTCCCAGAATTTAGACTCTTGAACACAATTGTACATTGGACATGTAATCTTGGGCCTCTGAGGTTAATCTAAAATTATTAAGTGCTTTCTGTGTCTGTTGATTTATTAACTACTCCTCCTTGGGTACAGCTTAGAGTGTAAGATCGATTAAGACCTACCCTTGTGAGCTCATCAATTATGTTCTGCTGCTCAATGACTTGAAGTTTCAGAAACTCTGTTTCTTGTTCTTCATTAGCTTGGTCGAGGTCATTCAGAGATTTTAATTTCTTTAAGGGTGGATGTGATGTTATTTTTTCTCTCTGGAATGCGAAAGAAGAAAAATACAAGCAGAGATTTTAAAAATCCCAGACTGTAGTTGTTAACATGTCAGTAGAAAGTTTATGAGGCTCCAACTAAATGTGAAAAGTGCCCAGCCTGAATATACACACACCAACTAAAACCATCCATGCTCTCTACTTCCCATAGTAAGTTGAAATCATTGGGATTGTCTGAAAATCTCTCTTGCTATATTGGGAGTCTATTAAAGAGTACACTAGCATACCACTTGTACATACATAAAACAAGTGTGGGTATCTATTTCTCAATTGCTATGTAACATCTCAGAAGATGAAGAGGATCTGCCTGAAACAGTCTATAAAAATACAAAAGTTAGCACAGTCTTGGGAGGAGGTTTTGTAGCTGGGGAGATATGTGAAGCTTTGTTTCTCCGTTTCTGAGCTTTGGGAAAGCATGCAGATTCCTGGGAGCACTCCTACTGTTCTACAAATTTAGAAACCCCATAAAATTCAGAGCCAGCAACCTCTTTACTTGCTTCCTTGCTTACATAAAGGAAAATCCAAATAGCCCTGAATTTTAAAAATACGCTGAGAAAGAGCAGTAAGTCAAGTTACTGGACTAATAAAAAGACGGAAGCTGCAGTTTTGCAGAGCCTGTGATACGCACCATTTCTGAATTCTCCTTGGTAACAGCTTTTAGTTTCTCTTCCATGCGCTGCAAAGACACCATCAGCTCATCGTTTCTCTTGGCGAGGCACTTGTTCCTTTCCAGGAGAGGTTTACATTGTTTTTCGGTTTCCCGCACGCGTTTTAACTGGGAAGAAATAAGTAGACTGTCTCTTGTGTTTGGGAGCATGGGGGCGGGGGTTAGGGAAAGGAAACTGGTGGGAACAAAAGGAGCCACCTTTACCTGTTTAACTATGTGGTGTAGGACTGCCCACTGTGTCTCAGGGCTGACCGTGGGTATTGTAGTCCATCAATTAAATGGTCGATTAATGCTTTGCTTTCAGTTTTCTCAAATGGCTTCTCATCATAGTCTTTATAACCTCATTTCAATCTAGTACCTTTATGGGGGTGCTGCAGGGATATTGCTTGTACAAGTGCCCAGGAAGTGTGACTGTTCACCTTGTCCCCTTTTGCCTCAGCTTCCCCACTGTGCTCAACCCCGGTCTCTGAGCTGACCTCTCATCAGCTCAGAGAGATAAACAGTTCATCCATATTACACGGGTACTAAGTAATACAACCAGGGCCTGCCTGAATTGAAGCCTGGTTGTCTGACAGCCCATTCTCTCCTTCAGGGATCTTGCTTAATCTCCTGTCTCACACTGAAGCTGTTTATTTTTAAGAATGTTCTATTGAGGAAAAATTCATGAATTAAACTAAATCAATTTTTGCACTTAAGAATATCTAAATCTTGGGGCCAGCAGATGGCGTAGTGGTTACATTGTTGGATTCCACATGAGTAACTGTGGTTTGAGTCCCAGACCTGGTGGCTTGACAATTATGCCAGGTATGTGTGTGTGCGTGCCCAAGACCACAGGAGGAGAATGGAAGAGATGGAACTGCTGCATGGCCAACCCCCCTGGACTTTCCATGTCATTGTCTATATCTTTCTTTCTCTCTGGTAAGTACACACATCCTGGCAAAAACCTCCAAAAAAAAAAAAAAAAAAAA
>NW_006159703.1:3502761-3515576 GCF_000334495.1 Tupaia belangeri chinensis
TCATTTAATAACATACAATTTTTAGTAATTTAGACTCTTTTTTTTTTTTTTTTGGTGAGGTTTTTGCTATAGCGCGCGTGCGCTCGCCAGAGAGAGACAGAGAGATAGAAAGTGAGAAATCACCCCCCAGGGGGGATGGCCACACCACAATCCCTTCTCCTCCATTCTCCTCTAGGGATCTTGGACACACACGCACACACGCCCGGCGTGAGTTTAAGCCACCGGGTCCGGGACTCGAACCGCGGTCGACTACATGGGAGTCCAGTGACATAGCCTTTACACTAACTGCTGGTCCCAGAATTTAGACTCTTGAACACAATTGTACATTGGACATGTAATCTTGGGCCTCTGAGGTTAATCTAAAATTATTAAGTGCTTTCTGTGTCTGTTGATTTATTAACTACTCCTCCTTGGGTACAGCTTAGAGTGTAAGATCGATTAAGACCTACCCTTGTGAGCTCATCAATTATGTTCTGCTGCTCAATGACTTGAAGTTTCAGAAACTCTGTTTCTTGTTCTTCATTAGCTTGGTCGAGGTCATTCAGAGATTTTAATTTCTTTAAGGGTGGATGTGATGTTATTTTTTCTCTCTGGAATGCGAAAGAAGAAAAATACAAGCAGAGATTTTAAAAATCCCAGACTGTAGTTGTTAACATGTCAGTAGAAAGTTTATGAGGCTCCAACTAAATGTGAAAAGTGCCCAGCCTGAATATACACACACCAACTAAAACCATCCATGCTCTCTACTTCCCATAGTAAGTTGAAATCATTGGGATTGTCTGAAAATCTCTCTTGCTATATTGGGAGTCTATTAAAGAGTACACTAGCATACCACTTGTACATACATAAAACAAGTGTGGGTATCTATTTCTCAATTGCTATGTAACATCTCAGAAGATGAAGAGGATCTGCCTGAAACAGTCTATAAAAATACAAATGTTAGCACAGTCTTGGGAGGAGGTTTTGTAGCTGGGGAGATATGTGAAGCTTTGTTTCTCCGTTTCTGAGCTTTGGGAAAGCATGCAGATTCCTGGGAGCACTCCTACTGTTCTACAAATTTAGAAACCCCATAAAATTCAGAGCCAGCAACCTCTTTACTTGCTTCCTTGCTTACATAAAGGAAAATCCAAATAGCCCTGAATTTTAAAAATACGCTGAGAAAGAGCAGTAAGTCAAGTTACTGGACTAATAAAAAGACGGAAGCTGCAGTTTTGCAGAGCCTGTGATACGCACCATTTCTGAATTCTCCTTGGTAACAGCTTTTAGTTTCTCTTCCATGCGCTGCAAAGACACCATCAGCTCATCGTTTCTCTTGGCGAGGCACTTGTTCCTTTCCAGGAGAGGTTTACATTGTTTTTCGGTTTCCCGCACGCGTTTTAACTGGGAAGAAATAAGTAGACTGTCTCTTGTGTTTGGGAGCATGGGGGCGGGGGTTAGGGAAAGGAAACTGGTGGGAACAAAAGGAGCCACCTTTACCTGTTTAACTATGTGGTGTAGGACTGCCCACTGTGTCTCAGGGCTGACCGTGGGTATTGTAGTCCATCAATTAAATGGTCGATTAATGCTTTGCTTTCAGTTTTCTCAAATGGCTTCTCATCATAGTCTTTATAACCTCATTTCAATCTAGTACCTTTATGGGGGTGCTGCAGGGATATTGCTTGTACAAGTGCCCAGGAAGTGTGACTGTTCACCTTGTCCCCTTTTGCCTCAGCTTCCCCACTGTGCTCAACCCCGGTCTCTGAGCTGACCTCTCATCAGCTCAGAGAGATAAACAGTTCATCCATATTACACGGGTACTAAGTAATACAACCAGGGCCTGCCTGAATTGAAGCCTGGTTGTCTGACAGCCCATTCTCTCCTTCAGGGATCTTGCTTAATCTCCTGTCTCACACTGAAGCTGTTTATTTTTAAGAATGTTCTATTGAGGAAAAATTCATGAATTAAACTAAATCAATTTTTGCACTTAAGAATATCTAAATCTTGGGGCCAGCAGATGGCGTAGTGGTTACATTGTTGGATTCCACATGAGTAACTGTGGTTTGAGTCCCAGACCTGGTGGCTTGACAATTATGCCAGGTATGTGTGTGTGCGTGCCCAAGACCACAGGAGGAGAATGGAAGAGATGGAACTGCTGCATGGCCAACCCCCCTGGACTTTCCATGTCATTGTCTATATCTTTCTTTCTCTCTGGTAAGTACACACATCCTGGCAAAAACCTCCAAAAAAAAAAAAAAAAACCAAGAATATCTAAATCTTACCAAGCTTAGGAAAAGTATGAATGAATTGCCATCCACCCACAATTAAGTATGCTTGTACTCCTGTTTTCCCAATTAGTCTAAGGTGGGTTTTTTTTTTTTTTTAAATCTCGACAGCAGCCTTGACATTTTGTGCCAGATACTCTGTTGCAGGGGCTGTCCTGTGCGTTGTAGGAATGTTGGGAAGCATCCTATGCTCTGCCCACTAGAGGCCAGCAGCAGCCTGCCAGTTGTGAAAACCAAAAATGCATCAGACAGTGCCAAAAATGGCCTCTCCTTGAGAGCTGCTGATCTGAGTTCATGAATGTCTGTCTTGCGATAATTGTTAACAGTTCTCTCTTTAACTCTCGTAACATTTCTGTTCAGTTGATATATTTTATGGACATCTTATGCATAATGAATCTCCATTTTAAAGTTCTTGTAACTAGTTCATACTAGTCAGACTAATGATTGCGAACGTGAGTATGTGAATATGCAATGGAAGAGGAGCAACGAAAGCAAAGAGAGGACGTCTTGCGATGATTGTTAACAGTTCTCTCTTTAACTCTCGTAACATTTCTGTTCAGTTGATATATTTTATGGACATCTTATGCATAATGAATCTCCATTTTAAAGTTCTTGTAACTAGTTCATACTAGTCAGACTAATGATTGCGAACGTGAGTATGTGAATATGCAATGGAAGAGGAGCAACGAAAGCAAAGAGAGGACAGGGATGAATCGGAGGTGTCTGGGAGATGTCTGAGAGAGACAGGGTTTTGGGAAGAGCCAAGGTAATGGACTTGGCTACGTATGAATACCGGAAACGCTCCCCTTGTTATTCTTACATAGTGCTTCCCCAACTTCATCCCAATCTCAACTTGAAAACTCCCACTTTAGATCAAAGGCTAAACATTTATTTTTTATAAATACTCTGACTTAATCCTTGGTTTTCAAGCTTCAGTACCTGATGTATTCATTGATTAAGTCCATGTAGTGACAAACTATTCCACTAGATTCACTCGCTATTTTCGTCTTTGTCTCTCTGCTGTTGGTTTGTTTTAATTTTCACCAGTGTGTGCGAGCTTGAAGGACAGAGACAGAGAAAGAGAAGGAAAGTGAGAAAGCACCCTCCGCCCCCATGGAGAGTGCCCTCACCCCAATCCCTTCTCTCTGATTTCTCTCTCCTTTCAGGATTTTGGGCATGTACACGCATGTGCCCTATGTGTCTACACCTTCAAGCTGCCCGGTGTGGGACTGGAACCATGCATCTGGCCATGTGAGATCCAGCTGCCTTAATCACTTTCTCCCTTTTCTACAGGTCAATGGCAAAAGTTTTAAATATATATATTTTTAAATTTGTTTAGTTTCTCCATGAGAGAGAGAGGGTAACAGAGAGAGATAAGAAATAGAGAGATACGCACCCCCAACCAAATGCTCATGCTGTGATTCGGGCTTAGCCTCACCCGGATCATGAGCACACCCCCGTGCCTGGTGTGTAGCATGCAGAGGGAGACCCTGGGCTATGAGCCCTGGAACCTTCCCATGTAGGTCCAGTTACACTACTGTTGTGGCCCAAGTTTTAAATAAACTTCCTATACTACTCATAGAAAATACAGATATAAAGTATAAAGAAAAAGGAACACCTATAATTCTACCACACTGTACATCAACAGCCACATCCCATAACATCCCACAAGATGGTCCTTATAAAAGATATGCCTTGAATAAAATCAAGATGGAAAGTTAAAAAAAAGGATGCTATATTTGTGCATCTATTTGTATATATACATAAAAACATACATGTATACTCACAGACATACACACACACACACATATATCCAGATATACGGGCATACACACACATTCACGCAAATACTAAAAGAAAGAAATTAGGACCAGTATGTGCAATAGTGGTTAAGGGCTGGACTCTTACATGGTCAACCACAGTTTGAGTCCCGGACACAGAGGCTTGAAAAATCACACCAAGCACGTGTGCGTATTTGTCCAAAATCCTGAGAGGAGAAGGGATTGCAGTGTGGCCAGCTCCTCTGGGTGAGGGGGTGATTTCTCACTTTCCCTCTCTCTGTTTCTTTCTGGAGAGTGCATGCACCCTATGGCAAAATATCTTTAAAAAAGGAAAATAATCTAATTCAGTTCAACTAAAAACAAAGACTTTAAGTCAAGGAATATTACTACAGACAAGCAAACAGCATAGTAATCATAGGGTCAGTGCACAAAAAAACATAAGGAATATTATTTATAAGCACCTAGCAACATAATTGAAATATAGAGGAAGCAAAATTGACAAAAGTCGGAAGAGTTATAGACAAGTCTGTCAGGAAAACAGGCAGATGAAAACATTAATGAGGTTCTAGGAAAATTCAAATAGGACTATTAACAAACTTGAGTCAAACTGCAACTAATAATTTACAGAGTATACCTTCTTTACATGTGAACATGGAACATTTCTAAAATTGACCCTATGCTGAAGTCAGAAAACAAATCTCAACAAACTCTGAAGTAATGAGATAAAATAAGGTATGTTTTCTGACGATAGCAGAACTAAGGTAGATAGATGTGAATAACAAAAAGATAAATCAATAATCTCCGAATGTCTGGAAGTTAAGCCATATGCTTCGAAGTAGCTCAGGAACCAAAGAAGAAATTACACAGTATTCTTTGAAATGAATTATTTTATTTAACTTTATTTATTTATGTACTAATTTTAATTGGACCAGAGAGGGACAGAGAGAGAGAGAGAGAAAGTGAGAAAGCAAGCCGCAGGTCCAGGACTCAAACTGCAGTTGGCCACATGGGAGTCCAGTGTCCTTAACCACCATACCACTTGTCAGTCCAGAAACTACAGAAAAGTAAAAAAGATCTTGAGGTCTAGCCACAGTGGCATAGGAGGTTGGTGCTGTGGGGCAGTACTGGGGCTGCATGGGGATCCTGAGTTTGCATCTCAGTTGACTTGCACACACTGGGAGCACCTGTGTGCACCTGGGATCCTGGCAGCTGGGAGCTGGGAAGAGAATTGTGGCATGGCAAGGCCTAGTTAGAAACAGTTAGCTGTCTCTCTCTCATAAAAGAAACAAACAAATAAAAAATATTTTAAAATAAAATAGCAATACATTATGATGTATCAAAACTTTGCAGGTGAGATTAAAGCTAGGTTTAAAGGGACCTGAAGTTTAAAGCTGGGCTTAAAGGGTCAATTATGACCTAAAATGCATATATTTGAAAACAGGAAAACATTAAGTAACTTATTTTTATGAATGGAACCATTAGAAACGAGAAATGTAAGCCACAGAACAAGATATTCAACATACGAATATTCCAGAAATGACATAAAATATCCTAATACTAATTTATATTTGAGGAATTTTTGCTATATGGTACGTGCTCTTGCCAGAGAGACATTGAGAGACAAGGAGTCAGAAAGCAAAAAAATCACTCCCGAGGGGGATGGCCATGCCACAATCCCTTCTCCTCTATTCTCCTCTTGGGGTCTTGGGCACACAGGCACACATGCCTGATGTGAGTTTCAAGCTGTTGGGTCTGGGACTCGAACTGTTTTTGGCCACATGGGAGTCCAGTGCCTTAACTACTGCACCTCCTACTGGCCCCAATCCTAATAATAATTGAAAAAAAAAAAATAAAGTCAGCCCAACAGAAAATGGGCAACAGATTAAAGGCAAATCATGAAGGATATCCAAAGGCTGTAGATATTTGAAAATTTATCCAACTTCTTTAGTATTAGAGAAAATAAAAATTAAAATCACAATACAATTATATCTCTTGACAACTAAAACTGTTAAAATTACAATTATCTTTGTATGTTGGCAAAGATGTGAAGAAGTTATAACTCTCTTCCATTGTTGGTGGGTGTGTAAATTGTTGTTACAATTTTAGAAAACTGTACCAACTATAATAAAAAGGTAATAACCACTGAAGCTGACTGTATGTATATTCTATGATGTAGTAGTTCTACTCCTTTTTTACGATTTCAGCAGAAATGGACATTTTTTCACCAAAGATGTAGCAGCACTTTTCTCTTTTTTCTTTAAGAATTATTTATTTTATTTTATTTATTATTATCTTTTAATTTGACCAGAGAGTGACAGAGAGAGAGAGCGAGAGAGAGAGAAAGAGAAAGTGACAAACCAAGCCACTAGGTCCAAGACTTGAACTGAGAATGGCCATGTGGGAGTCCAGCACCTCAACACCATGATATCTGCCATTTCCAACAGCACCTTTCTTAACAGCTTAAGAGTGTTAAGAAACTGCATTAATATCCACTGGCAATAGAGTGGATAAATATATTGTGATATATTAATTTAATATTACCCCTTAATGAAAAGGAATGGATCCTATATCCAACACAACAAGTGAATAGCATGAACATAATGCTCTGCAAAAACAATCAGACACAAAGAGTAACCATTGAATGATTCCATTTATAAAATTATTTTTCAATGGTGATAGACATCTATGATGGTACTAGAACAGTATCTAAATACTAGGTACCAGAATAGTAACAAGCATAGTGGCTAACTTCAGAAGGACAGTGATTGTGAGAGAGCTTAGGAGACACTGGCCATTTTCTTATTCATCTGGGTGATAGGTAAGTAGGCATGCTCTTCTATGAACATCTTTTTTTAAAAATTATTTTTATTTAGCTTTATTTATTTATTTAAATTTGACTAGAGAGGGACAGGGTGAGAGAACAAGAGAGAGAGGGAGAAAGAGAGAGAGAAAGTGAGAAAGCAAGCCACCAGTTCCAGGACTTGAACTGTGGTCAGCCATGTGGGAGTCCAGTGCCCCGAACCATCCCGCCAGCCCCTTTTGTGAACTTCTTTTGAACTGTATCTTTATTATTTGTGTATTTTTCTCTATTAGGTTATGTTTGTTTTTTCTTTTGCCAGAAGGTACATGCACTCACCAAAGAGAGGAACAACAGAGACAGACAGAAAGGGAGAGGGAGAAAGCAGCTTCCAATGGGGTATGGCTACAGAATACAATTCCTTTTCTTCCATTTCTCCACCCTGCTGAGATTTGGGGTACATTTCCTCAGTGTGTCTTCCAAGCTGCTGGGGCTAGTATTCGAACTGCACAGTCAACCATGTGACTACCAGGTCATAGGGAAACCCTATTATGTTATAATCCTATAACATAATACATATGTCTGTGACATATGGACATGCTTAAGGACAAACAGCAAAGGCATTCTGAGTGTAACTCACCAATTCATTTCGTTCATCTCCAAGTAAGGTATTCCTGTCTTCTAATTTTCTTATAGTGGCATTCAGTTCGGCTATCCTCTTTTGATTTCTTCGCAAATCCTTCACGTAAAAAATAAAGTAGGTATTTCTCTAGTACCACTATTCACAAGGTTATGGAATACTGTTCATAAAAAGAATAGGTTTTGTTCTTTCTCTCAGGTTCACAAGGTGACAGTAAAACGTTCTCTTATGAAGAGAAGTACAAGTATTTACCCTTGTCTATCTCCCAATATTCACTACTCAAGTTGAAGACCAAGCCTGATTGAAGCTGCAGATGAATTCCGAGAGGCAGATACTCCCTGGAGCAGGACTCATCACATAGAAAGGCTGGATCAGCTTATCAGCTCTATGCTTGAGACCAAGGTCAGACTGTGATTACATGAGGTTCAAGGAGCATGCATGCATCATGGTTGCACATGGCGTCCTATAGCTCAAAGAGCTCTCCTGCTACTATTACACTTAGCAAGGAAGAGGACAGAGTAGGAAATAAGGAGGGCCAAGCTTGGTAAATTCCTGCATACTCATGGAGATAAAGGCCAGAGTAAGAAAAGATCAGGGCCTTTCCTTTTCCTATAAAAGGCAGTGCTTTGTTTATAGGATCACCTTTACTAGTTTATTTTGTCCAGTGTAACAGGCTTTCCCACTGTCAGAACTGCCACGAATCACCTTACACACAACAGGTATGGCTTCATTCTATGCTGTAGAGGCCACGGAATTGTTGTTACCATATACTTCCATTTATATTATCATCTTATATTTGATGGTGTTGTACTGTGGGCAAAGAAGCTTCACACGCATTACATCCCTAGGTTCACAATATCCTATAGGATTCAGGAAAACGGGGAAAATTCAGGGAGGGCATAACTTGCTCAAAGTCTTGTGGCTAATATCAGCAGGTCAGTAACTAAGGTGTTGACACTGTGTCCAACATTTTATATATCTAATCCTTAGCCACTCTTAGGGAGTAGTACTAGAGACCCCCCATGTTACAAATGAAGAACTCTGAGAGGTGAAGTGGTTTGCCTAAGGTTACACAGTAAAAGTCAGATCTAGGATGTGAAGCAAAGGATCTGACTCAAGGTTCATTTCTTAACAATTAAGCTGTATTGCAGGAAAGTTTCAGTGACAGAACGGAAACTTAAATCTTCTAAATCCTACATCAATATTCATTCCACCAATTACTAGAATATACATATCCTGAATACCAATTTATAAATTATTCATTTCTTGGTTCTAAGTAGTACCTTGGAACCCATCACTGTTCTTAAATAATACATTTCAGCAGCTAAATAATCTCAAAGGTCTAAGATGTAATAGCCAGCTATACAAGCTACTCACTGTACATCCAAAATTTTTCCTATAAAAGGATGAAAATCCAGGGACATAAATGGCAAGTTCAGTCAGACTATTAGAAGCTTTCAGGTAATAATTATAAATGGTTTTAGTCTTTTATACAGTTCGACATTTCGACCCCTGTAGGGGATAACTGTCTTTCCCAATTCCTACCCCAACCCAATTGTTCACCAAGAGAAAATGACCAGTCTTGGCAAGTGGCAGAATATTTTTCTCATTTATGATTCTTACTATAGTCTTAAGTTCAGGTAGGTTTTCCTGGCTAGAAGAACACCTAGGAAGAGCTTGAAGAGATCTGCAGTTCTCATGTGATCTGCTAATGCAGTGCAGACCACTTTGTTGTCTGAGTTTTGAAAACCCTACTCCCAAGATACTAGCTGGTTTTATAGTAGGAGGTAGGATTGATTTATTCGTAGTAAATAGGAAAAGGGCTGACGTGAAAAGTAAAACTTGGGAGCTAAATAAAAGATGACTCCTAAGTTCTTAACTTGGACTTCGGTGGACTTACAGGACTGCTGCAGTGTTCGGAGCCATCGCCCGCTCTCCCTGGAATTTCTCGTTTCGGACTGCTCATGTTACACTCGGCCTCCTTGACCAGAAAGAGTTGTTCATCCAAAGCTTCCTTCTGCAGCTGGAGTTTCTGTACATAGCCTGTCTGAGTCTCCAGTTCCTTTTCTAGGGAAAAGATGATCCTGTCCTTGGCTTTGATTTCATCCATCTGAATTAAATGAGACCCAGGACGTGTTATTTAACAATGACGCAAAGAAATGAATTTTTACAGTGGTGTGAGTTTAACTTCTCTGAGTGATAGAGGGAAAAAAACATGACTATGACAAATGTATTGAATTTGCAAATAAGATGAGGTGACATTGTGTAATGAAGGGCTATCCTGGGTTAATTAAGTGTCACGGAGAGTAATTTTTTCTCTCTAGTATATCCTGTGTAGATGTTTCATTCAATATATTGCTTGAAATGGTCTGGGTTGGTTAGATATGGAAAGAAAAAGCTAACTTTAAAAGGGGTTGTTAATGTTAATAAAAACAGATAACAGATATCCCACTACAAAGTTTTCCAGGACAATTTGTCATGTGATCTCCTTTTTGGGGTAATAGGCATTTGAGTTCAATCCACATAGAAGTTGCTACTAGTAATTAATCGTTGGTAACTAAAGAACTGCAGACTTTCCAGTGGCCTGGATGTTTCCTAAGATTAATAGGTAGGTGTTCCAGTAATGAATTTGGAGGGAGGGCCTTTCATGGTTCCTATTATTGGGTCGCTGGAAAAGTCATGATGCATTTTTGCATAGAAAAAAATACATCATGACTTTTCCAACAACGCAACATATGGCTCCCTCCATTTCCATTTATTTTTCAGAGCTACCAGTTCTTAGTAAGCATCATTGTCAGAAAATCATGGTTGGGACTAGAACAGGGATGGAGAATACCTGGTAATATTAGTCACTGTTTCCCTTCCCATGTCAGAGGGATGTATTTATTGATTCCAACACTCATTTCAGCTAAGCCTGAGTATAGCTTCAGAAGTTATTTCTCGAGAAAAGGCCACCAACATCGATATCAACTGATCAGCATTCTACTGGACTGAAACCTTTGGCCATGCTTGGGTGAAGGCTAATGAAGTGAATGTGCAAATTTTGAAGAAGACATAGCCAGAGACCAACAGTTAGCGTAATGGCTATGTCTCTGAACTCCCATGTAGCTAACTGTGGTTCAAGTCCCGAATCCGGTGGCTTAAACTCATGCCGGGCGCATGTGCGTGCGTGCGTGCCCCAGATCCCGACAGGAGAATGGAGGAGAAGGGATTGTGGCATGGCCATCCCCCCGGGGGGTGATTTCTCGCTTACTATCTCTCTGTCTCTCTCTGTCTTTCTGGCAAATGCATGTGCCCTATAGTAAAAATCTCTCAAAAAAAAAAAAAAGGGGTTTAAAAAAAAAGAAGACACAGCCACTCGGTGAAGCCTTCTCATTTCATTATATTCTAAGTAAATATTCAAAATGCAGATAGAAAAAGACATTTAATACAAATGACATCATGCTGTTTTCCTCTTCCTAAAGGTGCCTCCTAATATAGGACAAAGCACAACGGATAGCTTTTTTTGCTGTGTTTGGTTCAGGAAAAAAAAAATCTGGAACAGAAATTGTATTACATAGTTACATATTTTCTACATATAAAAACCTGTGAACTATTGCCTCCAGGTCACATGATTAAATTTTAGGTCAATTTTGGGAGGCCATTGGGCTAAATTCTGCATGATCCTGTAACATCGTCTGGTAACAGTGAGAAATCAAATACTGTTCTGTTAATTTTGGAATGAAACTATTATCTCTAGTTCCTCTTTGTAGAAGACTTGGATTCAATATTATTATTATTATTTTATTTTTGCCATATGGTGTATGTACTCACCAGAAAGAGAGAGAGAGATAGGGGAAAGTGAAAAATCACTCCCAGGGAGGATGGCCACATCGCAATCCCTTCTCCATTCTTCTGTTGGGATTCTGGGCACACATACACATCTGCCCTGGTATGATTTTTAAGCCCCTGGGTCCAGGATTCAAACCATGTTGGCCACATGGGATCCAGTGCCTTAATCACCAGGCCACCTGCTGGCCCCCAGTGTTATTCTTAAATGAGTAGCACATTAATGTTCAGACCTGTCATCTATAGCATCATTGACAGTTTAAAATCACTCCAGATCTGCATGTTCCTTGATGGTTCTGATGTGCCCTACCTAACTACACTTCCTTAGGAAAGCGTTCCATTACTGCCCATGGAACCATCCTCATAACCATCACTGTAACTGAAATTTATCCATCTTTCACTATATTAAATGTGCTATACTCAGAGCTTTATACACCTCATCTCATTGGATAACAATCCTATGCAGCAGATTCTACTATGAACATTTTACAGGTGATGACTCAGAAGCCAAAAGGTTAAAAACTTGGCCATAGTCATACCACTGGTTACACTGTAAAGCCCTTGTTTTTAATTCTGTTTTCTGACTGTATAGCCCATTCTATTATGTACTGTGCTATACTGGCTCCAAAATTATTTATATACTTTTAGCCTCTCCCAGAGTGGTTTTCCACGGAATAGCTAGAAATTAGGATTGAGGAGTTTCTACTGCATAGTGATTATAGGGATGGCTTCTGATTTCAGAATGCTGAAACCTGACCAAACCTCTAGGTCTTTGATGGAGGAGGTGTGTGTCCGTGTGTGTCTGTGTGAGTGTGTGTGCTTATCAGAACCTTTTCTACACAGAACAGCTCCCATTCTCTCTTTTCAGTTCTAACAGTGGAGCTGTGGGCCGGGGGGAGGGAGGGTGTGTCAAGGTAGAGACAGGGTAAGAGAAGGGGAAAAATGAACACGAGATTTTTATATAAAAAAAACTGTCCACATTATTCTGTTTATACCTAACTTGTGAATCACATACTTCAGGTGGCTTAGATTTTTATATTATTATTGTTAAGGATTTCATATCTAATTCAGCAATATGCCAGTGGAAGGAAGTCATGGGAAAAAGTTAGAGAACAATGAGTGAATTTATTCATAGCTTTTACATTGAAAACGATTAACAGACAAAAACTATCACAAGCTTTGTTTTCATTTACCTACCTGCCGACTGTACGGTTGACGGTCCTGATTCCTTCTTCCTTAGTCACTGTTGATGCAAAAACCAAAGGCAGGCAGAGACCAATATTTCTGCACTGTGTTTGGTCTTTAATGTCAAGGAGTGTAATAGAATGCATTATAGATAGAGAATTCAGGAATAATGACAAAGGCAATATTTTACAGTCACACTGTATTGTAGTACAAAGGAAATTACACATATTCAGCTTTAAAATGTCCTATGATATCTACTCCTAACTTAAAATCGAAATTCTAATGATATCATCCAAAGAACATAGTTGGAATTCTTAGGGAAA
>NW_006159703.1:3515607-3551969 GCF_000334495.1 Tupaia belangeri chinensis
TTACTAAAATTGAAAATAAAATAGGACGAGTATGACTTTTCCTAAGAAGACATTATTTTGAGAAAAGCACATAGTTCATTTTAATAGGTGATGATTCATTTGAGAAGATAAAACTAACACTAAACATCTGAGTGTAATTGAATATTTGAATATTTCTTTTAAAATAATCAGACACAGTAAACCTAGGACATTATAACTTTCAGAAAATAATTGTATTTGTTTTATTTTTAATCATGGTGAGGCCTGTGTGGCTTTTGATCATACATATTAAAAGACTCAACTCGGTAGGGGCTGAGGTAAGTGCTGAAAATGGTTAACAGCAAAGAAGCCAGTTAGGATTGACACACAATTTAAAAATTATAATGGCCTTTGCTTATTTTAGGGAAAAGATTTTTTTTTTTCCTCAAATGACTAAGGACTTGATAACTCTGTATTGTGCTTTTAGACATGGTTCTGAGCAAAAAGGTAGGTGTGCCAGGGTGTTCCCAATGGTTGCCATTTTCAAAGATCTCAAAAGTCCCAGAAACTCCCCTATCCCTATAATAGCCCAATAGCATCTTATAAATGGGAAGCCCACAAAACATGCTGACTTTGGAAGAGTTCAAAATCCCAAATATTTTTATAATCATCTAAGAAAATGGAAATCATCAAATAGATATTCTCCAAATGTGTGGGGCGGGAAGAATCCAGTTTTTACAGGAAAGGTGATTCCAAAATCTTTTGCAATTTACAATTCCAATTTTGGTCTGAGCATACCCATCTACATACCTATGTAGCTAGCTTCTTCTTATTCTAGAATTTTGGACAGTACTGGACAAAAGATGGGCACTGTTTATAATCCACTGACAAGGAAACACCTGACAAAGCGGACCCCATGGCACCCTGAAACCTGGAAAGAGAACCGTTCAGCATTGGTCTGACGGGATTACTAACCAGCCTCCGAATGTCCCGCTCCGACTCCCACTTGATCTTTGAGATGGCTTCTTGGTGGGACTGATGCTCACTCCTGAGGTCCCCAGCCTTGATTTTGTCTGCTTGGATCATATTGCTCAGAGCTTCGTCCACCTGCTTCTTGGCCGTTTTAAGGTCCGTAATTTCCTGTAAGAGCTTAAGGCGCTCTGCGTCAAACAGTTTCCGAGCCTCCTCCCGGGCCTCAATGGTGAGCGCTGTCCTTACTTTGTCACTGCTGCCATCCCGGAGAGCACAGAGAGCTGACTTGAGCCTCTGGATCTCTCCATCTCGCACCTTCACTGTCCTTGACATTTCCTGCTCGTGCTGCTTGATGAGATTCTCTCTCACGGCCTGCAGCTCCTTCATCTTCTCCTCGTGGAGCTTGGCTTTGAGTTCCGTTACTAGGACCGTATGCTTGCGCTGCTCCAGCTCACGGATTCTTTTTGCTTCTTGAGTCTTCTCTCTTTCAAGCTTTGATACCTAGAGGAAGAGGGGCGAGACGAAGAAAAGGAGTGAGACTCAACGAAGAGGTGTACTCCCAGGCAGGATGTGCAGCTGATGCTGCTGTGATCTCTTCATTCTTGATGTCTTTGTAAATTCTCAGTCCCTGTATGTTCAGAGGGAAGTTAAAGCTAGGGATATGGTGTGTCAAAGGAGAAAATGCCTACAGATGTTTATATTACTTTATTCAGACAAATATTTGAGGAGTTGGGGCCTTGCTTGTTGAGTGTGGTCTGTAGGTAAGCAGTACTGGCACCCTGTGGACACTTGTTGAAATGCAGAAACCTAGCTCATCCCAGACTTATGAATCAGAATGTGCATTTTAACAAATCCCCAGGTGATTGCTGTATGCAGCAAGATTAGAAAGTGATGTTAGGACGGTTTTTGTTTATCCAATACAGATCACATGGAGAGCTTTTTAGACTACTCAACCTGACCTAGGTCCAAACTGATGAATGTGGGTGTTTCAGAAGAACTCATAGTTTAATATTGTATCAGATTAATACATTAGTGCCTAAACGAATAGCATCAAATGTTCCCATCCCTTCATCATTATTTTTTTAAGAGAAATTGTGGCTATAGGGCACGTGTGCTGGCAGAGAAAGAGACAGAGAGAAAGAAATCATGCTCCGGGGGCATCGCCACACTGCAATCCCTTCTCCATTTGCCTCTTGAGATTTTGGGCATGCCCGCACGCGTGCCCAGCATGTTTCAAGCTGCTGGGTCCTAGAATCGAACCACAGTCAGCCATGTGGGTGACCAGCACCTTGCTCATTACATCACCTGCGGACCCCCCCTCTATGTTTTGCTTTTTTTTTTTTAAAGATGTGGCTACTAAAAGGGAAGATACACATTGAAGATGGTTGATAATAGCCTTTTTTACCTCTCTTACTATGTCCACCTGGTTCTATCCCCAAACTTTACACACACACACACACACACACACACACCAGCCAAACAAAAAACCACACCATGGTTTATTGGGTTCTCTTTCTGACAAAGAACTTTAGTGGCTGTTGTTATGTCTTCATGCACCATGGAGGATTGTGTCCTTCTCCACTCTCAAGCATCCCTCTCCTTTGCTGCCTCCAAAGCCAACACTCCAAGTAGTTTAATAAAATACTCCTTACTCCTTCTAGCATTTTTTACCTTCCAAGAATTCTGGCTGAAAAAAATCTGCTGTAATTTGTTACCTTTTCTGTAATAATACTGGTCTCCAAATAGATCAGCCACGATTCAACCTTAATCCGGCTATGAGTCAGTCTCTGATTCAGAAGATCAGGCTGGGCCCTGACACCTGCAATCTGAAAGTCTCCATGACGCTGTTTTGTTGTCCACTTGCCCCTACTACGTCTTTGTTGCCTGTCTGTCTTCTCTTTTCTTCTCTGTCACATACAGGCAAGCATGCACACACACACACACACACACACACACACACACGCACACACGCACACAGAGTAACCCGGAAAAAGTAAAGAATACTGAGGAGCCCTAAGAATAATATCTAGTTGAATGAGAGTGAGTCTTCACTGTTTATAAAACTGGAAGGTTTCACGAAATAATAAAGAGCCAAAGCTAAAGTTTTAGGATTCAAAAGGGAAACCATTATAATTAGAATGTAAAGTATGAATTTTACTTACCTTAATAGTTTACTTACCTTTAACTAGGACAGCATTTTCCCACAGCATTTTATGAATATTTATTTTTAAAGGCACAGCAGTTATACCCATGATGGCTCTTTCCATATTTTTCTTTATTCTATGTTTTTTTCTGCACACTTGTCTGTCCTTGGAACCTCTTCCTCTCTCCCTACCTCATATGAGAAACTTCTAGAAGGCTGCTGAGGAGACTTGCTCATGTTTGTATACCAGTTGTTCCAGCACAAAACATTATGAGAAACCAGTAGGCATGTGTGAAATTAAAGCAGGTAAGCCAGGTATGTTTCCCTAGCTAGCTTCCCACCTTGAGGAGAAAATAGTATAGCCCAACATGCAATTTTGAGAACCCAGATTTGTAGGATTACCAGAGCATCCCTTCATCCACCTTTTACCTACACGAAGCCACAACCACCACCTAAAAGAATGGCCCTTTTCTGTTCGATGTGTCTCTCAGTGCTTCAGTAAGGACAACTTGGATTTTACTTTGCATCTTTTCAGACAGAATGGAAACTGGTATCTTCTAGAACAGAGTGATCAAACTACAGCCCAAAGGCAAAATTTATCTTACCTCCTGTTTTGATGAACAAAGTTTAATTGGAACAAAACCACGCCCATTCATGTCCACATTGTTTAAGGCTGCTTCCATGCTGTAATGCGATTGAATACTTGAGACAGACTGTCTGGCCCACAACGTCTAAGATATTTACTACTTGCTCTTTGTAGAAAAAATTTACTGATTCCTACTCTAGTCAATGAAGTTTTTGAGAGGAAGTGTCTTTTTTTTTTTTTCACTGATTTAGAAACTTGATTATTTGCTTTCTATAAACAAATGGGAAAGTTACTTTAGCTTAAGTGATAGGAACTTGTCATTTTCAGTTTCAGTAAGACATCCCGATATTAAGGCAACTGGAACAGAACGTTGGCAAGGACTGTCGGATAACAAGCTGCTTAGGGAAATTTTTTAGCAATTCTTCCTAGAACAATAAAAAAATTGCAGTAAAAACGAACAAAGGGTAGGAAATTCTAGTTATGCATTTCTGTCACCATCTGTTATGTCTAAGAAAGTTGCTTTAAAAATACTATGGGGGGGACCAGCAGTTAGCGTAATGGCTATGTCTCTGGACTCCCACGTAGTCGACCGCGGTTCGAGTCCCGGACCCGGTGGCTTAAACTCACGCAGGGCGCGTGTGCGTGCGTGCCCAAGATCCCGAGAGGAGAATGGAGGAGAAGGGATTGTGGCGTGGCCATCCCCCCTGGGGGGTGATTTCCTGCTTTCTATCTCTCTGTCTCTCTCTGTCTGTCTGGCGAGTGCACGTGCCCTATAGCAAAAACCTCTCCAAAAAAAAAAAAAAAAAAAATACTATGGGGGACCAGCAGATGGCATAATGGTTACACTGTTGGACTCTCACGTAGTCGACTACAGTTTGGATCCCAGACCCAGTGACTTAAAATTCATGCTAGGTGCATTTCTGTGTGCCCAAAATCCTGAGAGAAGAAAATCCTGAGAGAAGAATGGAGAGATGGTGGGTGTGCCATCCCTATGGGGGGGGGGGGTAATTTCTCGCTTTTTGTCTCTCTGTCTCTCTGGCAAGTACATGCACCCTATAGCAAAAATCTCTTTCTAAAAAAAAAAAATGCTTATGATATGGCCTGGCCACAGTGGCTTAAGCTGCTATGATGCTGTCCTCTGTAGACTGGGACCACTTGAGATGCTTGGGATCTATTCCCAGTCCTACCTAAAGGCCAGATACAATAGTTCTTGTCTGTCATCCAATGACTTGGGAGGCTGAGACAAGATGATAGCAAGCTCAGTGCTGGCCTGGGCATCATGGTGACTCTGCCTAATAAAAAAAAAAAAATTGTCAGGAGTAATAGAGAATGCTGATAGTCTCACTAGGGAGGCTGAAGCAGAAGAATCATGACACAGACAATACGAGTATTAAAGAAACAAAATAAAATCTGTAACAGAGTTATTTTTAGGGTTAAGCTGGATTCAATTAGATAATGCATGAGAAAGTACCTTATACTGAAAAGCACTATGAATGTAAAGATGTAACAGGAGATAGTCATTGATCTAAAATTATTTTGTCAAATTCTCTTCAGGTGTATTAGATTGTATTTCCTTGTGATTCTCCCCAAATTATAAAAAGGGACCAGCAGTTAGCGTAATGGCTATGTCGCTGGACTCCCACGTAGTCGACCGTGGTTCGCATCCCAAATTATAAAAACAAATTTTTTGGGGGGAGATTGGAGAGGAGATGAGTAAAAAGAGACACATGTGAAAAAATAGGTGCATGGCAAACATACTCTGCCCTGAAGACAACAGCAAATACAAACACTGATTTTCTTGTCCATTGCTTAAAAGAATCCATGGAAAGTAAAGAAAAGTCAATGGATATGAGTAACATTTGACATTTCTTATGTCCATTTATTTTGCCATGTTTTGCAGGATTTCTAGATATAATTAAAAAAAATAACTTGTGAGAAGTGTTTCATTATGAAGGAAAGCTGAATGGATGTGACTAAAATTTGTGGGGGAAAAGAGCCAATAATTTTTTTTTGAGAGGTTTTTGGTACAGGGTGTGTGTGTGCTCACCAAAAAGACAGAGACAGAAAAGCGAGAAATCACCCCCTAGAGGATGGCCATGCTGCAATCCCTTCTCCTCCATTCTTTTCTAGAGATCTTGGGTGCACAATACACTTGCTCCCAGTGTGGATTAAAGCCACTGGGTCCAGGACTATGCAGTCGACTATGTGGAAGTCCAGCAACATAACCATTCCACCATCTGCTGGTCCCAAGAGCCAATAAAAATTTTATAACAAAATAATTTTCTGAAAATTATTTGCAACACAGATTGCACCACTAAGGATAGAGATTTAAATATTTTAATAGAAATTTTGGAATGAATATCAAAAAGATGAAGAACTATTCCTGAGTAACAATGAAAATACGAAGATGGTAATACTTTAAAATGGAAAAAATTTAGTAAGAGTAAGAAATCCATTTTAATTAGCAAAGATAATTTGTGCAGAAAACTTCCATTCCAAGCATATAACATTTATCACTTACTTATGAGTTAGGCATGTTTCTAAATAGACTTTACAAATATTAGTGCATTTAATTTCTGGACAGCTCTGTGGTGTATTCATTTTATTTAATGTTTTTAGAGAGATTTTTGCTATAGGGCATGTGTGCTTGCCAGAGAGACACAGAGACAGAAAGTAAGAAATCATCCCCTAGGGGTCATGGCCATGCCACAATCCCTTCTTCATTCTCCTCTTGGGATCTTGGGCATACATGCACATGCACCAAGTGTGAGTTTTAAGCCACCAGGACCAGGACTTGAACTGCGGTCAATACATAGGAATCCAGCAACCTGGTTACTGGGTTACTCCATCTGCTGGTTCTGGTGGTGTATTTATTTCCTTACAATTTCAGATGAGAAACTGTTTCTATGTAAGTGGAATGCTGAAGGCTGACAAAAGTCCAGTGTGGGCCAGGAGCCAGGTCCGGGTTAGAGCTCACATCTCCTTTCTTTGGAAGTCCTAGGCAAGCAGCTTCTCCTCTGCCAGCTCCAATTTCCTCATGTGTCAACTGGGGTTGATGCAATCACTGTGACATGGTTTTGGTGAGGACTGACTTTGACAATGCATCCACAGCCCTTTGGAAAGGCCTGAACACAGTAGACGCTGTAATATTAATTTTGGTGGATATTATCATATTTATTAATATTATATGATGTTAAATCAATACCACCCACAAATAAATGTAAATATACATATTTTAGTGATATGCTCTTAATAATCATGTAAAGTTCACTATATCAACCATTTTCCTAACAGAAAGAGATGTTTGAAGGTAAGCTGGGTTTTCAAAACTGTGTTTTCTCAATATGAATTGATTTTCCTGGCATGGGTGGCATCTGCTCTTAGCTTAGAAGATATTTAGGGTATGTGCAGACATTAAGAGTGGGGTATGAGGGGGTCTACGACTGGCATAGTGGTTAAGGCTCTGGACTCAAATGTGACCGATTGTAGCTTAAGTCCTGAACCCAGCAGCTTGAAACTCAGGCTGGATGCAAGTGCTTGTGTGCCCAAAATCCCAAGAGGAGAATGGAGGAGAAGGGACTGTAGTGTGGTCATCCCCTTGGGAAATGATTTCTTGCTTTCTATCTCTCTCTGTCTCTCCGGTGAGTGCATGTGCCACATTGCAAAAATCTCTTAAAAAAATAAAGAATAGGGTATGAGATAGGACAGAGTAAGGAAGAAAGCACGGAATAAGTGTTTGAGTGATGAGCTTCCAAATAATTCTCTTCTACCCCAGAGGCTCTATGGAAAAAGTGATTACTCAGAAAACATAATCTTTCTATAGAAGGGTTACCCTATAGCAGAAGGAAGAATTCATGAGTTGCCTTATATAAAGTTCATGCTTTCTTTTTCTCTTTTGTCCTAATTCAAGTCTGGCCTGTGGAAAATGCCAGTGTAAATTCCATTAAGATAAAGATCATGACGATTTGGGCTTTAAATGTGGATCTCAGAAATCTAGGATGAAAGACCGAACAGCCCAGTCAAAGGCAAGGAAAGGGCTGAGAGGTTATCGGGCACGACAAGCAAACAGAACCCTTGGCCTGGATTATCTGCACGGGATGTTCTGGAGACCTAATCTCACAGTAGCTGGTAGGGGTGGCATGGGCACAAAGTAACTCCAACAGGAGACGTGAAGGAGGGGAAAGCCACCGCCATAAGAGGGTTGCTTACAAGGGAAGCCTCAGACAGTCTAAGGAAGTACAAGCGATTCCATTTTTCTTAATTTCTTGCTTTCGGCCACTTAAGCTTTTTTTTTTTTTTTTTTTTTTTGCTAAAGGGTGACGGCGCTTGCCAGAGAGACAGAAACAGAGACAGTAAGAGATCACTCCCCAGGAGGGGATGGCCATGCTATAACCCCTTCTCCTCCATTCTCCTCTCAGGATTTTGGACACACGTGCCAGCATGAGGTGCTTTTGTTTTTGTTTTTGTTTTTGAGAGGTTTTCGCTATAGGGCGCATGCACTCGCCAGACAGACAGAGAGAGACACAGAGACAGAAAGCGAGAAATCCCCCCCCCATGGGGGATGGTCACACCGCAATCCCTTCTCCTCCATTCTCCTCTCGGGATTTTGGGCATGCACGCACACGTGCCCGGCGTGAGTTTTAAGCCACCGGGTCCGGGATGCGAACTGCTGTTGGCCACAGGGAGTCCAGCGACACAGCCATTACACTAACTGCTGGTCCCCCCAGCATGAGTTTTAAGCCACTGGGTCCAGGACTCAAACCATGGTGGACTACATGGGAGTCCAGGGATGTAATCATTATGCCATGTGCTGGTCCCAGCCAATTTTGCTTTCTGAAAACAGGAACAAAATGTGCACAGAGCAAGAACTACCGCACCCTAGTTTGGAGCCGGTTACCTAGAGGCTCTGGGAACAGTCGCTTGAGAGAGAGGGCACTGATTTTCTGAGTGCCCTAGAGGAAGCAGAGTGCCAGGGGGACATGACATTTAGCATTGTTTTGATCACCCCCATTTTATAGACAGAATTCCCATTTTGGCTCCTCTGCCTGCTGTGTCACTGAGCAAATGAGTTAAACAGTTTAAACTGATGTTATTTCTCACTGCAGTCACAATGATAACCAAGACCTGCCTCTGTCCCAGCCTTGCTGTGATAATTGCAAGGCTCTGTGTGAAAATGGAGCTGATCCCTCCCAGACCTGGGAACCCAGGGCTACCACCCTGCTGTTCCTTCTGGGGGAATGTTTTTCTCTGCTTCTGTCCCTTTATCTCCTTCTACTGTCCCCACAATGTTCACTGCAGCAGTGGTCTGTCTCTAAGGACAATTCAAAGACTGGAGAAACACGGTTGGTGGATTTCTCATCTCATAGCAATCCCCTGGTGTTCTCTTCTTCTTCTTCTTCTTTTTTTAATATGGCACATGTGCTCACCGAAGAGAGGCACACGGAGAGAGAAACAGTGAGAAATCATCCCAGAAAGGATGGCCACGCCGTAATCCTCTCCCCTCCATTCTCCTGGGATTTGGGGCATGCATACACACATGCCTGGTGTGATTGCTAATCTGCCAGGCTTGGCACTTGAACCGCAGTTGCCCAGGTGGTAGTCTACTGCCCCAACCACCACCTCACCTGTTGGCCTCAGATCATGGCTTCTCAGTGTCCATAAGCAGGAAAGTATTCAGCGTAATGGCTTCAGAGCATTGCTTTTAAGAAAAAGACAGCTGGGTGGAAATCCTTTCTCTCCATTGAAGCCTGGAGTTGCCTACCTAAATACATACTTTAAATGGCACCTATGTTACAGCGTGGTTGGAAAGCTTAGGAATTGCTGGAATGTATTCAGCAAGTAGTTTTGAGAACTCCCTACATGCCAGGAAGTTTCCTCATCTGTAAAAGGAGGTAACAACAGTACATACTTCAGATGGCAGTAATGCAGGTGAAATGAAATAACTGCATCAGAACATTTAACAGGCCCACACTGACTAATCACTCACAAACTGACCTGCACGCACATGCCCTTAGGAAACAGATGCAGTTATTGTTCCATTTGAGGAAAGAAAAATTCAGAGGGGCTCCATCGCCTGCTCAGGGTCGCTCGGGTGCTAAGTGAAATACTGGGATTACCTGGAAGAATGAAATGCACTATGACAGAGTGTGACAGGTAGTAAACACTCAATCAGTGATAGCTACTTTTATTGTCAACCCAAAGGACTTCATGGCTCTGCTCTCTATGCAATGGAAGTTCTGTAAATGTCAACGGGATTCCTGGTCTTGCTGAAAGAATAAGTAATGCTGTATTGCCCTGAAGGGTTCCATTCTAATGAGGGCATTCCCCAGGAGCTGAACTGTCACCCCATCATCAGCACCTGGGAACCATACCAACTGTGTAGAATCACCTCTTGGCATTGTTCATATTCTCTCTTTTAGAGCCTGGCTCTTTGAAAGCACAATCATACTTGTGTATAATAAAACTGCGTTATGACTTGTTTGCCCTGTAAATTCCCTTTGCTCTTTGGGGAAGGCTGCTGACAGGCGGTGAAGCTCTGCTTGAGCTCCTGTGTTGGAACTGTAATTAACTGCATGGAGAGCGAGAGGGCAGGGGCAGTGGTAGAGGGAAGGAGGAGGCTTGCTCTTGTTGCAGAGGCTGGTCACTCCTCTCTTGTCAGTGAGGGGAGATGACATTTGCTGTGCCTGCCTGCCTAGACACCAGCCTGGATAAACAGGAAGCCTTGTGCAAACCTGAGAGCTCCCATTTAATGGGCTTGAATGTGTGGTGGATTGGCAATGGTGGGATCCTTGGGGCATCTGCTTCTCTGGAATCTCTTGAGTTTGTTCTCTGTAAAGCAGTAGCCATTTATGGTCAGCAGTCTCCAAACAGACACGCTTCTTTCTCTGTGTGCAATTTGTCATCCTGTCATTACTACAATGAAAGGAGTCTGCCTGACTTGAGAAGTGATGTTGCCCCAGGGAAAGTTAAAACCAATGAAATGACTGGAGATAGCCAGACCTGGGAGAAATCTTATAGTGGAGTGTTCGTCAACACAAAAGCTGGGAACCAGATGGCATCACAGTCTCCTAGACTGCTGTGTAGAGTTACAAATCTTGGTTTCACTCTGCCTGCTTTACAAGAATACCTGAATTGCGGGCTTGGGATTCTCACTTTTAGTAAGTTCTTCCAGGTTATTCTATTGCACAGTGATGCTTGAGAGAAACAGACATGGAGAAGCAGATTTAATCATATGAATTGCACATAGAGACATGGAAAGGCTTAATTTTTTTTTTAAAGAGAGACTTTGCTATGGAGTGTGAGTGCTTGCCAGAGAGACAGAGAGAGACAGAAAGCAAGAAATTACCCTCTATGGGGGATGGCCACACTACAATTCCTTCTCCTCCATTCTCCTCTTGGGATTTTGGGCACACACGTACTCAAATCTGGTATTGAGTTTCAAACCTCTGGGTCTGGGACTTGAACTGTGGTCAACTACATGGGAATCCAGCAAAAATAATCATTATGTCATCTTATAGGTCTGAGAGACTTAAATTTGTTTCTAGCAGAGATAAAGACAAATAATGCCCAGCTCTTCTGACTCTTATATGATTGCTTTGTAAACACAACATCATGGTCTGTTGGCTCCATGAACACTAAAACATTCCTTCACTAACTTTACATTGGGCTCTATTTATCCAAGGTCAAACCTTACCTGAGGTAAGAGGCAACGGGCTTTGGCAAATTGACAGCCCATTTGTTACTACTATTGAAATTAGGAGGAATAGATTTTAGGAGAAATAGCAAATTAAAATTTAACAGGGACGCCAAGGAAGAAGAGTAGGTAAAACAGAATAAGAATATTTGTTGGTTTGTGATCTATTGCTTGTTGATCAAGAATGTTTCTTACTATTATTATAGAATTATCTAAACAAGGCCAATTCTTTCCTGTTTTTTTGGAGGGAGAGAGATTTTTGCTACAGGGCACATGCACTTGCCAGAGACACAGAGAGACTAGAAAGTTAGAAATCACCCCCTGGGGAGATGGCCATGTCGCAATCCCTTTCTCTTTCACTCTCCTTTTCGGATTTTGGGCATGCATGCACATGTGCCTGGCGTGAGTTTTAAACTGCTGGGTCTCGAACTTGAACCGCGATCAACTATGTGGAAGTCCAGCAACATAACCATTATACGACCTGGTCCCCTAAATAAGACCACTTGAAACTACCACAATTGTCTCCAGTTTATGAGGAGCAAAACTGTCTTAAGCATGTTGAATACTTTGAAATGATTTTGTAGGCCCAGCCATGATGGTGGGGATGATAGGGTGCCATACGGGATACTGGAGCCACTTAAGAGGTCAGATTCAGATCCCATGTTGACCTGAACATGCTGGGCACACCCATACACCTGTGATCCTGACTGGAAGAGGCTGGGGGGAAGTCTACAGTGTGGCAAGATCCTATAAAGGGTACCTGTCTCTCTCTCTCTCTGATAAAATAAATGAACAGACTTCAAACAGCTCATTCCTAGCCATGACCCTACTTGACAGTCCATACTACCCTGATGAGATGTATATTACCATATCCACTTAAGTGATGATATTCAAGGAAGTAAAGAGGTATTTCCAAGTCTAGTTAGTAACAGGCTCAAGTCACAGAGTATTAGAACGAATATGAATACAACTAATTTTTGAACATCTACTATGTGTCAGCAGCTGTCTGAGCACTTGAATACATTTTCTCATTTAATCCTAAGAAGTACTTGATGCATTTGTCTAATCTACAACTCATCACAGGCCCACGGGATAGTAATAATATTTCACTGATGAAGAAGGTAAGGTCTGAGGAATAAATCACTTTTCATTCATTCCTGTATTCACTCAACAAACATATGTTAAGTTTTTTGTTTTGTTTTTAAGGAATTTTGCTTTAGGGTGCATGCGCTCACAAGAGAGAGAAAAAGAGACAGAGAGAGCGAAAGTGAGAAATCACCACTAGGGGGATGGCCATGCTGTAATCCCTTGTCCTTCATTCTCCTGGAATTTTGGGCACACATGCACATGTGCCCAGTGTGATTTTCAAGCTGCTTGGTTCCTTGACTCAAACTGTGGTTGGCCATATGGGAGTCCAGCACTTTAACCATCAGGTCACCTGTTGACCCCGAGCTTTTTTTTTTTTATTATTCTTGAAGGAGGGCATGTATGCTCACTAGAGAGAGAGAGGGAGAAGGAACCTCCCAATGGAATGTAGATATGCCGCATTCCCTTCTCCTCCATTTCTCTATCCTGTCAGGTTTGGGGCATGCATGTACACATGCCTGGTGTGTTTTCAAATCACTGGAGTAAGGATTTGAACTGTGATCAGGCCAAGAGTAATCTGGCTCCCTTAACCACTGGGCTACTGGGCAGTCCTATATGTTGAGCTACTAGGATTTGGAATTATTTAGGCTCTAGAGAAACAGAGATAAGCTAAATCCATTTCTTAGAGATTACACTTGATTGGGGACAGATAAGCACTAAAAAAGGCAAATAAATAATATAACTCGCTATATTTATAGTGATAAGAAATTAATCTAGAATAGGCTATGGGGTAGAACTGGGTATAAGATAGTGTTCTATTTTATGGACTGTGGTCAAAGGAGTCATTTCTGGGCAGATACCTGAAAGAGATGAGGGAAGGAGCATATAGCTGCGTGGGGAAGAACAAGGGCAAAGCCCATAAACATGGTGGGCATCTCTCTTGACCCAGCAAGGGGGTAGAGCAAAGTGATGAAGAGAAAGAACAGTGGGAGACAAGTCAAAGAAAGGCTGGAGGTGAGATCCTGTGGGAGGATGGAAAACCTTTCTCTCTGAGAGGTTGGCTACCCTTGGAGGGTACTGAACAGTGGGGTCATGTGATATGACATATTTAAAGGACTCAGAATGCTGTGGGAGAAACAATCCATGGAGGACAAAGGTGAAAATTTCCCAAAGTCATACAACTATTAAGTGCTGGGAAGCAGTGTGGATGGAGGTCATTGTCTAGTGAGCATGGTAGTCTTACTTTCTGTCTTCTATGCTCAGTTCCTTTCCCATGCAAGAGAATCGTCCTGTGTACAGGGTTTGTTCCCTCTCTTGCAAATGGCAGGAGTCCACTGGGGTGGGCAGGCAGGTAGGCAGGCAGAACCAGGTGAGCTGTGTGTAATCACTGCAGTCATAGCTACTCTCAAGCCCACAGCTTCAGGCCCCGTGCACTCACCTTGGACTTCTCTTGATGCAACTCTATCTGAATGTCCGTGAGCTTGGTCCTGAGGTCTTCATTGGCAGCTTGAAGGGCGACAATGAGTGCCTCGGGCTTCTCGCCCTTATTTCGCCCTTTCTTGGACATTGTTCCTTTCTAAATGGAGTCTGTTGACTTTAAATGCCTTTCAAACAGGTGCTGCCATGTTACTGTTTCTTATCCCGGAGTGTGATGTTTCAGCATCTACTGCGTGGTGCTCCTTGGTAAGGTCACCTCAACTGCTGCCCTGGAAGCCCTGAGGAGAGGCAGAGATAGCAGTGATTACTTTGGCAAAGACCTGGGCTATGTGCTAGGCACTCCACCCTCAGCCAGCTGCGCTTGTATGAGCCTCCTCCTGAGGCTCACCTGTCTTCTTTGCATGCAAATTTAGAGTGATTTCTACAAAAGGCAAGTCTGAGCATGTCAATACCCTGCTTAAAATCCTTCAGCTATGAGCATGTGTCTTTTATATCTTGAAGTGCTCTTTTTTTGGCTGAACCTGTCCACTTTTTTGTCTTTCTCTCCCCTGTGGCACTCACTGATACTCTGGTCATAAGGAACATAGTAGTTAAAGGAAGTCGCACATGTGGTAACTTCAGAGTGCAGAGTCCCAACTTTAAGAAAGCATTGTATAGGAAGACAGAGGCTTATGCAATGATGAAACTGTGGGAAGTAGAGATTAACTAGGAATGGATTTCTGGATTAATTGAGTCACTCACATGTTCATTCATTTAGTATTTCAGAATTCCTTCCATATGCTGTGCTAGGTGCGATGTGTTGAAATAGAAAAGTCAGTCAGAGTTCCAAAGCAAAATAACTCTGTCTCTGTCTTTCTATCCATCCATCCATAAATGTATGTATGTATGTATCATCCTCACCACCATCATCTTTCCAATAAGTCTTTAAAAAAATACACACTATGGGGCCAGCAGATGGTGTGTTTGTAATGGTTACATTGCTAGACTCTCATATAGTTGATCGTGGTTCAAATCCCAGACCCAGCAGCTTAAAATTCACACCTGGCACATGTATGTGTATGCCCAAGATCCCAGGAAAATGATGGAGGAGAAGGGATTGTTGCATGACTGTCCCCCCTCGGGGGTGATTTCAAGTTTTCTGTCTCTCCCTGTCTCTCCAGTGAGCACATGCGCCCTATAGCAAAAACTTCTCTTAAAAAAAATTACACACTAATTGCTTTAGAAGTACAGATAGGACCTTTCTTCCTGCCTGGGGTAAATAAGGAAGGCTCCCTGAAGGAGGCACATTGTCTAAGGAGTGGGTAGGATGTTAATAGTTTGAGAAACAGGTGAGGCATCCTGGGTGAAGAAAATGGCAAATGCTGAGACAACAGAGAGAAATCACAGTAACTATTCTGTGGGGGAAGACATGGGGCCTGATTCATATCAATCCTGGACATGGTCAATGGGCATCAATGCTCAGAACCTTTCCTGGGAATAAAAAATGGTGGGGCATCTGAAAGTCCAAGCTTGAAGTTTTGGAATCTGTCTTTCTGTAAGCAATGGGAAAGCTGTTGAAGTTCTTGAATTGCTGGTGTCCTGACAGAGCAATGCCTTCATGTGGTGGCAGAACTGGAAGAAAGGGAGGCAGGGAGACCAGATCAGAGGCTGCTGAATTTGTCCAGAAGGATGATGAAGACCTAATCAAAATGGCGGCAAGAGAAGAGAAAAGACTGGGGAGCATATGTCTCGAATATCTTTAAATACTAAACAGAAGCAAGATGGTCAGAAAAATATGAATACCAAACCATTGAACTCAATGGGAACAAAAGATGACAAGATACTAGAGAATGTTTCTCATGGCACCTTTCAGAGAACAGGGTATTGTACACATTGAGGAGCTCCAGTCCAGAGCAATGGGAACCCCTGCCAATGGCCATATGTGCCAGCAGCTGCTGCTCGCTGAGGACCCTTACACTGAGCTGGCGGGCTATGCTGGGATCCTGGGTTTTGTGCCATTCCCTCTTAAGCACTGGGCTTATGCCCTTTGGAGTATGTCCCTAGAGGCATGAGAGCAGGGAGAGTTTAGGGATAGGCAGGGTAAGCCTGCTCACTGCCCACTTCATTTCATCCTGTGCCAGATGCTGGGGTTGTCCTTCACGCTTCTTTACAAATCTTGCCCAGTCTTTAAAGTGCAGGGCTGGGAGACCACTGAGAAGCTACATTTCTTCACTCTTGGTATTGAAATGGATTCAACAACCATTTGTTGAACATTCCTGTGACCAGACATAAAAATAAATAAGATAGTACTTAACCTCAAGTAGCACTGGGTGAGTGCATATATGCCTAACTGGTGTCTCCTCCTTCAGTGGGTCTCTGAATGTTGCTGTTCTCTTGAATTTCTCCAGATGCTCCTCACCGGCTCATCTGTGTGGTTGTGACCACCACAACAGCCATAGCCAAGACCATTCTCCAAATCCCAGAGCTGCATGAATGGTTAACTGCTTATTTACCAAATCCATCTGCATGTCCAACCGGCATCTTAAACCCAACATAACTAATATGGAGGTCTTTATTACTAGTCCCCACAAATCGTATTCTCCCCAAGTTGTCCCTTATGGTTAAATGGCAATACCACGTATTCTATTGTTCCAGTTTTAAGCTTAGAAGTCTTCCTTTCTTCTCTTTCATTTCTTGTTTCTCTTTTCCAGTTCCCCAGGAAGTCCCTTTTGCTTTACCTATAAAATATGACTCTCTTTGACCAATTTCTCTCCAATCTTTAAGTGCTATTGAAACACAGAGGAAAAAGCAGCATGGGAAAATCTCCATAGCCACTTTATAGTTGTATGGCCTTCTTGAATGAGGAATGGACTTTTGTAAATAGAGGTATGCAACAGCAGAGAAGAGAGTTTGAATGAAAACCTGGAGCCACACATTTGCCTGATGTATTTAGGAAATGTTATGAACTGGGAGAAGACACATTAAGGCCGGATTCAAAGGTTCCTGCATGAAGGTTGGGGGGGCGGTGGGCTTGATTATGTAGAAATGAAGAAACATGACAGCATTTGAATATGCATAATAATAATAAAAAGAAATGATTTTTTGGGAAAGATTTTTTTTATAGGGCATGTGTGCTCGCCAGACAGAGACAGAAAGCGAGAAATCACCCCCCAGAGGGGATGGCCACACCGCAATCCCTTCTCCTCCATTCTCCTCTCGGGATCTTGGGCACACACGCACACGTGCCCGGCGTGAGTTTAAGCCACCGGGTCCAGGACGTGAACTGCGGTCGACTACGTGGGAGTCCAGCGACATAGCCATTACGCTAACTGCTGGCCCCAAGAAGAAATGATATTGACACATTGCTTATTACGCTCCCATCACTGGACTAAGCACTTAACATTCTGATCCCATTTCATTCTCATAAAAATTCAGAGAAAAATGATTCACAGAAAAATTGATTAATTTGCCTAAATTGACTGAGTTAATGGGCAGTGAAGCTCAGATTCTTATCCAGGCAGTGTGAGATTGGGATCCAGCTCTTACGCTTGGGACTTCACTACTTCATATTTGCACTGTAAGAAGGTAACAGTCAGTAATGGGGGAAATGAGTTACGAGGGAAGGAGAAACATGGAAGGAAATCAGGCCACTGCAGTGGTCCACATGAGAGGCAGTACAGCCCTAAATGGAATAAAAAGGAGGTGGGAACTTAAACATGTGGAGACACTGATGGAATCAGATCTCTTCCCATCCTACCCTCCCCCCCCCCGCTTTTTTTTTTTGCTATAGATAGGGCGCGTGTGGTCATCAGAAAGACAGAGAGAGACAAGACAGACAGAAAGCGAGAAATCATCCGCCTGGGGGGGATGACCACGCCGCAATCCCTTCTCCTCCATTTTCCTCTCGGGTTCCTGGCACCACGCACATGTGCCCAGAGTGAGTTTAAGCCACTGAGTTCAGGACTCCAACGGCAGTCGACTACATGAGAGTCCAGTGACGTAGCCATTATGCCATCTGCTGGGCCCCCCGCATGACCTGGTCCCCCAGCATGACTTTCAAGCCACTGGGTCCAGGAATCAAGCTGCGGTTGGCCATGTAGGAGTCCAGCAATGTAACTGCTACACCATCGGCTGGCTCCTGGCCCCCGTATTTTTGAATACTATTACTTGTTTGAACATTCTTCCCTCCCAGTATAAATAATGGTGTGAGCTCTCTGGATCTGCTTGCAGGAAAGAGGAGCCTTCAGTCTGGGAAAGTTCTGTAAACTTTGTCCCATGAGGAAAAGGAAAAGGTGAAAAAAATTAGATACATGGTCCGGAGAGAAAACACATTGCATAGGTACTGATAGAATCAGATCATGGATACCTTCGTAATGATGATCCTGTGCACCCCTCTGGTGGAGAAATTTCTAGAGTCTTCTCCAGTGGTGATGGGCACCTGGCAATCTCATGATTCTCATTCTCTGACTCACTAAAACTCATCTCCTTGTGCTCCCCTTCTCCCCCACTCAGATTTTTTAGATAAAATTCACTTATAAAGTATATAATTCAGTGATTTTGGGTATATTTATAGTGACAGCTGTCCTAAAACAAAGTTCAGAACATTTTTGATCACCCCTAAAAGAAACCCCTTTCCTGACAGGTCATTTGTTATTCTTCACCTAACTTTGCCTGGCCTTGGCAACTGCTGATCTTTTCCTTGTTATGGGTTTGTCTATTCTGGGCATTTTGTATAAATGGAATCACAGAACATGTGATTTTTAGAGACCAGCGTCTTTAATTTGAACATACTGGTTAGTTCCTCCCTACCCCCTTAGGTTTTTGTCAAGGGTGCATGTTCTCCCCAGAGAGAGACAGAAGAAACCACCCCCCAGGGGAGATGGTCATGCCACAATACCTTGTCCTCCACTGTCCTCTCAGGATTGTGGACATGCACACACACATGGCATGATTTTCAAGCTGCCGGGTCCAGGACTCAAGCCATGAGGTTGCCCATGTGGGAATCCAGTGTGTTAACCACCATGCCACCAGTTGGTCCCTAGCATAATGTTTTCAATGTTCATTCATATTGTGGCATGTATCGATACTTCATTTATTTTTATTGTTGAGTAATATTCCACTGTATGGATGAACTATTTTGTTTATCTATTCACTCAATGGACATTCGTCCTGTATCTACGTAAGTGGCTTCAGGTCAGGCTTCTGGAGAAGCTGAGAGGGCCCATGAGAGGAGCATTATACCTCTGTAGGGGCTATGCCCGAGGGCACAAGGAAAATGCTTGAAGGTGCCACTGCATACAGATGGGAGGTTTCTGGACCATGTGGAGAGTCCCTGTCACTGGTGATGTCTGACATAGCAATTATCTGGAGGAGGGGTAAAGCCTTGTTCAATTAAGGGCCAGTCCCTGTAGGAGATTTACAACACATGGAAAAAAACTTGACAGAATTTTAAGCATGCCCTGGTTTCTAGGTTTTTAGCTGCATAGTTGGACAGCAGTAGCCACAGGTAGCATTTTAGTATCAAAGATGTGAATTTTAACCTTTCTCTTCTGGCCCTACCTCATCCTTAATGAAGCACAAAATCCTCAAGAGAGAAAAATTTCCCAGAGTGGGATGTGACCTGAACATGAACAAGTGAGGCTGTTCCTCCTCACCGAGGTCTCTCCTTGAGCCCTACTTCTGGAGATCACAGGTGGGTGCTGCAGGAGAGATAACCTTGAGGCCATCCACTCCCAGGGGCAGCCCTCCTCTCTTAGTGTATAGAGAATCTCAGCATTTATTCTTTTTTTTTTTTTTGGAGAGGTTTTCACTATAGGGCGCGTGCGCTCGCCAGACAGACATAGAGAGACAGAAAGCGAGAAATCACCCCCCAGGGGATATGGTCATGCTGCAATCCCTTCTCCTCCATTCTCCTCTCGGGATCTTGGGCATGCACGCACACACACCCGGCATGAGTTTTAAGCCACCGGGTCCGAGATGCGAACCGCGGTCGACTACGTGGGAATCCAGCGACATAGCCCTTACGCTAACTGCTGGTTCCCAGCATTTATTCTTTTTTTTCTTTTTAATTAATTAATTTTTTTTTTTTGGAGAGGTTTTCACTATAGGGCGCGTGCGCTCGCCAGACAGACATAGAGAGACAGAAAGCGAGAAATCACCCCCCAGGGGGGATGGTCACGCCGCAATCCCTTCTCCTCCATTCTCCTCTCGGGATCTTGGGCATGCACGCACACGCGCCCGGCGTGAGATTTAAGCCACTGGGTCTGAGACGCGAACCGCGGTCGACTACGTGGGAGTCCAGCGACATAGCCATTACGCTAACTGCTGGTTCCCGCCAGCATTTATTCTTTATGACCAAATTTCCAGACTCAAAAATTCCTTTGGCATTCTTCGTTTTTTTTTGCATTTAACAAACATTGTGTGTATTTACAGTATACAATGAGATGTTTTGAAATATGCATACATCATGGAATGGCTAAATCTGGTTAATTAACTTAATGCTTAGTTTTTGTGGTGGGAACACTTAAAATCTACTCTCAACACTTTAAGTATGTATTATTGTTAACTGTACTCATCATGTTATACAATAGAGCTTCAGAAATTATTCCTCCTAAATTCAGTATCCTGTGACCAACACCCACCCCTCTGACACACACGGCCCCTGATAACCACCATTTTACTTTCTGCTTCTGTGAGCTCTACTTTTTAATATTCCCCGTATTAAGGAGCCCATGCGTATTGGTTTTTCTGTGCCTGCTTATTTCACTTAACACTGTATGCTCCAGGTTCCCCGATGTTGTTGCAAATGACCGTATTTTGCTTTTATTTTTTTCTAAAAGGCTAAACAGCATCACCTTTATCCATTTATCTAGAGACATAGGTTGATTCCATATCTTGACAATCATGAATAATAGCATTATTCTTTTCTTTAATGACACATACTTCGATATTAAAACCAAAACACTAGAAACCTATGTTAAATGAATTTATAAGTGTTTGAATATGATGAATTCATACTATTGACTTTGGGTTACAATCCTGACTGCATAGCCTTTCCAGGAAAATGAAAATATCTTTGAAATCCTAATGCCTTGATCCTACATTTTCTACTCTCACGTCAAAAATACCATACAATTCTTTGTCCAAAATGTGGCCGCATAATTGTTCAAGGAAACATGGCCACTACTTACTGAACATTCTTCTTGGCTTTCGCTAAGTGTAAGGATCACTCCTATCCTCAGTGATGCCTAGCCTCTCAGAAGAGACAAATACCTCCACAGAGAAAATGAACTCTAGGAAACAACGCATGGTAAATGCTGTGGGTAGCTCAGAGTGGACTGAGAAAGCCCTAATACTTATGAAAAGGGTAGCAGGGAAGTGGAGCCTGCACGGCACAATGACCTAATCAGCTTTTACCCTGGTGCAGACATTCAACTATCCCAAGTCGCCCTTTCTTTTTTTTTTAAAGAATTATTTATTTAATTTTATTTATTCATTCATTTATTTTAATTTGACCAGACAGAAACACAAAGAAAGAGAGAGAGAAAGGAGAAGTGAGAAAGCAAGTCGCCAGATCCGAGACTTGAACCATGGTCGGCCATGTGGGAGTGTCCAGCGCCATAACCACCATACCACCTGCTGGTCCCCCAAGTCACCCTTTCTGATATTTACTCTTATTATGTGTTCAGTAGGGAAACTGAATATCAAAGAACTTAATAACTTGGGGGAAAACATCACACAGTAACGAAATGGCAGAGTAGCACTCAAGTACACATCTGTGGCTCTCCGAAGCTCCTTCCTACAATGACAGATTCTCACAGAGCGCACAGAAATCAACAATGGTTGCCACTAGGCTAGAGAGATGACAAAGGATGAAAGTATCAGCTGGGGGCTTGCGAAATAGGATAAAATTAGTGGTTAAGAGCCTGGAATTTGAATTCACAAAAACTGGCTTTGAATCAATGTCCTAGCTGTACATTCTTGAGAAGTTACTTAAACTCTCCTAGCTTCTGCTCCCTCACACCAAAATGGGAAAAGGGATGTCTTTTTTTTTTTAAATTTTTTTTGTTTGGAGAGGTTTTTGCTATAGGGTGCGTGCACTCGCCAGAGAGAGAGAGACAGAGAGACAGAAAGCAAGAAATCAACACCCGGGGGGTGCAAGAAATCACCCCACCCCCGGGGGGATGGCCACGCCGCAATATCTTCTCCTCCATTCTCCTCTCGGGATCTTAGGCATGCACGCACGTGCGCCCGGTGTGAGTTTTAAGCCACTGGGTCCAGGACGCGAACCACGGTCAACTACATGGGAGTCCAGCGACATAGCCATTACGCTAACTTCCAGAGATCTCTGGAAAGATAAGGAAATTCATGCTTATGCTTTTGGGGAAATGAGACCTGTACTGACAGAAACAGTATTCCCAAGGGTCTTGATTTTATTGCTAGTTCTGCTTGCCTCAAGCTATAAGCGAAATAAAAGCTGTTATTAGTCTCACGGTTTTTCAATAAGGTTCTTACCACTGAGTTATGATTTGAAAGCATTTGTTACATAAAATGGCTCAAGTTTGCATGTAGGAGAAGCTAAATGCTTCAAGACTTTCCATGATTAATATTTGGATACGTCCACTCTAACAAAGCCACATTAGTTTGCGTAAGCCACTCTTCTTTTCCAAATATGCTTTGGAGTGAGATGCTGTTCATATTTAAAATAAATGAATTAAACCTGCATACTGGTAACCTGCAGAGACATGTTATCACTTCTTAAACATTTCTCTATAAAGAAGAAAAAAATACCTTACTGTGCATTTATCAGTTTGACAAAGAATGTAAATATAAATGGGAGAGGGCTGCTGTTCAAGCTAATCCAAGCCTACAGTTCTAGTTTCCATATATAAAGGAAATGTAGTGGCATGGCTGTGGGGGGCAAAGGCTATTTAATCCAATGCACACGTGTTAAGAGGAAAACGAATCTGAAATGTTGACATTCAGTCCAGTAGTGATTCTGTATCTTCAGGATTGTAAGGTGGCAGGCTGGGATGTCTTTTCTTCCTCTCCTATTCTTCCACCAAATTGCCCTCGTTATAACTTATTAATAATAGCAATTGTTAGTATTGCAAGTTATCTGAAGTCACTACATTAATTCTGTTCTACAAAACAAATTGAAAAGTTATTACACTTGATTTTGTTTTTTGGATCTCAGATTTAAAACGTGATACTAGCAATATACTTCAAGAAGTGTAGACAAGAAAAGGCTCTCAGCACATACAGGGAACACCTAACCTCTTCAAGAGGGATTGTCTGGAAGGCTTGGTAGAAGAGAAGCCTAAGTTGAGATCCCAACCAGGGAGCATTCATCCAGAACTGATGTACTAAGCAAGCCCTTCACTTTTCTCACACCATTCTTTGATTTCCCTTTCTCGTTCCTCATCTCACTGGTGAACTCCCTTCTCCTCTTCTTTTAGGAGCAGGTCAAGGGCCAGTGCTGTACTGTTCTTCACACCTTTTCACCACACCTTAGATGGAATAACTATTCCCTCACCTGGGTTTCCATTCTTACCTCAAGATACTTATTAAAGCATTCCAGGCTCAATCACTCCTTTATTCACTTGTTAGTTCACAAATACTTATGAAACACCTGGCAGAGGGGATGTCATAGTTAAGCACAAGAGACAGGACCCCAGAGGCAGAATTAGCAAAACAATGTGAGGACTGGATTCCCAAATCCAATGAGACATAGGATTTGGGAATCATAGAAATTTTGGTGGGTCAGAAAAGATGCCTCAGGAAAAGTGATTTTTTTTTCTTTTCTTTTTATTTGAATTTATTTATTTACATTCATTTTAACTAAGATCCATGAAATGAGAAGGAATCAGGCAGCAGAGGGTTAGGGTGGGAAAGAAGAATGTTCTAGGCAGGAGTACTGAGTATGAAGATCTAGAGTTAAAAGAATATGATGTTCTGGAGAAAAATAATGGCAGGAGTTTGGTGGGTGAAAAGAAAAAGGGTGAGTGAAGAGCTTGGAGACTCCAGTGAGCTTCTGATGGCAGAAGATTGTCCAAACTATGTTAAAGTCCACATGGCAATGACTTCAGCCACATTGCAATGGGGAGTCAAACAAAGGATTTAAACAGGGGATAACTTGATGAAGTTTTCATTTTAGTAATAGTCCTCGGGCAGTAGAGAAGGGAATGGTCTAAAGGAGGTAACCGAGATGTAGAAAGAACAGTTTGAATGTGTACATAATCCATTTAGACTATAGGTGTCCCTTAGGCCTCTGAGTCCTACTTAAGGGTAAAACTGTGTCTTGCTTATCTCTGTACTCATAATACCTATCAATAACAGTTACCATGAAGCTCAGTTTCATTAACATTGGTCCAGAGCCAAGGAAAATACTGAGATTGAGGAAGACATTCATTTGCTATAAAGATCATTTATATTAAAGTTTATTGTGGGATATTAATTTTATTTTGTGGAAACCCTTGAATGACTATTTTGATTTTGGGCAAAGTTAAATAAAACTTGATGTAAGAGTTAAACAATCAACAACATTAAAGACATTTTTGTGCAAGCCATAGGCTGAGATTTTTTTAATGCTTGCTCTATCCATCATAGTTTCAACATTGATTTTGGTCCTCAGCACTGGCTAAGTCATCTTGCCTTGTACTCTGTTGTCTGGGCTTAGGAGGCTTTCACACGGATACATTTAACAAAGTCAGCCTCCAAGTATCACATATTTTTATTTCATTATATTTTCTCTCTGTATTCCCAATATTTTACCATTGTTATAGAGTGAGATGTATCAGCTTCATTGGACATGGGGAAGAAATCTGAAACACAGCAGGAAACAATTATGCATTCAAGGTCAGACAAAACAAAAAACATACGTCAGAGCCCCTGCCCAAAGCAGGCACTAGCCACGCGCCCTATAGTGAAAAAACCTCTCCAAAAAAAAAAAAAAAAGAAAAGATGCCTCAGGAAAAGTGATTTTTTTTTCTTTTCTTTTTATTTGAATTTATTTATTTACATTCATTTTAACTAAGATCCATGAAATGAGAAGGAATCAGGCAGCAGAGGGTTAGGGTGGGAAAGAAGAATGTTCTAGGCAGGAGTACTGAGTATGAAGATCTAGAGTTAAAAGAATATGATGTTCTGGAGAAAAATAATGGCAGGAGTTTGGTGGGTGAAAAGAAAAAGGGTGAGTGAAGAGCTTGGAGACTCCAGTGAGCTTCTGATGGCAGAAGATTGTCCAAACTATGTTAAAGTCCACATGGCAATGACTTCAGCCACATTGCAATGGGGAGTCAAACAAAGGATTTAAACAGGGGATAACTTGATGAAGTTTTCATTTTAGTAATAGTCCTCGGGCAGTAGAGAAGGGAATGGTCTAAAGGAGGTAACCGAGATGTAGAAAGAACAGTTTGAATGTGTACATAATCCATTTAGACTATAGGTGTCCCTTAGGCCTCTGAGTCCTACTTAAGGGTAAAACTGTGTCTTGCTTATCTCTGTACTCATAATACCTATCAATAACAGTTACCATGAAGCTCAATTTCATTAACATTGGTCCAGAGCCAAGGAAAATACTGAGATTGAGGAAGACATTCATTTGCTATAAAGATCATTTATATTAAAGTTTATTGTGGGATATTAATTTTATTTTGTGGAAACCCTTGAATGACTATTTTGATTTTGGGCAAAGTTAAATAAAACTTGATGTAAGAGTTAAACAATCAACAACATTAAAGACATTTTTGTGCAAGCCATAGGCTGAGATTTTTTTAATGCTTGCTCTATCCATCATAGTTTCAACATTGATTTTGGTCCTCAGCACTGGCTAAGTCATCTTGCCTTGTACTCTGTTGTCTGGGCTTAGGAGGCTTTCACACGGATACATTTAACAAAGTCAGCCTCCAAGTATCACATATTTTTATTTCATTATATTTTCTCTCTGTATTCCCAATATTTTACCATTGTTATAGAGTGAGATGTATCAGCTTCATTGGACATGGGGAAGAAATCTGAAACACAGCAGGAAACAATTATGCATTCAAGGTCAGACAAAACAAAAAACATACGTCAGAGCCCCTGCCCAAAGCAGGCACTAGCTATATATATATACACCATTATTAAAAACAAACTGTATGTGAAACTGAAGAAAAACACCCAAATTATTAGAGGAACTGGTCTTTATAGTTTTATATTTAAAACTGACAGAGCTTTCCTATGTTAGGTAGAAGTGAAACATATATAAACCTATTCTGTTGTTTCCGTGGTGACTGTTTTCAAAGACCTTGAACTGAAAAAAAAAAAGAAAAAAGAAAAAAAAGACAGTATCGGAAAGGCACCTTTACGAAGTGTCAAACATGAGCAGAAATTTCTATAGATAGGAAGTGAATTATGCATGCCTGCTATTTTTAAAAGAAGGCAGAATGATTTCAATATAAAGATTTACACTGATTAATATTACTTAAGTATATAAGGTTTGAATAAAACAGTTTTTGGATATATTATATGGTTTATTATAAATAAATGCAGTGAATTTTCTATACTCTATATAAGAGAAACTATCAATATTCTCCTTATATTATAATAGGATATAATCTAGTAATAAATTACAAAGAGACACAGATTTCTTTTAAATACTTAGAATTCTATTTTGAGTTTTGTCCCAAAGACCAATATTTTTATTTTCTTTTTTTGGAGAGGTTTTTGCTATAGGGCACGTGCGCTCACCAGAAAGACAGAGAGAGACATAGAGACAGGAAGCGAGAAATCACCCCCCAGGGGGGATGGCCACGCCACAATCCCTTCTCCTCCATTCTCCTCTCGGGATCCAGGGCACGCATGCACACGCGCCTGGCATGAGTTTAAGCCACCAGGTCCGGGACTCAAACCGCGGTTGACTACATGGGAGTCCAGCGACATAGCCATTACACTAACTGCTGGTCCCTCCCAAAGACCAATATTTAACTGTTTTTTTTTTTTTTTTTTGTCTAGATAAAGCAAGACCTTGAGGTGACTAATGAATGGTAGTCAACTTAACCCTATGGGCCATACTTTATAGGAAAATCATTTCAAAAATTAGTTGAACAACTATTTCTTACGTACTAATCACAAGGCATTGTTTTAGAGTTGAAGATGACATATGGGTACCTACTAAATGTAAGTGTATTGTAAGTGCCAAAGGAGTGAACACTCAAATACACACAGAGACATACAGACAAAGTGGGAACCAGAGGGGTGAAACCACGAGGCTAAGACTGTCTGACTCCTTGTTTAATCCCAATGCCTATTACGGTGCTGGGCACAAAGTAGACTCTGATTACATTTATTGATTTATTTCTGAATAAAAGAAATGATTTCACAAAAATAAGAAAAGCCTCGGGGTTAAAGCTGCAACATGAAGAATAAATAGGAGGGATTAGGGAAAATAAGAGTTGGGATAAGGAGGCTCTAAGAGGGAGAAATAAATTGAAGATCACTGTGTTGGTATGGAAAGTTCATTCCGGAGAACCAATAGACATCCGTCGGAAAAATCAGGTGAGGGTAAGTTATGCGTGTCTTGACCGCCTAGATACTGAATTTGCATTTTGTTTATTAATAATGGGAATTAATACTGGAATTCTGATAAACATTTTTTAAGAGAAGAGATTTGTTCCCATTTATTTTATTTGTTGTCATCTTTTTGTTTGTTTGTTTTTAAATATGCCAGAGGGCACACGTGCTTGCCAGAAAGACAGAAAGAGAGAGGGAGAGTGAGATAGCCTCCTCCATGGGGCACAGCCACGGTGCCATTCCTTCTCTATTTTCCCCCTCTTTTGGGATTCTGGACACACGCTCACACATTCCTAGTACACTTTTCAAGCTACTAGGTCTGGGACTTGAACTTCATTGAGGAAAGTGGTGCGGAAAAAATAAAGGTACATATCCAACTGAAGTCGTGAGTGAGGCTGAATTACAACTGCCATGCTTGTGACATTACATCACAAAAAGTAGGAATTAATTAAGCATAGAGACCTTGTTCCTAAATCTAAAATGCTTTGGACTCCAAAGCGCCCTTCCTACCCACTGAAGAGAACTAGCCACTAGCCACACCAAGTCATAGCATAACTGTCCACTCTGCACAACCTGACCTAAATGGAAACAGGGCCAGAAGAAACTCCTTCTGAATGTATATTGGCTCCTTCTCATAAATGGAGTGTGTAGTCAATTAGACCGGAGCTTGAATAAGTCATTTTTTGGGAAATCCCTAGGGGCAGTTTTCTATTAAACCTACCCTTCTCAAGGAAGCCTTCTCTGTCTGAGAACCTCTTCTGTTCATGTCTTATAGAGCTCAAGGGGACAGATCACTCAGGGAAATAAATTGCATTACCTATGATGTGAACTTTTCCCCCGTCAACAGCCCCAGCCATTTTAGCTCAGTACTGGCAGGGATTTCCTTGGGTGTGTTCACGACTTTATCACCTGCGCTTAGCAACGTGCCTCATGGAAGGTACTCAGAAGTCAAATGTCTGTTGAAAGAGCTCATGAATGAAGCCAATATAAAACCGTCACTGGCAAGAATAAAAAACGTTAGCCACTAAAATGTTAATGCCGTCCTACCAAAATGTGAACAATTGTAGCAGGGGCGTAAGTCACCACTGAGCTAATCGTAATGTTGTTTCATCCCATATTAAACTCTGTATTACTAGTGTCTAAGTACTCAGACAATTTAGTAATATATTTTCTAATGTAAGCAGTTTATATCTGAAATAAACATTTCCCTCCAGTATTCTCCTTTGATTTATATCCTTCAAACACAGAAAAGTATTGGGTTGTCAGAAAAGTCCTAACATATTTTTCTCTTTTTCTATGCAAAAATGTGTCATGACTTTTCTGAAGACCCAATAGAAATGATCATTTCTCATTTCAAGCTTTAAACTGCTCCTATAGTCAATTTTGTTAGGAGAAACAGACTCTCAAGGGCTCAAAATATTTTCCTCTACATCTCAGAATCTCAGCATATTCCGAGAGCCACTATTTCCTCTCTGTGTAGTAAGAAATTGTTGAGAGTCTACAGCCCCGGAGTCTAGACCATAATAGCATTTGTACAGATAATTACTATACTTCATCCACTCACCTACCTCATACGGTGACAGATGACACTGCCAGGAGCGCTAACCATTGTCATAATTATTATTATTGACCATTTACTAATCCTAGTCACTGCGCTAAGCTATTTACATGCATTATCTTTTTAATGCTCTGAGGTGGGTGTTAAAAGTCATCTGGACCAGCCCCGAATGTTTGATTTATGAATCCCCTGTACAACTCTTCTCCTCTGGGAGAGAACAACATGTAAATAATGACCTGCAGGCCTGAAGATGTAGAATGCTGTAACATAGGGGTGAGCCACGTAGTCCTGGTGCTCAGTGGAGACCCAACTCCCTTGGGAGGGCAGACAGCTTTCAGTAACTATTGGGTCATCAGGAAAGTCAGGCCATTATTTTTCTGTTTTTCTATGTAAAAATGCATCATGACTTTCCCAACGATCCAATACATCGTTCCTATGTGAAACAGGATACAGACAAGGGAGTCTTAAAAGAAGAGAGGATTTGCCATGTGGTCCAGGAAAGAAGGAAGAAGTCAGTAGTAATATGAGATTGGGGGAAAATTACGGATGCATCAAAACTATGGAGTAACTCAGAGCAGGGGTAAGACAGAGAACAAGGAAAGAATTTGGGAAGTGCTCATTAGTGTGTATGATACTAAACTCATCTGCATTTTTACATTTCAGGTAAAAATATTGAATTTCAGGAACAAGAGTTCCATTTTCTGAACTATACAGGGAAAAACTGTTTAATAATGTTATTGAAAGCATTCCATATGTCAAGCACAGTATTTACCATTGCATGTATATTATCTTACTAAGCGACTTCATGAAGTAGATATTTTCAGTCTCTGAGAGGAAAACTTTTAAATTCATTCAGCATCTTACAGCTTGTATGCCATGAGCCATTCACTGATTCAATGAATGTTTCTTGAGAGCCTATGATATGTCTGTCAAATTTAAGATAATTTCAGCCGATCAAAAAACATTTATTCTTAACCGCTACATGGCATTTGGCTAGCCTTTAGTTTCAGAAAGAGGGTATGCCACTTCCTCTTTTTAAAAAATGTCTTACTGCATGTACAATGATTCAATGTAAATAAAAAGGATATTTTTATTTTAAAGTATTAATGTTAATATTAATATTTTTAAAGTATTAATGTTAATACTTTAAAAGTATTAAAATTAGTATTAATACTTTAAAACAAAAAATATTTTGTCATACTAATACCTATAAAAATAATATTTTAAAGTATTAATACCTAAGGGATCAGCAGATGGCTTAATGGTTAAGTCACTGGGTTCCCATGCGGTCGACCGCAGTTCAAGTCCCGGACTTGGCGGCTTAAAACTCATGCCATATGAGTGTGCGTGTGTGCCCAAAATCTTGAGAGGAGTATGAGTGTGCATGTGTGCCCAAAATCTTGAGAGGAGAATGGAGGAAATAGGATTGTGGTGTGGCCATTCCCTCTGGGGGTGGGGGGGGACTTCTTGCTTTCTGTCTGTCTCTCCAGTGAGTACATGTGCTCTATAGCAAAAATCTCTCTCTAAAATTAAAAATAAAAAAGTATTAATACTTAAAACCCCTTTATTTAGAATACTGGTTGTTTGAAGAATTTAAAATTTTATGGAAAAAAAATAAGATTGGACCACAGTTGGTAGTATTTCTATCTTGTAAGATTTTTCTTTAGTTATTTAGTAGAATAAGACAGTAAGATGATACAAGGGAAAAAAATGTAATACCTTTACAACTCTCAGATGACTCAAGATGGGTCCTCTTCTATAGAAATCAAAGAGTAAGGTCACTAAACACATTTCTGGTCCAGAGCATTTCAAAGATTTAACACAGGCTATGCATCATTCATTGCAGTAATACTTTGAGATCCAATTGAGTTCACTGCCTAGGGCATTTCACTTATAAATCCCATTTTTAAGGACCCTTACAACCTAACGGTTACATTTTTCCTATGTGAAAAATGGTATAGACAAGGGAGTACTTCTGCAAACAGCATGCACAAAATAGCTATTACGTCTTAAATGATCACACGAGATAGATAATTAAATACAATGGGAAACCAAAGCCGTGGTTGAAAAACTTCTTAATATAAATAGTGTTCAAGTGGGTATTTCCTACAGTCTAATGAAATACAACAAATAGAAACAAATAATGATCATGGATATTTTTCTTTTATCCATTCAAATGGGATGACAGAGACTTAGTGAAGACCAATAAGGCTGACCTTCTTCCCAGGGCTGGTAAGCAATGGAGCAAGGACTCAATCCAAGCTGTTTGACTGTAGAGCTTGTTCTGTTTGCTCTGTGCTGTTTTACCTCCCTCAGAGGATGGTGGTAGAGGTTACAAGGCATAATGAAGTCAAATGTATAGCATGATACCAAATAAGTGTTATACTTAAACTCAGTTTATTTGACAAGTATGTATTGAACATTTTCTCTCTTCTAAACACCATTCATGGCCTGGAAAATACAGTCATGAATAAATAAAACAGACATCCATCATTGGTTCATAGTTGGGAGAGACATACTATAAGCACAATAAATAAATAAATAAGTTGAGTCAGCCCGTGGGGAGGTGATTAAGGTGGATCGATCTCATGTGGCCAACCTAAAGGTTTGAGGCCTGGACCCAGTAGCTTGAAAAACATGCTGGGAGTGTGTGTAAATTCCCCATATCCTGAAAATAGGGAGACATGGAAGAGAAGGGATTGTGGTATGACCAACCTTCATGGGAGATGGAGGGTGGGGGCATGCTTTCTCGCTTTTCCTTTCTGTTTTTCTCTGATGAGTGCACATGTCTTCTGCCAAACTAAAAATAAGTTAGTGAATAAGTAAATAAATATTATGCTAGATTGTGATAAAGCATTATGGAAAAATAAAACAGGATAGAGGTGGTAGGAAGCATCACGATGGGGTTGGGATTTCAGATGAAGGAACACCTAACTAAAATACACTAGACTGAAGGTTGGAAGGAAGAGAGCCACGAGAGGCCAGGGATTGGGGGAAGGTTTCAGAGGAGTGAGAAGCTAAGCCCAGAGCTCTGCAGTGAGCACAGGTGCCCTCATTCCAGGAACTTCGGGGAGACAGGGTGGAGAGAATGGAGAGCTGGAACAGCAGCCAAGGTGAGGGCAAACCCTCATGGAAGGGTGGCGTGTGCAGGCCAGGCTGTGTTTTAGACCACTCTTCATTTACTGGGGCTTTTGTCCAGTGTAGAAGGGGAGCTGCTGCAGGGTTTAAGAGGCGCAGTGCCCTGACCTGACTTAGGTTTTAACATTTCACTCTGCCCTGTAAGAGTAGAACTAGCATAAGGGTGGAAACAAGGAGACTGGTTTGGAGGCAGCTGCAAAAACCCAGCTTGGAGATGGCAGTGGCTTAGAGCAGAGAGGCGGGGGAGATGGGTGAGATGCACTGGATGTAAGCCAATGGTAATCCTGTTTAGGTGGATGTTTCACCAGAATCACAGGATTCTGGATCAGTACGCTGCTGAGCAGATGCAGAGCCATGCGTTGAAATTTGAGAAATTTTTGCAACAGAGCATGTGAAGAGACAGAAAGACAGAAAGCGAAAATCACTCCCCTCACCCCCCGGGAGATGGTCATGCTGCAATTCCTTCTCTGGGATTTTGGGCACACACACACATGCACAAACACACACACACACACTCACACATGCACACACTCAGTGTGTTTTAAGCCGCCGGGTATGGGACTCAAACCGTGATTGACTATATGGGAGTCCAGCAACATAACCAATATGCCATTTGCTGGCCCCCTGTCTGATTGAAGTCTTAAACAATCTTCTACACTGCTCCTCTCCAAATCTTACTAAGGGCCTGCTCTAAGCAAGATGCTATGCTAGGTCCTGCAGCAAAAAAGGGATGAGGATGCCTGTCCTGCCCTCAGAGAGCTGCCTTTCTGTTTCAAGACTGATTGGTAGATGCTGGGCATATATGCAGAGACAGGATATGGCCATAGGGCATTTGTTCAGTGAACATTTATGGAGTGCAGAGTTTTAGGTGCTGTGGAAAGAACAGACAAAATTCTTGCCTTCATGGAATTTACTATATGCTAGTAGAGTGAAATAAAAATAGGTAAAGTTAAATATATGTAAGTTACATAATTACATTAAATATAGAAAGTCTACAAATAAATAAATTACATATTAAAAAGTGATAATGAGGGACTTCATAAAGATCAAACCTGTGCAACACTGTGATGATGTAAAGTCAGAAACAATGCAATGCCCATGTAAGCGGGACCAGCTCAATAAAGTGTCTACCCAGCCTATCAGTGCTATGCAATGCTTTAAAAATACATAGGTAGATGCATATGAACCAACGAGGCTGTTTGCCCTTCAAAACATACTGTTTCAGCAAAAGAGCCAGATGCTGAATGAAGCACAAAGGATAGTGTCATTCGTGTAAGAAACTAAAGAAATTATATAGAGACAAATATACCCACTTTTCCCTGTGCACAGACATGAATATACTGTGAGCACACAGCAACATTTTGGAAAGACATAAAGGGTAAAAAAATTCCTCATTCAGGGATCAAAAAGTCTTTCTAGATGTCTCACATCATTCATTCCAAACCCCCTGGAGAATGTGGCTCAGACCTCTCCCTCCCCATCTCTGGTGGGTCTGCAGGTAACGTTTTAGTCTGTGGGCACTGCCTATTACTCACCGTGTCACCCTCTGCATGATGAACCCCAGCTTGACTGCAACTCTGACACATGACATACTTTAATCGGTTTCTGAAAATGCCGAGACTCAGGGCCAGGCTCGGTCCTGGGTGAGGACAAGGTTTCGCCAGTCTCTTAAGTGGCTCCGGGGCCTTCGTGGGGGCTGTGGTGGAGGGGCTCTGTTTTGGCCTCCTCTGTCCTTTCCTCATTTGTCATCACCTTGCCCCTCTACTCAGCCTTCCCACCATCAGTTAATGTGACAAACCTCTCCTGTCAGGGTGCTACTAGATAACGTTTGTATTTAAAAAGTCTTTCATTCCCCAGACATACACATTTTAGTTTAAAAGGCAGGCGCAAACGTTGCACGTGGTTGTATATAAGAAAACGCTGTTACCCATAAACCACTCTACACATATTCGGTTATTAAAATGATTAATATTAACTCTTCTACCTTCTCTACCATGCACAGCCAAAATGTTATTGTTATTATTAACCTACTCACCGCCTCCACAGTATACAGATTGGGAGAAGCTATTAATAATCCTCCCCTCCCCCACCCCAGCTCCTTCTGTTCCTGTGAAGACATTTGGATGAACTGTGCCAGGCTGGAAAGGCCAGGGATTTTAAATCTTCCCTATTCAAGTAACATTCCTTCTCCTTATAAGTTTACAAAGTACTTGGGGGGCCAGCAGGTGATGTGGTAGTTAAGGTGCTGGACTCTCATGTGGTTGACCACGGTTCAAGTCCTGGACCTGGTGGCTTGCTTTCTCACTTTCCTTCTTTCTCTCTCTGGTCAAATTAAAAAAAATAATAATAATTAGTAAAATTAAACAATTGTTAAAACAACAAGAAAAACCAAAGTACTTGGACACTTTGTGCCTCATTTAATATTCACAATGGCATCCAGAGGCAGATACTCCTCCTCACACATTTTACATGACAAAAGCAGGGCTCTGAATCATTTTATAGGAATTGTCACAAAGCTGGGATTTAGCTGTGTTCTTCTAAACCCAGTACTCATAGGTCACAACCTAGGCTCTGGGCCTGAAGGAGGTTTATTGCAAAAACTTTGCTGAGTCTAGCCCAGAATGGGAGAGTGTTTCTCCCTTCTTCCCACTAGAGGGAACCTGAAAGTGGTCAGTGGGAGGTAGACCTGGAGTAAAGGCTTGCTTTATGATGTTCGCGTCTCCAGGAAAGAGAGTCTGTATGCGGGAGGCTATGTGCACAACTGTGGGTGCATATTATGAGGGTTTTTGTCCCTGTTTCCTTGTCTGTGTTTGTATCCTTCTTCTCAATTTTCTAATAAGCTGCTCCTTCCCTCATCAGAGCCTTTACATATCCCATCCCCTCTGCAGAGGTCTCTCTTCCTTAGACTCTAATGATTTCAGCTTGAATGCAATTGATTTGAGGAAGCTGTTGTGGGTTCAGCTGCGTCCCTCAAAAAGGTTGTGCTCAAGAGCAGCAGGTGGTGCAGAACTTAGGGTGGCTGGATCCCACATGGCAGGCTGCGCAGTTTGAGTCCCAACTGGGAGGCTTGAAAACACACCAGACACATGTGCCTGCCCAGAATCCCGAAAGGAGAATGGGGGAGAAGGGATTGTGGTGTGGCCATCCCTCCAGGGAATCACTTCTCACATGCCCTCTCTCTCTATCTCTCTCCAGTGAGTGCATGTGACCTACAGCAAAAACAAATGCAAAAGCAAAACAAAACAAAGCAAAAGAAAAAATACATGTTCCAGTCCTAACTCCCAGTGTCTAGAAATGTCACCTTATTTGGGAATAAGATCTTTGCAGATCTAATCAAGGTAACATGCAGTCATAACGGATTGTGGTGGGCCCTAATTCAATGACTAATATCCTTTTAAAAAGATCAAAATTGATATCCCAGCCTAGGTGATGCAGTCCACAGCATACTGGGCAGCAGTGCTGGAAGCATGGTGGACAGTGGGTTCAGGTCTCTAGGGTTGGCCTGAAAATATGCCAAGAACACACGGCAGTGCCCAAAATCCTGAATCACTGGAGAGTTGGAGAAAGGGGATTGTGACATGACGGACCCTGTTTCATTCTCTTTCTCCTTGCTTTCTGTCTCACATGTGCATGCACAAGCTGTCAATCACAAAGGAGAGGAAAATTTAGATGTAAACATATATATATGAAGGGGAGGACACCTTATAAAGATGAAGGTAGAGGTTGGGCTGATGTGTCTGTCTGCAAGCCAAGGAACACCAAGGATTGACAGTGACCACCAGAATCTAGGAGAGAGGCACGGGGCAGATTCTTCTCAGAGTCTTCAGAAGGAATCAATCCTGCCGACACCTGATTTAAGACTTGTGGCTCCCCAAATTGTGAGAGAATAACTTCAGTTGTTTGAAGCCACTCAGTCTGTGGGCCTCCATTATAGCTGTCTACGAAGTCTGCCTGGGAACTGCAGATCAGGCCAGGTTCTTCCAGTGCGTGTTTTCACAGCCTCACCTTGTGTTTGTTTTTCTAAATAGCATGTAACATAGCCTGTGGCTCTATCTTTAATTTCTTCATCAATATTTATCTTCCCCATTGAAATAGAAACCCTGTGAAAGCAGAGACCGTGCTGGGTTTTGCTCACCCTGGTGACTAGCATAAAATCAGCGGAGTACTTAAATATTTTTTTAAGTGAAATAAACAATGCGTGAATAAATGGATTGTTGGATAAGAAGAGAGTAGGAACTTGTTATGTGGCTGGAGGCAGAGG
>NW_006159703.1:3552000-3558231 GCF_000334495.1 Tupaia belangeri chinensis
ACCTTCTGAAAATAAAGCAAAAGATGTCTCTCTCTCTCTCTCTCAAAATCTCTCTTTAAAGTTTATTTATCTCTTCCGTGAGTGGGAGAGGCAGAAGAAGGGAGGATGGAGAGACAGCATCGTCAACAGGGTCTGGATCCACATCCCCCTTTAACCAGCCCCAAAGTGTCAGCACAAATATGCCCGATGTACTCAGGGAAGTCGCTGGGACTTTCCCGTGTGGGTCAGTCTCGCAGAGTGGCCACTTCTGCTGCGGAGCCACTGTCCAGCTCCTCACTCTCCCCTTTCTTGCTTTTGCTGAACTGCATTCAGAGCATCTGTCTTCTAAAAACTCTGGGTAGAATAAGATTGACAAAACAGTTCGTCATTTGTCAACACTCATTCTGATGAAAAAATACTGTAAAACTAGGAAAGTGGAAACATACAATTTTTCTCCTAAGCTAGAGAAACTATATGCTCACTCTTATTCTATTATCGAATAGCACAGTAATTATTTGTGCCATGAATTTTATACACAATCTAAAATTGAAAATAATTTTTATTTAATGGAAATAAAGTAATACATTTTCTTCATTCGTTAGAGTTATTTATAGACACAATCACAAATTCATATATCTTGAAAATTATGGAAAAAGAATGTTGTATTATGCTTAAAACAAGCACTCTGGACTTCAGGTTTAAAGATCAGTTCTTTTTTTTTTTTGGAGAGGTTTTTGTTATAAGGCACGTGCACTCGCCAGAAAGAGAGACAGAAAGCGAGAAATCACCCCCCAGGGAGGGATGGCCACTCCGCAATCCCTTCTCCTCCTTTCTCCTCTCGGGATCTTGGACATGCACGCACATACGTCCGGCGTGAGTTTAAGCCGCCGGGTCGGGGACTTGAACCGCGTTTGACTACATGGGAGTCCAGCGACATAGCCATTATGCTAACTGCCAGTCCCTGAAGACCAGTTCTAACCACTAACCATGTGACTTTGGGCATATCACTTAACTCCTTTCTGCCCAGCTTTTAATTTCTGTCTCATAGGATAGTTGTTTGGATGCAATACACTAATACATGTAAATTCATACAAAAGTAACTGCATGTAGTTAAATGCCGGGCTGTTGGAAGAATTATGATGCATTTTTGCATAGAGAAATAGGTCATGACTTTTCTGACCACCCAATACATTTTAGCTATTATTAGGAGACACCTGAGGTTTGAGGAGACCATGCAGGTAATCACTGAAATAATCTCACTTATCTATGTTATAACTTTAAATTATATATCATTTTCTTTTTATATTTTAAAAAATTATAAAGCAATGAACAAATACATAAGTGATGAATGGGGTTAGGAATAAATTTTTTGAGAACACGTTTCTTTATCAAAAATGCTGAAAGCTTAATTAATCTTTATTTCTGGCAAGAGAATAGGGAAATAAATAAAATGTAAAAGAAAAAAAAACTTAAAAGCCAAACTAGAATTAAAATATCCTACTTTCATTCTTTTATCGGCATTCATTAATTTTTATTTTTTTGCAAGTGGGCACACGAGAGAGAGAGAGAGAGAGGGGGGGGGGGGAGAGAGAGAGAGAGCAAGCAATCCCCAGCAAGGCTTGATTGGGTTTCAATCCTTTTTCCTCTACTTCTCCATCCTGTCAGATTTTGTGCATGTGTGCTCCCATGCCCAGCGTGTTGCCACTGGGATTGGGATTCAAGCCATGGTGATGATGAAGGATCTGGCTCTTTCTGAACACCACTTAGCTACTATGCTATGGGGTTGGTCTAGGCATTGATTTTGTTTTATGATAGCTATTTAAGTTCAATTGTTTGCACTTTACTTTCAGTCTTATAAAGTCAACATTTCAAAGGATTGTTAAAAACTTGGATTAAATGGGGGCCAACTGTATCCCACATGATTGAACATGTGGTTCAAGACCCAGGACTCACAATTTGAAAAACATGCCAGGTACATGTGTGTGCATGCCCAAAATCCCAAGAAGAGAATGGAGCAGAAGGAATTGGGGCATGGCCATCACCGCTTGGGGGTGGTTTCTTTTTTTTTTTTTTTTGAGAGGTTTTCGATATAGGGCGCATGCGCTCGCCAAACAGACACAGAGAGACAGAGAGACAGAAAGCAAGAAATCACCCCCCGGGGGGATGGTCACGCCACAATCCCTTCTCCTCCATTCTCCTCTCAGGATCTTGGGCACACACGCACACACGCCCGGCGTGAGTTCTAAGCCACCGGGTCCAGGACGCAAACTGTGGTCAACTATGTGGGAGTCCAGCGACATAGCCATTACGTTAACTGGTGGTGCCCTGGGGGATGGTTTCTCACTTTCCCTCTCTCTTTCTTTCTCTCTGTCTCTGTCTGGCAAGTACAAGCACCTATTCAAAAGACTAAAAGACAAACAAACAAACTTGGGTTAACTGAATGCCCTAAATATTCAGAATTATTTGGGGTTAATATTTTTCTAAGTTTATTTTTGATTTTTTGATAAAATGGTGAGAGAAATAAAACTACCTTGCCCAGGTTCTCGCAGTACTGAGATCCTTCTCTCAACCTCCTAGGCAGCCAAGATCAGGCACACCCAGAGTATTTGAGTCAACCTGGGATCTAAACTCGGGCCTCCCACATGACTCCAGTATTGCACAGCGGTGCCCTGCCAGTCGTGCCACTGTGGCTGGGCCTGAACTTGTGAGCAGGCAAATTCAATTTCGGAAAGTCAAATCCTTGAAGCATATCTGTGGTACTTGCCTCTTTCAAAGATATACTTTTTTCTAATGACATTTTCAAAACCTTGTCTGTGAAACAATTTTCTAGCCCATGAATATATTTAAGTGATGATCAGAAAAGTCAGGCTAGAATTTCTCTCTCCTCCTGGTGTCAAATATGGTTACTCTTATTCCATTTTAGTGTTAATGTTGAATTGTCTGCTGGAATTCACTACTGCCTGTACAGGAAAAACAAAAAGGTTTTACAAATTCTTTTAATGTTCTATTTTAGCTAGAGGAAATAAAATCCATTTTCCAGGGGCCTACCAGCAGCTTGTTCCCTTTTTGGGCGTCTCCCAGTTTGGCTCTGTGTTTAATAGTGGGGTCACAGTCATATCATGGGCAGCCAAAATAGAGGACTCCATGGTGGGCGCCATCCATACCAAAAGCAGTCATTACTCTAGGTCAGAGCTTCCTGAGAGATGGAGCAGCTGTGCAGAAAAACAAGCCATGCCAGCAAGATCCCTACAGATCTCCTAATTGTCTAGTGAAATTGATGGGCTATGCTTGTCAAAGCTGCTGTTTGACATCCTCCCTTCCTGCTTTCCTCCCTCCCTCCTAGTGGCTGGCAACTTCTATCTGCAGCTTTTACAATTTGATGTGTGATTTGGCCTCTCATGCCCCCTGAATGAGCCTTCATGCTGTTTCTCTGAGTCTGCATCTTCCTCAAACTTTCCTTATTACTTAGTATTGTTCAGATACACTCTCCTCTACTGTTGAAGCACTGGAGTTCATCTTTGAGAAATAAGAAGTAAAAATGGGGGAAAAAAGTCAAATGAAGACAATAAAGCACAGAAAGCTAAATTGTTTTGTCAGGCATAGAAATTCAATTTTCTGTCTTTTGTCCTTTTGACCAAAGTTGGCATATATGGGCTAAAAGTTTATCAAATTGTGACACATTTTATGTTTAAGGTTTTACATTGGAGACTGAGTAACTTGGAGACACAGAATAACAAAAGCACATGCAAGCAAGCCACTTTGTTTAATATGTGAACATTTTTCTAGACACAGGACCAGAAAGATTTTCTCCCCTTGTTCTCAAATTTCAGCATAAGGATGAGTATTCCTAATCAAACTAGAATCAAACCATGTTAAAGATAGCAGTATTAACACTCTGAACAGTTATGGAATGGTTTTTCCACTAGATTTGGTAGTTCATAAATAACTGTCAATGTTCTTGTTAAATTAAATAATCTTTAACACAAGATTAAATAAACAAATAAAATCCTACTTAGTAGTTGAGAGGATAATGAAGAAAATAAAATGGCACCGATTGCCTGATTTCATTCCCTCCCAACCCACAAGACTCTCAAAAAGATCCAGCCTTTCTTTCCCATCAAGTTAGGTGATGTTTATGATGGGCACTAGACTAATGCCTTCTCTTTGCCTGTAGGTTGGCTAAAATAGTCTCACATTATTGGTCTAGAGAGGGCCAAAAGAATCAGATTCTTTCTTAAGGCATTACACATTGGGAGTGGCATGGCCCCAGTTGCATCCCTGGCCTCTGACCAGCAAAATAAGAAAGTAAGACTTGGTGTTCTCTTTTTTCCCCCCTGTTGTTGCAGAAGTAGAAGGTGTGTGTGTGTGTGTGTGTGTGTGTGTGTGAGAGAGAGAGAGAGAGAGAGAAAGAAAGAGAGAGAAAGAGAGAGAGAGAAAGAGAGAGAAGAGCAGTCACTTTCTGCACCTCAATTTTACTCATTTATTGTATATTTACTTCTAGAAGTTGAGGTTGGCATACCTGCTTGACTTTGACTAAGACATGTTATATATAAATCAAAACTTTTTTCTGGCAAAGTTATATAGACTAATACATAATAGGTCTACCTATTATACACTTTAAAGATCAAACAAATCCTAGGACCAGCCGTTGGCGTAATGTCTAGAGTCCAGAATCACTGGACTCCAGCGTAGTCAGCCGTAGTTCGAGTCCTGAACGCAGTGGCTTAAACTCATGCTGGTCACATGTGCGTGCATGCCCAAGATCCAGGCACATGTGAGTGTGTGCCCAAGATCCCAAGAGGAGAATGAAGGAGAAGGGATTGAGGCATGGCCATCCGCCTTGGGAGGTGATTTCTCGCGTTCTTTCTCTCTGTTTCTCTTGTCTTTCTGGTGAGCGCATGTGCACTATAACAAAAACCTCTCAAAAAAAAAAAAAAAAAAAGAAAGAAAGAAAGATCAAACAAATCCCGTGTTTAAAATCTGAATATAGTATTATGATATTCGTTTACATTTGAAAGGAGAGGAAAAAAACCACAATATTCTGTGGAAGTCTTCCCAATATGCAGGCTGCTACCAACTTAAACATAGAGGGTAAAGAAAATAAAACTTAAAAGGTGACTGAGGTCAATTAAAGGCCTTACCTAGTAGGTCACAGGGATTGCTGATGACATGAATAGGTGTATGATGTGACCCGAGTCGTGTGCTAGTAAGTCAAGTTAAACCGAAGAGAATCAGATTTTAGCCTAGGTGAAAATGAAGAAGAATAGGTAAAAAGAGAAAGCTAAGATAAAAGAATATAACTGACAAATCTTGAGATGTTTAGACCAGTGAAAGAGCCTTCAAACAAGAGTACAATCATGAGAAAAGGGGACACATCATGAAAAAAGAGAGTACACAGAGTGGCACGTGAACTATGGCTGAACGACTTGGGGGATAGACAGGAATTATGAAGAGTTTCTTTTCAAACCATACAATAAACCAGTTTTCTTAAACATTTACTCACTTTAGAAAATCATCTAATGATTCTGGATTAATGACAATAAAATATACCAATTATAGGACAAAAATGAGATTCTGAAAATATAAACAAACATCACAGGTGGCTTTTTCCAAAGGGAATCAGCGAAAATGCCATAACTATTGGACGCTTGGGACAGGATGTAAACCCTAGTGTTTTCAAGAGTGAGGCTTACTGTTTATGAAGGCCCCTGCATAAAATTGGGTTCCCAAGGAGAACTAAAATTCATCCTACTCTACCAGAGGAAAACCAAAGCAAACTGCCTATTTCAAACTTGCTGATGTGAACAGAAGGGGCAAAATGACTCCCTGACACAGAGCCACAGTCATCTTTCAGGGTTGTGAATGATCTGGATGCATATTAATTTTGTTAGTTGAAAACATGTTAGCTGAAAGACCAGTGTTCTCAGTCAGCAGAGAGGTGCAAAACCTCTTTGTAGAAACACCACTCTTTGTACACAGACCTCAAAATTTTCTCCAGATAAAGCTCCAAGGTAGAAAAGTTTACTGAGGAGAGTGGTGCAGACAAAATCTGTTCACAAAGATACAATTTATTAGCATAAAATAGAAACTATATATGCTATAAATAATAAAACAAATAAGGGATTCAAAATATAAGCAAAAGATGAAGAGCTCTAAGTATAAAGAAACTGGGGACCAGTAGTTAGCGTAATGGCTATGTCACTGGACTCCCATGTAGCCGATGGCAGTTTGAGTCCTGGACTTGGTGGCTTA
>NW_006159703.1:3558982-3577183 GCF_000334495.1 Tupaia belangeri chinensis
GCAAAAAAAAAAAAAAAAAAAAAAGACCCCCCCAAAAAAAAAAAAAGAAAGAAAAAAAAAAAAAAAAAAAAAAGAAAGAAAGAAAGAAAGAAAGAAAGATCAAACAAATCCCGTGTTTAAAATCTGAATATAGTATTATGATATTCGTTTACATTTGAAAGGAGAGGAAAAAAACCACAATATTCTGTGGAAGTCTTCCCAATATGCAGGCTGCTACCAACTTAAACATAGAGGGTAAAGAAAATAAAACTTAAAAGGTGACTGAGGTCAATTAAAGGCCTTACCTAGTAGGTCACAGGGATTGCTGATGACATGAATAGGTGTATGATGTGACCCGAGTCGTGTGCTAGTAAGTCAAGTTAAACCGAAGAGAATCAGATTTTAGCCTAGGTGAAAATGAAGAAGAATAGGTAAAAAGAGAAAGCTAAGATAAAAGAATATAACTGACAAATCTTGAGATGTTTAGACCAGTGAAAGAGCCTTCAAACAAGAGTACAATCATGAGAAAAGGGGACACATCATGAAAAAAGAGAGTACACAGAGTGGCACGTGAACTATGGCTGAACGACTTGGGGGATAGACAGGAATTATGAAGAGTTTCTTTTCAAACCATACAATAAACCAGTTTTCTTAAACATTTACTCACTTTAGAAAATCATCTAATGATTCTGGATTAATGACAATAAAATATACCAATTATAGGACAAAAATGAGATTCTGAAAATATAAACAAACATCACAGGTGGCTTTTTCCAAAGGGAATCAGCGAAAATGCCATAACTATTGGACGCTTGGGACAGGATGTAAACCCTAGTGTTTTCAAGAGTGAGGCTTACTGTTTATGAAGGCCCCTGCATAAAATTGGGTTCCCAAGGAGAACTAAAATTCATCCTACTCTACCAGAGGAAAACCAAAGCAAACTGCCTATTTCAAACTTGCTGATGTGAACAGAAGGGGCAAAATGACTCCCTGACACAGAGCCACAGTCATACTAGGTAGATATCTGTTATCTGTGGATATTCACTAAGTTGGAGCATTTAAGAAGGACCCGTTGTGGATGGAGGAAAGTGATACAGGAAAAGAGGGGTAGCTGGGAGTGAGAACATGCAGAACCACGTAGGCTATGGTAAGGGTTTGATTTTTTAAGGACTGTAGGGTCAAAACATGGTAAGGACCAATGCCATGAATGAAAAGTCTTTAAGGAGAGAACTAAGATTCTGACTACAGAGAAAGAATATGATTCCAGGGAGGGAGAATAGGGTACCTGGGCATTAGACTGAAGAAGGATGCTTGGATTCCAAGATAGTAGAATAAATTCACCCATTTTACCATCAAGTATGGTTGCATGGTAGAGGCAGAGTATTTTAAAGATGTAAAGAATACTGATTTCTTCTCCTTACCCTTTTAGTTCATATAAATAAGATTTTTTTTAAAAAGCCTCTATTTAAAAATTAAAGAGGGAATCTTCTTGTTAGCAAAAGTTAAGTTTCAATGATACTGAAACCTACTACCTACTCATTTTACTCACCTGTCATCTCTACTTTCATTTGCTAATTAGAATCTCTTTCAGGGAACCAACCCTTACTACTCCTCAGTTTCTGTGATTTCAGTAGCGCGATCTGCCTTTCTGACGCTCGCCTGACACAAAAGTTAGTACAGGATCCAGAAATGCCCAAAGTAACTGGTTCTAGGATGAATAGAATTTTGTCTGGTGAAACTTGATTCCAGGACTTTCAGAAGAACTACTGTGTTGGGTTGATGAAATGTTGATCGGAACCTGGCTAACAGAAAGATGATGGCAGAAGCCAAGAGGGAGGGAAACCGAATCAGCAAGATGGAACCTGACGATTCCAATACCCCTGAGTACAGTTCTTTCTCTAGACACTCCATTTGCAGGAAAAATAAGTTACCTTTCCTGCTTAGGCCAGTCTGAGTTGTATTGCTGTGACTTACAAAAGAAAGACTCTTGACAAATACACTCAGAAAAATTTGAAACGGATGGAATGTGTCTGCAATAGGAGTTTGACAAGGCATTTAAAAAGATACTGGGATTCTGAAGAACCTCAGAGATAAAGCAGATACCTAGGAAAGTGTTTTGTTTGCTTCAATTCTCACATTGAATTAATGGTGGATCTAGAGCTCAAATGATGTTGTACTTTCTCTTTCTCTCCTTGCCTCCTCCTATTGGGGACTCGGTGTTGGGACAACTCAAGGAGGAGTCTCCAACATTAGAGGCAGAGTAAAGTAAGACTTAAGACAGCCAGAGGAGAAAGATTCACCCTCCCAGAGCACGAAATTATTCATTAATAATCAATCAGCGGGGCCAGCAAGTGGCTGTGGTTAAGATGCTGTATTCTCACGTGACCAACTGTGGTTTGAATCCTCGACCTGGCGACTTGAAACTCAAGTTAGGAGCATGTGTGTACGCATGCCAAAAATCCAGAGAGGAGAATGGAGGAGAAGGGACTGTGGCACTGCCACCTCCCTGGGGAGTGATTTCTCACTTCCTCTTTCTCTCTGTCTCTCCAGCAAGTGCACACATTCTGTAGTAAAAAATCTCTTAAAAATAAATAAATAATAATTAATCAGCTTCTCCATGAACAATCATCTGGGTTCTCTCTGATAATCAATCAGCACAGTCATTATTCAAGAGTGAAATCTGGCAAAATGTTTTACTTCTTTAACTTCTAAGTAATTTTGACCATCAATAATCGCTTGTACTTGATACTGTTGATTATTCTGACTTTGTGGAAAGGCTCTGGGGTGGGGTTAGGAAGCTTCTCAAGGACGCAGCACTGCAAGTGACTGTGTGTGAAGGTAGTCAGGCCCACTGGAGCTGTGTTTGTTCGCTTTTCTGGAAGACACAGCATTTACTGGATGGAGACAGGGAGAGAAAATAGCGCTAACAACATAGCGGAGTGTGAGTAACAAGGTACAGCAAACATCTGCACGGGAACCAGCCAGGATAATTTTATCTCATCATCTGCCATACCCACGATATGTGAGTGAAATCTACGCTCATTGGTGCTGCAAGAGAGAATATTCTCTGCTTTTAAAGATAATTGTCCTCTGATTTTTGGGCTCCTTGGAATGCCATTTACATCACATAAGTCTATAATGAATGTGTGAAAAATCTGTGCTGAAAACTGGATCAAGTGGACTTTAAACCTCGGAGTGCTTTTAAGTCACCTATTTTCTGCACCTTAAGCAGTGGATTATTGGAGCTGGGAAGGAAATTAACAGAGTACTGAATTCAGAGATAGTGAATGGTTGTTAAGTAAAGAATATATGTGAAGGCCTTTGTGACCTTTGGCAAAACTCTCTCTACTTTGGGCAAAGTGAGCAAATTTCTCTAAGTGAAATCTAAGGTCAGAAGTTTCACTGAATCCTTAAGAATGAGAGCATTGCTGAGAAGCTGGCCACTCCATTTGACACCAATCATTGAAAGCAGAAGCTCAACTTTATGCATAAGAAAGACTTGCAACTTAATAAATTCTGTTCTTTCATGCAGATGAAAAATGTGCTTTAAATGCACCACTTAGAGTGGAAGTGAAGAAAAATTCCTGTATTGTAATGTGAGCGTAAACTAATATAACCTTCCTGCAGAGCAATCTTGCAACATACTTAACAATCGACATGCATATACCCTCTGATTTGATTCTACTTCTGGGAATTTATGCTACAGGTATAAGTTGAACATGTCTAAAATGACTTATATAAAAGGTACTGCTTTTAATAGCAAAACAATGTAAACAACCTAAATAGCAATATCTATAGTGGAATATTTCTACAGTAGAATATAAGGTAGCTATCAACTAATAAAATTTATATCTGAAAGAATCTTAAAAGTTTTGTTATTAGAGAGCAACAAATTACCTTCGCTAGCTGGTAAGAGGATTGAAAAGAATGCTAGTTTTTTTTCATCCACCCTGACACTTGAGTTTCAGAAATATGCGTAAGGCCAGAAACTACAGTCTAACAAGGAGTTGGTCAGCAACATATTTGGGGTCAACATCAGCTTGGGAGGGGCATGAGGAATCTGACTGAAATACCCATTATTGGTTCCTCCTTCTTCCTTTTTCCTTGTCCTACAACTATTCCCTTCCCAGTGATGCCTGTGTGTTTACATCTTTGACTTTTATTGATTTATTTTTAATTAATTTTATTTTTTGGAGAGATTTTTACCATAGGGCATGTGAGCTCACCAGAAAGACAGAGAGAGACAGAGAGACAGAAAGCAAGAAATCACCCTCCGGGGAGGATGGCCATGCCACAATTCCTTCTCCTCCATTCTCCTATCGGGATCTTGGGCACGCACACACACATTCACCTAGCATGAGTTTAAGCCATCAGGTCCAGGACTTGATCCGCAGTCAACTACATGGGAATCCAGTGACAGAGCCATTACACCAACTGCCGGTCCCTAGATTTTTAATTAAAAATTTTTTTTGCTAGAGTGCATGTGCTCGCCTGAGAGAGACAAAGAGAAGGAGGGAAAGTGAGAAAGCATCCCCATGGGGAATGATCATGTTGCAATCCATTGTCATTCAATTCTACCTCCTTTCTACCACACACGCACACATACACACAAACACCTGCTGTGTTTTTAAGCTGCTAAATATGGGACTTGAACCACACAGTTGGCCAATAGGATCTAGCTGCCTTAACATGCCGTGGGCTGACCCGTGTATTTATGACATCTTCTATCATAAATATAGACAGTTTTTCTCAACACTTTTTATGGTCACCTGGTATAATGGGCATTTTTTTTTTTAAAACAAAAACTTCATTCAGTTCATTCAAAAAACATTGACAAAATAAATTTCAGTTGCAATTTCACATGTACCAAAACCAAAAGTGATTATTTATAGCAATGGCTTACAAATTAATGAAAAACTGCAATTTCACAAATGATTGTAAACATTCTGAACCTACTCAGCCCATTCTCTTAGGCAAAGTGTGCTTTCGATGACAGATAAATGAACAAGTACACACTACTGTGAACTAGTGGGTCATCAGAAAAGTCATGATGCACTTTTTCACAGAAAAACATAGAAAAATACATCATGACAGAATTAGGGTGTGGTTTTTAAAAAACTTTTGCACTCTTTGTAATGGCATAAATCATCATAAATTCATTTGGTTTAAAGTGTAAATAATATGTTCTCCCACAGGAATTTCCTTGTAATTGAGCTATTAATTAAAGTATTTTTATTTATTTTAAATTTATTTTATACATTCAATCATTGTACATCACTACAGCTTGTAAAATGAATTTTTCTCAGCATGAATACTCCCCATCCCAGTCCAGTTAAAGATATCATACATGTTATCATCGACAATCCTCTGTGTCCTTTAAATGAATTAGGCTGTCTTATGTAGGCTCCATCAATTGTTCTGAGGAAAGTCTGTTAGAAAAAAGCTTAGAGTCAGCAGGTAGCAAAATTAAAAAAAAAAAAAAAAAAAAAAGGAATATGGACCGAAGAAAGGTTGACATCTCCCTTTGCAGTAGGTTTCAGACATTAACCCTCAAACCTTGAAGGGAATCAATACCACCTGAGGAGTTTGTTGAACACACAGAAGTTAGGCTCCATCCATACAAATTCTGAATTAGGGACACTGGGGTGAGAACTGAGAATCTTCATTTTAACAAGCCCCCAGACAATTCTAACATACATTACATTTCAAAAGTCTGACTCAGTTAACAGCCAGTCATGGAAGCTGGGATTATGATTACTGCTTATATTTTAATTATCACTCATAATAATCAATCTGCAGAACAGGTTTTTATATTTAGTATTCATTCAGTTTTAATTTCTGTTCCTTCAATTTTAATGTAACTCCCCTACATACATTTCAGTGTTCTTTTTTAAAGTTTGTTTATTTCTTCCATGAGTTGAGAGCAACAGAGAAACAACCCCCCACATCAGGGTTCTGATACCACAATCCACCCTAACCTTTAGCCAGGCTCAGATCACAGGCACATGTGTGCCTGGTGTACTCCGGGAAGACTCCAGACTTGAACTGGGAAACTTTCTATGTGGGATTGTCTCTCAGAGTTGTGCCCTCTCATGGCACCGCCACCTAGCCCTTCCCATACTTCTGAAATTGAAATGCTTCTTGGAATTAACCCAAGTTTTTCTCCTAGAAGATGTTTCCCAAAATGCAACGAATTGTGTCTTAAATTAAAAAAATATGTTTGTGACTGAGCGCAAAGGTCTACAACGCGAGACCATCTGTAATACTGTGGATTCCTGGGTTTAAATTGTGAATACTGTGAAATCAGTAGGGGATTACTTCCAGGGAGCAAGACTGGGTGACTGCTTAACTGCTTAACATGGCAAGGTGGCCTCACTGTATTTTTTTTTTTTTTGGAGAGGTTTTTGCTGTAGGGTGCATGTGCTCACCAGAGAGACAGAGAGACAGAAAGTGAGAAATCACCCTCCGGGGGGGATGGCCATGTCTCAATCCCGTCTCCTCCATTCTCCTCCTGGGATCTTTGTGCATGCACACACACCCAGTGTGAGTTTAAGCCATTGGGTCCAGAACTCAACCCATGGTCCACTACGTGGGAGTCCAGTGATGTAGCCATTACGCTATCTGCTGGCCCCATAGTGGCCTTACTCTTTAAAAATGCAGTGACTCATGTGAAGGCATGAAAACAGCCATCCCCAATCATCACCTCAACAACACATTTTATTTCCTTGTGAAAGTCACCCTGCCCCCCAGGATAGCCTGTGGTCAATGCTGGAAATGGGAGTGGAGAAGTCTAGGAGTGCTTTTTTCATCTAAAAGGAGGTACTCTGAATAAATGAAGGCATTGGACTGTTAGACCATATAAGAGCTATTAAATGAACGCCATAAATAATTTAGATTTATGGAGCTGTATAATGTCAAAGTGATCATTTCTAATTGTGTTAGGTGGCCTGAAATTCTATTAGGGGAGTTGGGAAGATCTCAGAATCTACTGAAATTATTACAGGTCTATATTATCAGACTCTTAAATGTACTTGCATGTATTTGTGTAAATAAATACACATACATACCTAAAAATATTTATATACACATGAATACTTAAATATACATATGCCTTCAATTGTACATGTAAACATTTCTATATATAATCACATGGATCTATAAAACATCTGTCCATAAACATGTATATATATATGTATGTACATATGTATGGTCCTAGATATTTTAAAATAAAATTAAATATTTCATATATTAATAACTTACACTGAAGTCAATATAAAAGAAAACAGGAAGAAATAATATGATCCCAGTCTGTCTTCTTTTGTTCTTCTGTTGTTACTTTTGCTAAGCTCCCACTATCTTCCACCTTGCATTTTATTTGTCCATGCCCATGTCTCATATCTCTATAGGCTACGAATTATTTACAAGCAATGATATTCTAGTTGTCTCTGCATCTTTCTGTGCCTAATAATAGAGCTATCTGCATATACTATAGACTTAATAAAATCTGAAGGAGTGTTGGATGAATCCATGAATCAGGAAACATGGGCTCCTTCCCAAGCTCTTTTACTAATCGCCTTCTTATACTTTGATAAATTGTTTAATTTGGGGGGAGCCTAGTTTACTCATCCTTAAAATTATACGGTAGGTTTAGTTATTCTTCAAAGGTCTTAGTGATTTTGATTTTGTTTCACATATTTAAAAACACTTTCAAATATTATAGGTCCTTTATAACACTATGGAGATCTATAGGTTCTGCTTCAAGAAACAATTTTCTTATTTTTCCCGTTAAATATAATTAGCTAACAAAAAAAGAAAAGTCAAGTAAGATATCAAAAGTCAAAAGGTATGAATGCTGTAAATAGTAGTGTCAAGCAGAAGAAGGAAAGAAAAAGCATGGGCTTCAACATCACAAGTGCTAGAATCTGGTCCGGGCTTTCTTGCTCACTAGTAAGTGACCTTCAGAAACAAGACAATTAACTTGTGAGGCTCCATTTCCTGGTCTGTAAAATAAAGATTACAATACCTGCTTTATCTCCTTTCCAGAGTTGTTCTGAGGTCCATTATGATAAACTATGCGAATGCGGTTTCTATAGTGCTGGGCAAATGAAGGTTGTAGTTTTATTCCTCGATGCCAATGTTTTAATAGTATTCAACTATATCTTATTATAGCACAATAAATTCAAAATGCACCAAGACTTGGCTAAAGAGAAACATAAAATAAAATGATAGATGTGGTGGGAAACAGCTCTGAAAACCTAATTACATTATGCAAATATACGGTCGTATTACTATTTTTATATCTTGATGCAGATTTCTGGATCAGCTATAGGGATGCATTCTAACTAGTAAGGTGTCTAGGTAACAAACGAATGTTTCTAAACAGACGGAGGACTAAAAATCTTAACACTATTTCTTATCTAATTAAGGCAAAAGACTTTGACTCTTAAATCTTTCTGGACATTATTCACTAATGTTGAAAACATAATCTATTAAATGACACACAACATTTGCAACGATAGAGATATGAACTGATCCACATTAAAATATGTCTTTTCTTATTTTTATTTCCATGAGAACTTTGAGGACATGGGCTTATTGGCAAAAATGAATATGACCATGACTGTGAAGAAATAGATATTTGTGTCTAGTACAAGGGGAGACATCCACTAAGCCCGTACCCTGCAGTTTGCTAGAGTCCTAAGGAGGTGCTGCCCGTTCACAGGGGTGATGATTAAACGGCATGCTCTATTCATTGTCTCACTTGTTAGTTCACCAACAAGCATTTATTTCGCATTGGATACATTGGGTAGGAGGAGAGACTCTGCAGTGAATAAAAAGGATAGGTTTTATTTCTCCCCACACTTTTTGATCAGGTAGAGAAAACACATGTTAAAGACCATGGTAGGGAGGCATACTGATAAAACGGCAGACAGCTTAAAGAGACAGGTACTTGTGGGATTTGGGGGCCACCTAATTTTATTAAGCTTTAGTTTCCTCATTGATAAAAATAGAACAGTGTTATGACTGATCTCTAGGATCTTGGAGGAGATTAAATGAAGGAATGGATGTAATAAATCACAGTGTGTGAACCACAGCAAATTCTTGATAAATGGTCCACTTGATGGTGTTGATAGAGATACCTTTATCAGCTGAGCAATTTGAAACTAGTTCAATAGTCTTTATGCCATGTTGGAGCATTCTATAAGATACCTTGTTCTACTCATAATTTAGCGCCTGACAATGTGCACCAGGGTGCACTTTAGATTCTGTTTTCAAACCCAGGTCCCCCAAGTTCTGACCCTGGGCTTTATTTCCCATTTTCGCCTTCACATCTACCATCAGACACAGGTTTCAAGCCGTTTCTCCTGTCTGGTCTGCCCTCCTTGGCTATGACCCACACTCACATACAGAAGCTGTGTTTTCCAGCTACTCCAGGAAATAATCTGCCTTGGCGCATTGGATCAAGGTTCCCACTGGGTTTCTCTCCCCAAGGAAGGGAGTCGGCCAATGTTCTTTGTGATGAATCAATTTATACTCTCTGGCTCTCAATTTTCATGTGCACTGATGAACAGGATTTAATCAGAGAGTGCCTTCATATCCATTGTTGTATAAATACTTGTTTCTCTTTTTCTAATTTTAGGTATTTCTGAGAGAGAGAGAGTTAAGACCCCGACAAGTCCCCACACTACCAGCCATCCCCTGCTCTAGTTTACCTAGATCATGGGGCATGTAAACCCACATCCAGGGAGACCTTGGGCAGCAAACCCAGGATCTTCTCATGTGGCTTCAACATCATGGAGCATTGTTACCACTGTGCCACTGTGGCTGGCCTCTGTCTGCTTTTTAAAAATCATTTTGGTATGAAACTGATTATATTTTGCATTTAAGTTCTTCAAAAATTGTAAGAAATCTGTGGAAACAGCAGAAACAAATAGCCCAAGGCACACTTCCACAGGGCAGCCTTCTCATCTTTGTGTGGCTTTCTCACATGATAAAATCGTTTTGCCAATATCAGTTAGTGGAGGGGAAGGGAGGGGGCGGGCGCTTTTAAAACTAGGAATTGGAATGTTTCACTCGATTGCTCCCTCATCCATCTCAATTTAGACACCATAACTACACAGCACCTAGCATCCGCCCCTTCCCCTCTGACGGAAATAATGGCTCCATGAATGTTTAAAAGCAAAAATAGAAGAGCACACACTTTGCTTCAAACACAGGCTCTTCCCCTTTCTCCTTTTCAAGTAAAAGCTTTAGCATTAACCCTTCTGAGAATGCCAAGGACTGAAATAAATTCTCATTGTTATGCTGAGTTCATAAATCCAAGTAATTAGAATTAGGTGGGTTTCCTTTAAAAACTGTAGCTACCAGTTTAGAAAATACGTGTATGAGGAAGAAAAGAAAGTGAGAGTATAAAAGGAACTGTCAAAACTGGCAGTTTTCAAAAATAAATGTACATTTACCCCTTAAATGTATATTTTACATTTAGGATATTTCTAAGCCATAAATAATGTATTACAGCTGGATTTCTTCTATTTCAAAATTCTTTGATGGTAGAATTAGTGTATTTTTATTACATTAATTCAAAAGTACTGAATATTGTTTAAAGTGTTTTGGCACCTTATAAACTAGGGAGCCTTTTTACAAGTGTGAATGTTTATTAACATCAAGGTTCCATTTTTTACATGAGACATTTTTAATAAACAGCAACACATTAAGAAAAACAGTATAAGTTAAAATTTCTTGCACATTCACTATGGACTGAGTACTATGCTTGGGACTTTACATGGCATCAACTTACTTAAAACAGTCCAAGGTTACTGGTAATCCCTATTTAATAAAATTGCTAGAGTGTGTGTGCACCGAGAGAAAGAGACAGAGCAAAAAGGAGAAAGTATCCCCCAGTGGAGCATGGTCAGGCTGCAATCCCTTCTCCTCCATTTCTCCATCCTGTCAGGATTTTGGGATACATGCATGCACCCGATGAGTGTTTCAAACCATCAGGGCTGGGATTTGAACCATAGTTGGCCATGTAGGATATGGCTCTCTTAACCATTAGGCTATGTGGCATCTCATCTCTTTTTTTCTCTTTTAATTTATGAAGAAATCCAGAAAAAAATAGTAAAATTGTAAGAATATTCAGGTTTCTCCTTAATTAATGGCAAACAATAGTTTTGGCCAATCTCAATCAAGAAAGACAAATAAATCAAGACAAATCAGCCAATGGTGTTAAAAAAAGAAAAGATTCTGCAAAGTTTAAAAAGCATTAAGAGCAAACAAAATAACGAAACATTTCTAGGCTGAGATTTGAGGGGTGGGAGAAGGAATGGAAGCCCTCAGCCCAAAACAGAAGCTCTTGACCAAAAACAAGCTTTTGCTTGAGAGGTATTTGCTGGACCTAGAGAGATGGTTCAGAGTCTGAACTGAGTTGTTGATAAGTTAATGGGAGTCAGAGAAAAAGCCAATTCTAAACTTGTATATCTATTAATTTGGTCACACACGAAAAAAGCAAAAGTCAATCAAATTATAAAGAAAAATAAATCCATAATCATAGCAGGATTCTTTTTAGAACACTCTTCTCTGAGTACACGATAGCCCCTTCAAGACACCTAATGATATGATTGTTTAAAACAGTCCTTTCATATTACAATATGTGAGGGAATATTTTTCCTAAAATTTTCGCAGTCTGGGATCTCCTGAGAAACAAATATCCTAGAGATACATCTTTCAAAATAATTATCGAACACCCTATTTCCTTTAAACAGATAGGACTCCTATTTGTCCTGATTTAATAATAATTTACAATACAAAAGTATCTAGTGCTGCAAAGTCAATGAACTGACACAATATACAGTGCACTCTGGATGGAAAATCTCACTTTGTATGCTGTAATGATGTGCAGTGAAGAATGAATGTAAATAAATAAATTTAATTAAAAAAAAAAAACTGAACCGATTGCTGCTTGTGCCCTCTATCCAACATTGCTGCAAATGACTAATCTGAGTATTTTGCTTCTAGTTGCAATTCTCATTTTGATGGTTTTATAAATACCTGTGTGATTTTTAAGGATGCTGTTATAACTTGCTATCACACGTTTCAGGTTTCTCTCTCTGCTCTTTTTGGTTATTTACCTCCCCTTCCTGCCCCTCCCTTCTCTTTTCTCTCTTTATTTTTCCTTTGTTTTTACCTGTACGATTTGCACATGGGAAATTCCTTGTGTAAGAAATAGATTTTTCCTAAAAATTTCTCTCCATGATTTCCCGAATGTCTAAATCCTTAAGGATTTACATCTATGAGCTCCAGAATATTACTGAGGTTACTGGTAATCCCTATTTAATAAAATTGCTAGAGTGTGTGTGCACCGAGAGAAAGAGACAGAGCAAAAAGGAGAAAGTATCCCCCAGTGGAGCATGGTCAGGCTGCAATCCCTTCTCCTCCATTTCTCCATCCTGTCAGGATTTTGGGATACATGCATGCACCCGATGAGTGTTTCAAACCATCAGGGCTGGGATTTGAACCATAGTTGGCCATGTAGGATATGGCTCTCTTAACCATTAGGCTATGTGGCCATCTCATCTCTTTTTTTCTCTTTTAATTTATGAAGAAATCCAGAAAAAAATAGTAAAATTGTAAGAATATTCAGGTTTCTCCTTAATTAATGGCAAACAATAGTTTTGGCCAATCTCAATCAAGAAAGACAAATAAATCAAGACAAATCAGCCAATGGTGTTAAAAAAAGAAAAGATTCTGCAAAGTTTAAAAAGCATTAAGAGCAAACAAAATAACGAAACATTTCTAGGCTGAGATTTGAGGGGTGGGAGAAGGAATGGAAGCCCTCAGCCCAAAACAGAAGCTCTTGACCAAAAACAAGCTTTTGCTTGAGAGGTATTTGCTGGACCTAGAGAGATGGTTCAGAGTCTGAACTGAGTTGTTGATAAGTTAATGGGAGTCAGAGAAAAAGCCAATTCTAAACTTGTATATCTATTAATTTGGTCACACACGAAAAAAGCAAAAGTCAATCAAATTATAAAGAAAAATAAATCCATAATCATAGCAGGATTCTTTTTAGAACACTCTTCTCTGAGTACACGATAGCCCCTTCAAGACACCTAATGATATGATTGTTTAAAACAGTCCTTTCATATTACAATATGTGAGGGAATATTTTTCCTAAAATTTTCGCAGTCTGGGATCTCCTGAGAAACAAATATCCTAGAGATACATCTTTCAAAATAATTATCGAACACCCTATTTCCTTTAAACAGATAGGACTCCTATTTGTCCTGATTTAATAATAATTTACAATACAAAAGTATCTAGTGCTGCAAAGTCAATGAACTGACACAATATACAGTGCACTCTGGATGGAAAATCTCACTTTGTATGCTGTAATGATGTGCAGTGAAGAATGAATGTAAATAAATAAATTTAATTAAAAAAAAAAAACTGAACCGATTGCTGCTTGTGCCCTCTATCCAACATTGCTGCAAATGACTAATCTGAGTATTTTGCTTCTAGTTGCAATTCTCATTTTGATGGTTTTATAAATACCTGTGTGATTTTTAAGGATGCTGTTATAACTTGCTATCACACGTTTCAGGTTTCTCTCTCTGCTCTTTTTGGTTATTTACCTCCCCTTCCTGCCCCTCCCTTCTCTTTTCTCTCTTTATTTTTCCTTTGTTTTTACCTGTACGATTTGCACATGGGAAATTCCTTGTGTAAGAAATAGATTTTTCCTAAAAATTTCTCTCCATGATTTCCCGAATGTCTAAATCCTTAAGGATTTACATCTATGAGCTCCAGAATATTACTGACTGAAATTTATTATTTCTTTTTCATCTGGGAAGAGCATTTGACCTGAGATGTTTAAATACATGACCAGCCCCAGCAAATGAGGCAATGTCAGTCACAGGAGAAAGGTGACAATACTTCGGTCTCATCAGAAGTGAAATGCAGACAGTACTGAATCTTCTATCTAAAAAAAAAAAAAAAAAAAAACATATAACGGGTTTTGCCTGGTGAAACGAGACTACCTTTAATTAATTTATGGTTGTCTGGATGCCAAGATAACTAATTTTCTTAACGAATGATCTAATTTTTAAAAAATGGTAGAAAATAATCCTAACTCATTTTAATTTGCACTCTCTTCTTTACCTTTCCAGCTACATTTCATAGTGTTAGGGCGGGAGAGATTGTTCCACTTTTTTGACAAAACTCATCAAATAATACAGCATGAGCAAAGCACTTCTGGGAAAAGAAAATAAGAATTGTATATGATTATGTTTTAAATTTCAAAAAGTTGACCCTGCATCATTGCAACTGTACCACAACTAAAGGTAATAGTTGGGATTTTTACAATACAACTCACAACTTTTGTGTTTCACTAAAATTGGTCTTTCTCAGCTACTTAGCTTCATGTCCTATTAATCACATTTTAATAACAGACTAGAGAGGAATAATACTACATATCCTGTTATGCCAGACACCTGTGCTTTTTTGTAAAGATGCTGATTTACATGGCATTTCCTATTCCTAGCATTTGAAGAACATTTTTATAAAGTAGCATGTAATATGCTGCAACTTCAAAGGGTTCATTGAAATCACGGAATTACAGTATGAGTTTATTTTGGTGCAAAAAACATCAAAATCCATGCAATTTCCTCATAATACAGAGTATCCATGAACTTTCTGAAGAAACCACACACTCTTATTTTTAACCCCCACTTTCTAGCTTATATAAATCTTTCAGAAAGAAAATAGTTCTTCCTGCACCTAGTCTGTGAAAAATATATTCGTCTTTAGACAATAAAATACAATTCACTCTATTTAGCAGCCTCCCACATATGTTAACTAAAAGACTTTTCAAACTAATATGGAGATTACGTAAAATAGCACTTCCATAAATAGGAAGCATTTGTATAATTAAAAGCATTATTCAAACAGGGTAGGAGAAGAGTTTAACACAAGGACTCGTTACATTTGTTACTTGTGTATGGTTGCTTTGAACATTCCAGGTGATATGTTCTATTATAATTTTCCCCTTGTCCAACACCACAGGGCTAATGTTAGTCACTTTAAAAAACAAAAACAAACAAACAAACAAAAAAAACAAACTTCTTTTCTCTCAGTGTTTTTCAACTGTTGGGTGTCTAATCACAGAAAACTTTTAAAAACAGGTAATGATTGTTTAAATATAGTAAAAAGTTGATATTCCTCCTGGTGATTTTCTCTTACTCTGCTATGACTTCTGACATATTTAATTTTAGCAATTACAGCTCTTCCACTCACTAGGGAGTCCATATAAAGCATGGTTAGTCATCACAGGAGAGAACACCTCATGGCTTAGGAAGTACACATTTTATCTCCTCTATAGGCACCATTATTGAATTGTCTCTTCATGGTATCCTAGGGAGAGTAACCCCAGATTCCTAAACACTAAAATATCTAATGAGACCCAGTCTCGTGGTGCAGTCAGCTACAAACCAAACTGTAGTCCTAGAAGCCATGTGGCCATCTCTGTGTTTGGATTCCTGGGTTGGCCTGAAAACACACTGAGCTCCAGCACAAGAGTCCAACATCCTGACAAGTGGGAGGGCTGTGGAATGGGGATCACAGTCTGAGGAGAGGTTGTCAAGGGTGCGTCTTTCTCTTTTTCTTTCTCATATGTTCTCTATCACATATAAAATCAACACACTTAAAAAATAAACATAATGAATAGTCTAAATACAAAAGGAGAGATGTATAACATATCTGGAAGATACGGTAATTCAATGATCTAAAAATTTCTCTCTACCTGTGAGTAAGCATGTTCACATCTCCATAGGGGCTTTAATCAAATTCAATTCAATATGCACAAATGTTGTTCATTATAAAGAGCAATAACTCATCTAACCAGACACTTGATTGAGGGCCTATTTTATGATAGACATAGTGCAAGAGGATATAGCTAAAGAGATAAATAAAAGACTGTTTAAATGACATTCTTTGGGACCAGCAGGTGGCATGGTGATTAAGGACACTGAACTCCTATATGGCTAACCGCAGTTCAAGTCCCGGAACTGGCAGCTTGCTTTCTCACTTTCCCTCTCTCTCTCACTCTATCCCTCTCTGATCAAATTTAAATAAATAAATATTGGCCAGCAGGCGGCATGGTGATTAAGGACACTGAACTCCTATATGGCTAACCGCAGTTCAAGTCCCGGAACTGGCAGCTTGCTTTCTCACTTTCCCTCTCTCTCTCTTTCTCACTCTATTCCTCTCTGGTCAAATTAAAATAAATAAATAAAATTAGATAAAATAATTATTAAAAATTAAATCAAATAATTCTTTCAAAATAAATTTAAAAATCACATTCTTTTATTCAAAAGTCTACAATATTTTGGAATACAGTGCTTACTATTGGTCAAGCACTGAGGTACGTCCTGAGATAGGAGGCACCTGACCTCACATTCAGCTTTTTCATTCTAGAATGAAATTCTACTTACAGAGCAGGTAGTTTTTCTTTTACTGTCTGATGTGCCATATGCTCACAAATGATGGCCCCGTGTAAGCATGCTCAACATGATCTAGTACAATTATTCCTGCCATCTTCCCCTTATTTATCAACCTGCAGCTTGATAGGCAAGGCCAGGTGTTACACAGCATCATCTCTTCATGGCTCTCTTGTTCTTCGGTAACAACAATAATTAAAAAGGAAAGCATCTACTATGCTGTGCAGCTACTGTGCTTGCCACTGACAATGTCTTGTAGGCACTGTCCTTTAAAACCCACCTAAAAATGTTATCAGGTAAGAACTATTATCGGGGGCTGGCAGGTGGCATGGTGGTTAAGGCACTGGACATCTACCCAGCAGTTTGAGTCCTCCTTGCTTTTTCACTACTCCCCTGCCCATTAATAATATTACGTAAAGTTAAGTATTTTTCAAAGAACTAATATAATTTTAACTTAACGAAAAGAAATTTGGGTGCAGAGTGACTTGGGAACACAAAAGGTGCTCAGGTGTCATCAATAAACACCTCGTAGGGGGGTAGAGAGAAGAGGCCAGAAAAATCACTAAGCTTTATGTCTCTAAAGTGTTATAATTTCAAAAGGTTAAGATAAGGTTAGGTACTGTAAAAATAAAATTTAAAAAATTTGTTCTGTGAAATTGTTATTCCCTGAAAGACTTTCTGAGACAGAGGAAACATAAGGTAGAGGGGAAGGAGTGTTGTGGATAAAGGAACTGACTTTGAAACCAGCTCTGCCTGGTTTGAAGTAAGCTGGGCATTTCATTATCTACAACATTGTAGAATTTGTTTACCTTTTGTAAGTCTCACCTTTCTATCTGTAAAATAGACATACTAACAGCTCTCTGATAAAATGGTTGAGAAGACCAAATGAAAGTAATGTGGGCAAAGTGCTTGGCACTGTGCCTGGTACACAGAAAATGTGAAGAAATGGTCTCTGCAGAGTCTGCTACCTTAGCTGATTTCCTACTAATATGCTTATATTTGTTTTTCCAACTGTGGGCCAGGCATGTGGGTTTCAAGCCAGTTTAGAAGCTTAGCAATGAATGCAGGCAGATAGCAGTGTTCAGATGTGACAAAGATTCTTGGCTTGGTCAAACTTCAGTCTGGCTTCTGAATCTTCTGCAAGGCTCTTCTGTGTATTTCCTTGAAAATCCAGTTAAAACTGGACGCTAAGTTGGTTTGGCCGGAACTTTCTCTCCCTTGATAATCAGTTTCTCATCTTCCGCCACCCTCCACGCAATGTCTCATCACACTGACCTGTCTTTAGCAAGAACCCAGCAGGCTGGTTTACCCTGAATCCCCCTTGGTCCAGATGTTTTACCTAGTAATTTTCCACCCATGACCTGAACTATACATTCATAGTTGCCCATCCTGTAGCTCAGATTCAGCCCAATCTCTCCCTCCCACTAGAAGACCTCACGGCAGTGGTCATTACACCTGTGCTAATGACTCCAAATAAAGTCTTCCTGACCATGCTTTAATGAGTGTCACTGAATGATTTTTTTCTTTAACGTAAGACTCAAAGTGAGGTTGTTAGATGAACAAAATGAACAGGCAGGAAGAGAGGGCAAGTGTCCCGGGCCAGGTGCACAGAGGTGACGTGAGGCAGAGAGGAATCTTGTTGGTTCTGTTTTGATTAGGCAATGGAAAGAGGTCAACAAGGTCAGGAAGTTGTAGTCTGGCGCCATCAAAAGCACTGCTTGGAAATTTTAGGGAA
>NW_006159703.1:3577430-3595341 GCF_000334495.1 Tupaia belangeri chinensis
GAAAGAAATCACAGTTTGCATCCTGGGCCCTGTGACTTGAAAATCACACCAGGAGTGTGTGCGTGTGTGCCCAAGATCCCAAGAGGAGAATGGAGGAGACGGGATTGCAGATTGCAGTGTGGTCAGCCCCTGTGAAGGGTGATTTCTCACTTCCCACCTCACTGTCTCTTTGTCTGTCTCACCCCGGCAACTGCATGTGCCCTAGGCAAAAGCCTCTAAAAACAAAAAATATAAAATTAGGGTATGGGGTAATTTGGAGTTGTGAGATGAAGGGTGATAATATTTCAGTTTACCTGTCAGGTCATTCATAACTACTGCCTGGTGTAACTTTTAACAATGCTCTAGAAGTGTCCAACTCTGGACAGTGAATTACACATGATCTCCCTACTTCTCTAGCCCTGGAAATAAAGGGGAACAATTTGAAGAAATTTTGGATAAGGCTTTTTATAGAAGTTGTAAAAGCAGTAGTTCCTCGAATAATATGCTCTTAATTCATGGTCTCTTAAATTCGTGGTCATGTTTGCTCAGGAAAAAGAGCTTCAGATTTAAAGTCCCAGCAAAGTCCTCTACTTCCTTTCTTCTATTGATAGATTATTTTCCTCTAAGATAATTGCAACCATCATTTAAAAAAAAAAATAGGTCACCTAGATTTCAAAACTTTTGTTTTGAGCCATCTGGGGCTGAGGACGATTCTGCAATGAGCTGTTCTTGTTATCATGGCAGAAACCCGACAGAACACATTTATTTGTGCATCTCCCCAGAGTTGTGGCATTGTTTGGGGCATTTGATATTCAGAAGATGTATCTAGATTTTGAACTCGGGAGAAACAGTCTACTCAGCATTTCAATTAGGATCAGTGTGCTACGCATACAAAACATCACTACAGAAAATCTCAAAACATGTTGGATGATGTGCGTTATCAAAAACAAAGTCTTTGATGAGTGATTGCAAGTTAAATTCTCTCCATGGGTGACCTCTTCCTCATCCCTAAATTTTCTTTGAATATAGAAAGGACTCCTGACTCACACCTCCCAATTCCTACCACCTTAGGTTTCCAGCCCAAGTTTGGTGACTTATTCTCAGCATTTAATTGACACTGTATAAAGCTTTGATCGAATGGCATCTAAGAAAGCAGTTCATGTGACTATATATTTCCCATAATGCCCACAATAACTATTAAAGAAGATGAGTAGGTTCGTTTGCAATCATTGTCATTTTTATGCCCGTCCCTCATCTTGTTGGGGTAATTCTTTAATGTTCTTTTCTTGAATCTATCATTTGTGGGGCTGCCAGAGTTTCATTTACAGCTGCTAATTACCAATGAAGAAACAGGAGATGGTTCCATCTCACATTAAAAGTTGAGTATGGGAGCCAGTAGGTGGTGTGGTGGTTAAGGTGCTGGACACTCCCACATGGCTGATCATGGTTCAAGTCCCGGACCTGGAGGCTTGCTTTTTCACTTTCCCTCTCTCTGTGTGTCTCTCTCTGGTCAAATTAAAATAAATAAATGAACAAATAAAATTAAATAATTCTTTTTTAAAAACTTGAGTATGTAGTTATTTAAATTCAGTGATTTCTCCCTATCTTAATGGTGAACATAGGAGAAAAGATAGGACTTATTGTGTTTTTTAGATAATAACACTAATGAGAGATAATACTAATATTAAGAATAATTATGCACTTATGTGCCAGGGGCCTTACTGCTTCATGTCGTTGATCCTCATAAAAGCCCTGTGAGGTAAGTAGTATTACTCTCACAGTTTGAGTAAGGAATCTAAGGCTTAGAGAGGTCCATTAATTTGTTTAATGTCACATAGCTGGTACTTTTTCATGAGCTCAGGATTTAAACCAATGTCTACCTGACCTTTTGATTTACTCTTAGCCTCATGTCGTGATGTTTCTCTTTCATAGTATTAAGTGTTGATGTAATTGACACGATCCTGTCACTTGATATTACAACATTGTATTAAAATTCTTCTGTCTTGGGTCAACAGGTGGGGTAGTGGCTAAAGTGCTGGACTCTCACATGGCCGACTGCAGTGCGAGTCCTGGATCTGGAGGCTTGAAACTCATGCCAGGTACACGTGCTTGGGTGCCCAAAATACTCAGAGGAGAATGGAGGAGAAGGGATTGCAGCCCGACCATGCCCCCAGGAGGTGATTTCTCACTTTCTGTCTCGCCAGCTAGTGCATGAGTCTTATAGCAAAAATCTCTCTCTCAAAAAATTAAATAAATAAATAAATAAATAAATCTCCAATCTTTCTGGCACCTTGAAGGAAATATCTAAAATTACATTCTTTATAATGCTTACAAAATTTTAAATTTATAGACCTTGGTTGGGCAAAACTACGTGTAATTAAATCATGGTCTAGATGAGGATTTAAAAAATCTTTATTGAATGAACTCTGGGGTTCATTTTTTTTTTTTTTTTGGAGAGGTTTTTGCTATAGGGCGCGTGTGCTCGCCAGACAGACAGAGACAGACAGAGAGAAAGAAAGTGAGAAATCACCCCCCAGAGGGGATGGCCATGCCGCAATCCCTTCTCTTCCATTCTCCTCTCAGGATCTTGGGCACGCATGCACACATGTCCGACGTGAGTTTAAGCCACCAGGTCCGGGACTCGAACCGCGGTCGACTATGTGGGAGACCAGCAACATAGCCATTATGCTAACTGCTGGTCCCAACTCTGGGGTTCTTAAAGAGTGAGATGGTATCAATCATTTCCGCCACATCGGTCAGCATAACAGTAGACGTGATGCTTATTGAATCAGTGTGGATGAAAATAGAAGAATAAAAAACACGTTCCTCAAGATAATACCATTCCCTTTAGACAGGACAGTAGCTCAATGATAGAAAAGCTGCAGTGGGCAGCTTCAGCCTCTGCTAGTCTGTTCAACAAGGGGAGGAGTAAACAAAGAAAGTCTGTCTCTATAATGTTTACGCTGTTGCTGCACCACCTCATTTGTGCCTTTTGTAATTATTTTCCTTTGGAGCTGGTATTTTCCATTTCACTCCCTCTGCCTCTTTGTTTTCTTATTTATTCTCGGTAAACTTTCTGCCCTTCCACGTACATTGCTGTTTCAGCATCCTCATACTTAAGGTTATTGACTAAACTGATTGCTTTCCCAGAAGAACAACAGAAACTGATTTTGGGGTAAGATTTACAAACTGCATGCAGATCATAACAGACTGCTAATAAACTGCTTTCTGTTTCTAACGGGTGTGAAGAGAGTCTGATTTACTCTGTGTAAAAGGAGAGGATGGAAGGGCTGATCTTGAAGGCCCTAGGGAATGACTCTGAGGAGATGCTCTACTGAAAAGCAGAGGAGAAAAAGAAAATCCTCCTCCAGCAGTTCCCCAAGAGTCATGCAGAGGGTCAGAGCAGGGATAGTTGGGAAATGGTGTTCCTGTGGCGATGCATGTGTTGGGTCAGACCCTGAAGAAGAGCTGCTCTGAGATTTTTACTATCACGATGTCTCTATTTCAACGTGTTTCTTTCCTGCCAGACCTTAGTTTGAAGGCTGCTCTGCAAACTATGTGACCTTAACTAAAATACTGAAACTTAGTATCCTTGTTTGAAAAAAGTAGGTGGTATGAAAACTCAAATCAGACAATTCATTGAATATAAAGGTGATTTTCCAATTGTAAAGCATTCTTTAAATGTTGCTTATTATTGATTGACATGGTCTTTCAAACGTTTCCACTGACTTATTGATGAATTATTTGGTAATGATCGGCCTTAGTTAATAATTGGCCATCTCAAAATTCTGTTTATCAGGCAGAGTAATTGTTTTTCAGCTGTTATACTTTCTCTCTTTTTAAAAGATATATAAATTACATCTCAATAAAGATTTTTAATAAAAAAGTCCCATACAGACACAATCAGTTGATTTTTGTCAGTCATACAGGAAAATTAAATAGGTAATGAATGGATAATCTTTTCCAAAAATGCCGATAGAACCGTTTGTACTTCCTAGCCAACATTGCTATTGATAACTCAGTGTAGGCCCCATTTCTAGAAAATACTAAAGTTGGCACAGTGGACTAGAATGAATACTGGCTTGGAAGTCAGGAGTTCAGTGGGTATGGTCTGTCTGGCCTGCGACTGGTTACCACAGTGGGCAAGTAATTTTCTCATCATCAGGCTGATTAAGTAGGGCAGTGCCTATAATTAACATTCTTTCTCACCACTCATTCCTTAACCTGACTTTAAAAAAAAAAATCTAGAATAAACTGTTTCTCACCTGTAATTTTTCAAGAGATATTATTGTCTAGCTCATTTATTTCCCTGATGAATTAAAGCTTTGTTTCAATCAATCACTGCTAAAAAACATTCTGAGGGAAACAGTCCATTTGACTTAAAGAACATTAGCTTCTAGGGAGATTTCATTTAATAATATCCTTGGATTTTGAAGATTTCTGATGTTGACTATTTAATACGTATTTTACAAAATTTCATGTGAGCCCTGTTTATTTTCAGTACTGAAGAGATTCTGGTAACTAATAGCCATTCAGGATATCTAGGGTTGATCTGGATGCATATCTGCTGACCATAACTATTTCCCAACAGAGGTCTTATGTTAAGCAAGAAAAGAGAGGGGATTTTTGTCTTCACCTGACAGGGTGAGACTGGAATTGTCCTTAGTCACTATTCAAGCACAGATAGATCACTGAAAGACCATACACATGGGGCCAGCAGGTGACATGGTGGTTAAGGTGCTGGATTCCCACATGGCCAACCACAGTTAGAGTTCCAGATCTGACAGTTTGCTTTTTCACTTTCCCTCTCTTTCTCTCTGTCTCTCTGTGGTGGGTACACATGCCCTGTAGCAAATTAAAACATGGTAAGAATGATAAATTAAAAATTAAATAATTCTAACAATGAATAAATAAAAATAAAAGACCACACAAATGTCCATTTACCTCCCTTAAGACAAGGGTAGGCATTTGTCCTTTTAGGTGTTATTTACTGACTCTGCTGACAGGCCCAGCAATCTTCATTGAAGAACGCACATTTAGAGAAAAAAAACAATAAACAGAGCATTTCCAGAATATTTATGTTAACAATAGAAATTATGAATGCTGTATGTAATTTTAATTTCTGAAATTTAAGCATTGGCTGATCTGGCAGGATGGAAATACTTCCCACTCTCATGTCAAAACATCTCCAAATAAAATTAAATATCGAGCTGAAGCGTATGATTATCACAACATTTTTTCTTCATACCCTGTTCTAGCCTTGCTATAACTCTGCTCTTGCAGTGTTATAAATCAGGACTATTAATAAAGAAAGATGTCATTTTTTTCAAGTACTTTTTTTCTATATATGGGGAGACATGAAGAAAGCACTCACTAATAAATAGCCCTGAGAGTTTATTTCCCTCAGCTGAGATGGTGATGATATAAATTTAGATCTGAAGTCCTCAAAGGCTGGCCACGTTACACTGAGAAAGCTCTTCCCACATCCTTGCTCCTTTTGTAATCTTCAAGGTATATGTTCTGACCAAGAATGCAATTAAACGGTGATCGAGCTCCAGGTTTAGAATAACATATAAGGATTAGTTCTAGCAGCTGCTGATAGATGTGAAGATTCTGCTCATGAGACATGTTATTTCTTCCAGTAGAAAATAATATTCTCATTAAAGGTTGTCAGGATTCTTCTTGATTAGTTGGGTGGCATAAGCGTCTGAGTTAATATAAGTGTCTTACTGAGTGCAAAATATAGATACATAAATTTTTCAAAATGTTATAAAGGGTTTAAGTATCCTAGCTTTGTAGACAACAGAAATCTTGTGTGTTTTCCAAGAAAATTTTATATATGCAAATTCAAGGTGTAGCTCAAGCAGACGATATGGTACTGAATGCTGCCTTAGAGCTTTTATCAGACACTAGATGTACGATGGTACGTATGTGAGTCAACACTTAGTTGATGATTAAGACCTTGAGATTTGGAATAAGAAAAGCTTAGGATCAAATACTGGCTCTTCCACTTAACAAATATATGAGCTTGGACCAGTTCCTTTTCTATGTTTTTATTTATTTATTTTTGTTTCGTTTTTAAGTTTGCCAGAGGGCATATGTACTGGCCAGAGACTGACAGTAGAGAGAGAGAGAAGAGAAAGTATTCACCCACAGGCCGTGGTCACGCCACAATCCCTTCTCCTCCATTTCTCCATCCTGTCAGGATTTGAGGCACCCATTGTGATTTAAAACCTGCTAGGTCCAGAATTCAAACCATGTGGTCAGCCATGTAGAATACAGCTCCCTTAACCACCCCAGGCCAGGAGGTTGGTCCACTTTTCTAAGTTTTAATCTTCACATCACGAAGAGTGATAAAGCTATTAGGATTTAATGAAATTATGAGATTATCATGAGTAAAGGGTATTAAGGTTAAAGTTTTAACTATGGCTCAAGGGCTAGCTTCGTGGCCTGGTGGATGAGGCAGCTAGATCCCACATGGCTGACCCCACAGTTTGAATCCCAGACCTGATGGCTTGGAAAACACTTCAGGAGTATGTGCATGCATGCCTAAAATCCTGAAGTAAGAGAGGGATAAGGAAGAAGGGATTGCAGTATAGCTTCTGCCCACAAGGGATTGCAGTATAGCTATTGCCCACAAGGGACACTTTCTCTTCTCTTCTCTCTGTAAGGGTAAGAAATACACCCTCTGGCAAACAAACAAACAAACAAGCAAATGAAAAACAACAACAAAAACAAACTAAGGCCCAAGATAGGATACATGATGCAAATCAGAGTGATGTTAGATCAAATTCTAAGTTTCGAGAACCAGTTTCATGAACCTTGGACTTTACACCCAAGAATCTTTAAATAAGATGTAGGTCATAGACAGTTACAAGGCACAAAGGAGAAGGTTTTGTTTAGATGATTTGGGGAAGAGAGTTTAAGAGGGTGGTATGTCACATTGCTCCTTAACCCTCACCCAGGAGAAGGGGTCCCTCCCACAGAAGCCTGATGTGGGGAAGCTCACCAGAGGAGCTTGGTTTGGGTCTCCCAGAATCTTGGAGAGAATGACTTGAGTCGGCCTCACACCAAGGAAACACGGAGAGCAACAGAGCAGCAATGCTTTCCAGAGACAGTGGAGGAGAGCGAGCTGTGCTGTATCTGCAGGATACGAGTTCTCTCATTTCTCTAGCAGCTCAAAGGGTATGTGAGTGTCCCATCATATTTGTGCCACATAAGGAGAGAAGTTGGCCTAGGGGTGTTTTCACTTATGCCCAAGCATTCCACCTGGAAGGAGCAATGAGACTCTATCCATGAGAGTCTCTGTGGGGTTTACTCCCAGACAATGGGCAGCAGAGAGGGGAACGGCCAGCTGAAGAGCAGCATTACTTCTCTGCCCACCTCTGCCCTTCCCCTTCCCAGTGATCCAACTTTAGAGAGGGAGTTGGAACATGAGAAAAAAGATAAGGACCCCTGTCCCCCCAAAAAAACATCAAATTGAGTTCACAGTTGTTACCATCCTCTGGGATTAGACTATCTCATTTCTGAAATGAGATGATTTGTGATTTAAAACACTTACCAGAAATTTCGTAGCCCCTGCCCATTTTCCACTCAGTGTCATAAAATGGCTGTCCCGTATGCACATTTTAGAAAGTTCAATAAAAAATAAAAATAAAATGTTTTGATTGACGTTCCATGAGCTGTCCATCTTCAAACAGTTCTCCCTTCTTAATCATCTAGAGAATCTTATTTGCTGGACACCAGACCCTTATCCACACAATCATATGGTGCTTTGTCTTGAGTCACACTTTTAAGCTGCCATCCTGGTTTCAGTCAGATGCCTCCCTGGATAAGGTAAGCCTGTAACGCACTCTCAAGCACAGAGCGTATATAGGGCAAATAGGATGGAAAGTGTGAATGTAGGTAGCGCTGAGATGGAATGTCTAATAATAGAATCAGAATGCAAGACATATACTAATCCCAGACTTAAAGAAGAAACTGCAAACTGATTTCTACTACAGGCATAGTAAAAACGTACTTATTATCAGCACACCATGGAGCCAGACAGCACACTGCTGGAAGTTAGGAAGCTGTGACAATAGATCTGGTTATAATATTGTTCCTAAAGGACAAGCCACTTCCGTGAATTTCTTTTCTCTGCCATTGGCTGAAAGCCTTTCCCAGTCTAGAACCTGTCAGTTGCCCCAGTGAACCTGCTCTGCAATGTCGGGGCCTTCCTCACTGTTCTCAGCGTATCTGCACTACAGTATGGATGGTCATAACGATCCTGACATTTTCGTTTGGCATGTCTGTCACTCATTTTCCTGGAACCCCCTGCATAATGAAAGCTACTAAAACTCTGATATCAGGTTTTGTCTGCATGACCAAAGTTTAGCATCGTGATTGGCAGTTAATATGTGTTTGATAAATGATAGAGGAGGGAAGAAAAAGGAAATTATCAGCACATCAACCCATCTTAAACAGAAAACCTCACATACAGGGTTAGTGAAGAGGCATACTGTTTCCTAATTGTGCTGTGGATTTCCTTTAGGTGGGCATGCATTTTAGCCTGATTGTATGTCACTGGAGCCGGAAGTCCCAATGAGATCATTACTGCAGACCCTCATCCTCACACAGGCCTGACTTTAGGTTAAAGTTGATCTGTATAGATAGCTCTGTTCCTTTAGTCCTAGGAATATATTACAGATATATCCTGCTGCAAAACCCGTTAACTAAAAGACAAACTTGCTAAGCTAAATTGGGTGTTAGACTATTACTTCATTAAAAAAAAACTTTTATCTTACCTAAATATTAAAATAAATTCAATGATTTCCCAAATATATTGGGTTGTCAGAAAAGTCATGACACATTTTTGAGTAGAAAAAAAATATCGTGATTTTTCCAACAACCCAATAAATTTTACACATTTTCACAGTATATTTGAAATAATTCCAATGATAACTACATTGCAAAAAAATGTATCAGATATACATTGTTCAAGAAAAAAGAAATATTTTCAGCTTCAGAGTGTGATATACCAGAATACATTTTCTTAGGGAGTAAAATGTTGTGTGGTATTTATAGGTCTATCTTTTAAATAGCATCATTTTTCCTAAATTTTCTAAAATGAACATAGACAATCTGTATAATAAACACGAAGGTAAAAGTTATAAATTATTTTTTCTAGAAGCAAGGAATTTTGCTCACTCCCTCAAATAATTCACCAGAATATTAAGAAATCTTCGTTCTGTATTGTCTGTAGATTCGGTAATGGTTTGTTACTTGGCAGAAAAAAAAATTATACAGAACCTAATAGGGATGGGCAATATGCATTCTAAATTTCAACTAAGGAAAATAGTTTACTTTCAGCAAATTGCACAAGAAAGTGTTTTCCTTCTAACTACAGGGAAAGCCTGTGAACTATAATTAAATATTGAATTAATGCTGCTGGTCCAGGATCGATGGTCATTACAATCAATGCCTGAGCCGAGTTAGCGTAGTAAGAGTCAGAAAAACCGTGGAAAAGAACCAGCACTCCAGAGCTAGTGCATTTGCCCCTTCATGTCAGCAGACCATAACAATCCAGGAGATGACAGTATTAATGTGGCTAAATTATAAACAGCCCAGCTCAAGGTTTCATTTAAACACACACACACACACACACACACAGGACAATGCAACAACTGGGCTAGCCAGCATGGTTAAGGTGACTGAATCCCCACATGGCCGACTGTACTGTTCCAGTTCCAGACCCTGTAGCTTGAGAACTACTCCAGGCACATGTGTGTGTGCACAAAATCCTAAAAGGAGACATGGAGGAGGAGAAATTGCAGGCAGTGCTTTCTCTCTTTTTTTTCTTTCTTTCTTCCTTTCCTCTTTCTTTTTTTCTTTCCTTTCCCCCTCCCTGCCCTTCTTTCCTTCTTCCCTCTTTCCTTCCTCCTTCTCTTCCCTTCTTTTCCCTTCCCTTCCCTTCCCTTCCCTTACTCTCCTTTCTCACTTTCTCTTTCTCACTTTCTCTTCCTCTCTTTCTCTCTTTCTTTCTTTCTTTCTTTCTTTCTTTCTTTCTTTCTCTCTTTCTCTCTTTCTCTCTTTCTTTCTTTCTTTTCTCTGTCTCTCTACAGCAAGCACATATGCCCTCTAGCAAAAACAAACAAAAAAATTCCCTACAGTTCTGCCACTATAAATCACACTGCTACACAGCAATGTATTTCTACTCTAATGCTGTTTTATCTATGACCTTCTTTGTTACTCTCAAGCCACATGGATTATACATATGTTTGTACTATTGTATTGTACCTTTTAGTGAGTTTGTTGTGGGATTTTGGCAGGATTACAACATACTCCTTAAGGCACTCAGAGATATTCTTTGCTGTCACAAAAACACTACATCTTGCTTATTTAATGCAAATACCAATACTATATAGAACAGCCTTCATTAATCCTAGCCATCTGCTGGCCCCTAACTTCTTAAAATAGCATCATATGGGGTCCAGTAGATGGCATGGTTGTTAAGGCACTGGACTCCCACATGGATGACTGTAGTTTGAGTCCTGGACCTGGTGGCTTACTTTATCACTTTCCCTTTCTCTCTCATTACCTATTTTGGTCAAATTAAAAACCATAATAATAACAAGTAAAATTAAATAAATAAATATCTTTTTAAAAAAATCATCTTATGGGGGCCAACGGGTGGCATGGTGGTTAAGGCACTGGACTCCCACATGGTTAGCCATGGTTCAAGACTCAGACTTTGTGGCTTGCTTTCTCAGCTTGCTTTTCCATGTTCTCTCTCTGTCTGTCTGTCTCTCTCTCTCTCTCCCTGGTGAGCACATGTGCCCTATAGCAAATCAAAATAACAATAAGTTGTTAAGTTAAATTTTAAAATATCACCTTAGAATCCTCATACCAACATTGAGGAAGCACACCTTGATAGTTTTCCTTTGTTTGTTTGTTTGTTTTTGGAGAGGTTTTTCACTATAGGGCGCATGCGCTCACCAGACAGAGAGAGACATAGAGACAGAAAGCGAGAAATCACCCCTCAGGGGGCATGGGCACGCCGCAATCCCTTCTCCTCCATTCTCCTCTCGGGATCTTGGGCACGCATGCACACACACCTGGTGTGAGTTCTAAGCCACCGGGTCCGGGACGCGAACCGCGGTCGACTACGTGGGAGTCCAGCGACATAGCCATTACGCTAACTGCTGGTTCCCTGTTTGTTTGTTATTGATAAGGACACCTGCTCAGAGGTTACATGGCCAGCTCTGTCTGACACAGCTATCACACAGCTTGCAGGACATGCAACAGGCTTCTAGCCAAGGCTATCTGCTCTGAGATAAGCCTCTCAGCACATTGTTTAAATGAACCTTGTATTATCCATTTAATTTGAAGTAAAATTTGCAAAAGCCTGCTAACTTGCAAAAGATACAAAAAATGGTTATAGTACTGGAATAATAGTTACTTGAGCGGTGTATGTGTGAAGAAATCTTAATTAGAACCTGTGTATCTCTCACACATACCAAAAAAAGGCATTATATGTTGATTTTAAAGGAAACACACATCTCTGATATTTTTGTACCTCTTCTGCTCACTAAGGAACGAGGTTGAGGCTAGGCAAGACAGAAATCTGGATTAGTAATTTATCCTTATTGTCTCTCCATTATCTCAGAAAATAATTCACAGACTACCTGACTGGACGGCTCACTGCTACTCTGAGTTTGAGCTTTAATTTGAGGATGTTCCATAGCACCTAATGTTCTGAGTATAGGAATCTGTCTGGGGGGGTTGTCTCCCTTCTCTATTTTTGGTTCAGGGTGTTACATGTGAGTTGACTCTGGTGTCCTTGTGAATTCTATGTAGTCACCAGCAGACCCTTCAAGTCCTTAACCTCTTAATGGTGTTCTTCTCCTAAAGACTCAGCCTTGAAAACAAAATGGAAAAATGATGCTCCTCTGTGGAAGCTGGCATTTTTCCCAAGTTAATCAGAAGCCTGCATCCAGTATCCCTTCCCACAGCAATGAGCTTTTCTTTTTCTCCCTCCCTCTTGTCTTCCTCTCTCTCTCTCTCTCTCTCTCTCTCTCGTTTCAATGTAAGTTGTCCCATTTGTTTCTCAAAAAGAGAAAGACAAATGAACCGATAGAGCAAACTGGCCTATTTCCAAAGAATAGTTGGAGATGTTATACGGGAGACCTAGGATGGCTAATAAATTTTTTTTTCCAACAATGCTTAGCAAAGAAATAAAGAATCTTCTCTGGCCTGTCATGCCATATTTTAGGATGACAGAGGACATTATATGTATGATAAGGAATTACCAGATTCCAACTTAACCCTTTATATGACATCATTAAGTACGTTTCTAAACTTTTAACAGTTCACTGGACTTCTTTTACAAAATACAATAATAATAATAATAATAATAATAATAAATTGCCCTAAACTCTTAAAGGTCTAAGAAATCTAGGTTACTTCTATTTTTGAAGCTCTAGTTGTTAGAAATAAATGAAAATCCAAAACAATTCTAAAAATGCTGTTATATATTTTTACATCTATTAATCCTGTTTTAAAACAAAATATGTAGAGCAACAGAAGTATTTTCTCACAAAAATAAGTACAATATTATACCAAAGCTCTCCTGGCCATGGGCTCTAAAAGAGACCCCACTGATTCTTCTACTGGGCCAAGACCAAGCAACTTCATTTCATCCCTCTTCCAGACTTGACTGCTATCTGTCATCAAGTTTCCCTTGACCACTGAGTCTACAGTGAAGAAGACAGAAAACAGCACACTTCTGTTTGTTATGGATCTCATGGCCAATAAGCACCAGATCAAACAGGCTGTGAAGAAGATCTATACACTGAATTGGCCAAGGTCAACACCCTCTTCAGGCCTGATGGTGAGAAGGCCTACGTTCCACTGGCTCCTGATTATGGTGCTTTGGATATTGTTGTCAAAATTGAGATGATCAAAACTGAGTCCAGCTGGCTAGTTATATATATATATATTTTTTTTTACCCTAAAAACTATGAAATTTATTATAAAAATTGATCATAATTCCTTATAGGCTTTAAGGTGTTGCAATGGTAAAAACTTTAAGGATTTGAAATAGATGATGGAGGCCGGCAGGTGGTGTGGTAGTTAAATGCACTGGACTCCCACATAGCTGACTGTGGTTCGAGTCCCGGACCTGGCAGCTTGCTTTCTCACTTTCCCTCTTTCTCTCTCTCTGTCCCTCTCTGGTAAAATTAAAATAAATAAATAAAGTTAAATAAAATAATTATTTAAAAAAAATAGATGATGAATGGCTTTCAATTCTATCATGTTACCTGCAACGGTATACTTCATTATGTAAACACAGCATATCAACGTTTAAATTGGAAACCTTCTTTGGAAATGAGGTCTGCCCTCAGCCCTTATTATAGGTTCTCTAAGATGTTCATGAGTGCTTCCTGAACACCAGATCCTGTGAGAAAACACAAACACATCTTGGGGGATGGGACTTATTTTTATATCATATTAACGAACACCAGTAGCCCGAGGACAGCTCATTGGTAAAGTATTAACCAGTGCACAAAAATAAAGACTAAACTTCTCAAACTTTTGGGTTCTATTGGATTCTACTTCATTAACCGCTCCTTGCTTTATTAGCAAAGAATATCCAGAATAGCAAACTTTTAAATTGCCAACTCTGTATATCACTGTAAGGACAAGTCATGTCCTTAGTGTCCGTCCAAGAGGACAATCCATTCTTCTCTAACCACTTCTGACCACCATGGAGGTTTCACCTATTAGGTCTGACTTTTATAGCCTTTTGTATTCTCTTCTTTTATTGTTAGGGATTCTATTTCTCACATCTGCTATTGAGTCTGCAAATAACAGACTTTCCTTTGATGTGTATTTTTCATTCCTGGGAGCTTAAAGATAAAAAGCTAACTTTGCTGGCTGTGTCCTTTAGAAAAAAAGACACAACAAGCCTTGGGGCAATGTTATGCATACAGGACATAGGTCATCAACTTTAGTGCCTGGACTTTGGTAAATTAATTTCTGTACTTTGGTTATTCCAAGACTCTTTGAACCTTTAATACTTCATTTATAAAACTGTGTGTAGAATTTCAATGAAGATTAATAGTATAATAGAAATAGATGTTATGTTTCCATAGAAGTATAATATTTATTAAATATGATTACATTTAACTAACACAGGCAAGTATTATAATCATATATAAAATTATACTGAAAAGATCTGAGAGAAGAAATACACAACATAAAAAAGAATCAAATGGACCTGGTAGAGATGAAGGCTGTAATACAGGAAATCAAAACCTTCTTTGAAAGTATTAAAAGCAGACTAGGTCATACAGAATATTGAATCTCAGATGTAGAAGACAGAAAAATCTACCAAGAAAACTGAGAAAATTGCCCCCCAAAAATGAGAATAATATTCGAGAAATACTAGATACCATCAAATGTCCAAACATCCAGATAATTGGCATTCCAGAAAGCAAAGAGATTCATAAGGGCATTGATAATCTATTCCATGAAATCCTGCAATAAAATTTTCCAAGCTTAGAGAGGCATTTCAAAGATCCAATCCCAAGAAATACAAAGGACCCCAAATAGAATCAACCCAAAAAGATCTTCTCTAAGACACATTGTAGCCAAATTGACCAAATCCACAGACAAAGACAAGATAACTAAGACTGGCAAGAGAGAAAGGACAAGTTACCTAGAAAGATATCCCATCAGGCTAACAGTGGACCACTCATCAGAAACAATGTGAGCAAGGAAAGAATGGAAAAAAATATATTCAAAGAATCAAGGTAAAAGCAATTTCAATCAAGAATACTATACCTGGCTAGATTATCTTTCATATGGGAAGAAAAGATAAGAACATTCTCAGATAAACAAAACCTGGAAGAGTTTACCAACACCAGAGCTGATCTCCAAGAGGATCTTAAGGAAGTGCTATACCAGGAAAATTAAATACAGACCCACAGAAATAAGAGTTCAAACACTAAGAAAATGGCCAACTTAATTGTAGGGACAAGTCTGGAGTTGAATATTATATCCCAGAATTTAATTGGGAAGAACGAACCACAACAGAAGATAGATTAAGTACATGAGACTGAACTGTTGAAATAGCATTTTATGACTTTTGTCCAAAACATTGCTGATTTTCTTCTAGGTTCTTGTTTTCCAGTTTTAAAGATTTTTGGAAACAGCAGTTAGTGTAATGGCTATGTCGCTGAACTCCCATGTAGCCGACCGCGGTTTGAGTACTGGATCCAGTAGCTTAAACTCATGCCGGGCAAGTGTGCATGCATGCCCAAGATCCCGAGAAGAGAATGGAGAAGGGACTGCGGTGTGGCCATCCCCCCTGAGGGGTGATTTCTCGCTTTCTCTCTCTCTGTCTCTGTCTTTCTGGCGAGCGCACAAACCCTATAGCGAAAACCTCTCAAAAATTTTTTTAAAAAAGCAAAGAATTTTATCCTGTCTTGAGCTGCCAATTGGTTCATGTACCCACGATTTGAACAGAATCCTAATCTATTTCCTGGCTTTAAGTTTTAAGTAAAGTTTCTTAGCATTTCTTTGATTTATTAAGGCACTGGACTCCCACACGGCCGATAATAGTTTGAGTCCCAGACCTGGCGGCTTGCTTTCTCATTTTCTCTCTCACTCTCTCTCTTTCCATCATTCTCCCTCTGTTCCTCTCTGGTCAAATTAAACTAAATAAATAAATAAAGTTTTAAAAAATTTTAAAAAATAAAGAAGAATGATTTCCTGGAGTTAACTGCTCTTCTGATTCCCTTATGCTTTATTAACTGGTGTCTTTTATATGAATATATGAATAAATGCTAGTACAATACATATATAAACAGGTAAATAATAAATATACAAAATGAAAATATATAAAAATTTATATGTGTATAAAATTTATCATGGAGCCTGAAACATGTAAAGTTCTCAAGAAACATGAGCTAGGTTCATTGTTGCAAATTACCCATGAAAATATCAATAATAAAATTGTAGTTTCACTCATTTTTCATGCATCTGAGGAGTCTCCAAAAAGTTTATGAAAAATCTATATTATATTATAGAACTATGCATGGATTTTATATTTTTTTTACACTGAAATAAAGTTATACTTCAATTCCATTTTTCATGCACTTCTTGTGTTTTTCAATTTTGCTATAGGACGTGTGTGCTTGCTGGAGAGAGACAAAGAGAGGCAAAGTGAGAAGCCACCGCTTAGAGGGGATGACCACAGCACAGTCCTTCTCTATTTTCCTTTTGGGATCTTGGGCACGCACTCACACAAGCCCAGAGTGTTTTCCAAGATGCCGAGCTGAGACTTGAACTGCGTAGGTGACCGAATGGGATCCAGCTTCCTTAGTCAGCATGCTACCAGCTGGCCCTCCATGCACTTTCTGAAATATCCTCAGACACCTTCATTCACTAGTATAGAAATACTTCCATTTTTCTAAAAATAGCCTGGACTTTCAAATTCTCATTTGCATACATTTGAAAATTACTGCTATTCACGTACTTAACTTTGTAATTGGTAACCTGGTAGTCCATTGGTTTGCTTCAGCAAAGTTTGTTTAATGACTCCTACGTGTTTAAATATTTATAAGCCATTTATTCTGCTACTAAAAAAATGAAGTCACGAAATAAGCCAGTGCCTATAAGTCAGTGCTTTAAGGCAGGAAATTAAATTGTTCTCCTGATAGTCTTCACTAAGACCAACCCTCCACGCAGAAAAAGCCAAGTGGCCATCATTTATTGACAATCAGGCACTCATTCATAGGCCATGGAAAAGACTCCATGGAAGCACAAATGCCCCCCTCCTTGTCCATGAACAATAGAGCCTAAATTTTTAATCTAGTGAGTCACTAGGAGCTCATAAAAAAATAAATTAAAAAAAAAAGATGCTTTTAAATTTTGCCAGGGTGCAAGCAGAGAAGGCCAGCCAGGGCTAAGCTTGGTCTGCTCAGCCAGGCTATCAAGCATAGGGTGATGCACTGCTCTGAGTCTCAGCTGGGATCCAGACTGGAAGTCATTACACATAAAAATGTCGCATAAGAAAAGATGCCGAAAGCATCCATTCTATCACCTAGCCTACAAGATTTTTTTGTTCTGGGGGTAAATTAAACCAGCTCAAGAACAAAAATGACAACACTGGACACATGAGGATTCCAGCAATAACAACGGGTGTTACCAAAACCATAAATAAATATGAAAGGGCTGACTTTCTGTTCTGATAGTCTCAAGGCTATGTGGTCTACGTCAGGACCTTATCATACATCACACGCACATATTCAGTGGCTTTCTGCTAGTCCTCCACTTTCCACACCATGTCCCATAAACCATCTTCAAGGTGCATCAAAATTACTGCCTGAGAGCATCTCTTTCCACTCAGAGTTAGTACGTGACCTCCTCTTACTAGATCCCTTTTTTTTTATTTAAGCCACCCTAATATTTAACCTCAGCTTATCTTTTTTAGGCTCATTAACCCCAGACTACTTCTCTTGTGCTGTTTCCAGCCAAATGAAACTCCCACTACTCTTCATACACAACCAGGGTCTTCCTGCCTTTGTATCTTTGCATGAGCCAGTTACTCCTTCTAAAATGTCTAAATGTAAAGGGTATCCCTGGGCCTGGGTATTACTTGCTGACATATATTCTCCAAGGTGCATCTCACATTTCACTTTTTCCAAGGTGCTATTTTCCTGTATCTCATTATTTGTAACTAAATGAGGCCATTGCACCGATCCCTCTGCTAAAGTTTTCATAAACCTACCTTTACAGCATTTACTGTTAAAGACTACAGAATACCAGGGTTCAAATCTTGATTTGAATGCTTATTGACTGTATGAACTTGGAAATTTATTTATGTTCTTTCTGGTTTTTTTAAAAATTTTATTTAATTTTGTTGTCAATAAAATATATATATATA
>NW_006159703.1:3596225-3641253 GCF_000334495.1 Tupaia belangeri chinensis
GACAAACTAGAGATAGAAATAAATTGTTGACACTTTATTGTATTAAAAGAACTGATTTTTCTCTCCTATATCTATCTATCTATCTATATATATATATATATACATATATATATATTTTTTGAAGTTGACCAGAGAGAGACAACGAGAGAGAAGGAAAGCAAAGCAAGAAAACAAGCTGCCAGGTCCAGGACTCGAACTGTGGTCAGCCATATGGGAGTCCAGACGCCTTAACCACCACAACACCTGCCAGCCCCACATTCTTTGTGTTTTGATGTCCTCATGTATGTGGAATGGGTATCATAATAATATAGCAAATACTTAACTGAATTATTATGAAGATTATGTGAAATAATGCACATAAATCTCATAGAACAGTTCCGGGTACCTTGTAAATACTACATTCTATTACTATTAAACCTCACAATATGCTATAAGCTGACTGTCATCATTATTCCCATGTAAGAGAAAAGGAAACTAAGGCTTAGAAAGCTTTGGAAAATGTCTAGAGTTACACAGCTCATATGTGACATCTACAACACCTCAGTCTGTCATCTCTAGATTCATGATGTTTTCTACAATATGGGAAAGCTGGTAGTCTATATTTCTGACCTAGTGATCATTTTAAAATAACAGAAACAGTATTCACTAACGTTTATTTAATATTTACTATAATACATGCCAGGCACAGTATTCAACACTATCCACATATTATCCCACTTAATTCTCCCAGCAGACAGTATATGGGGATTTCCTCTATCCTCATTTTACAGAGGAGCAAACCATGCTTTAAAGAAGCTTGTTCAGTCACACAGCTTTCACGTGCCAGAGCTAGACCTGAAACCCACACTCCGTCCTGGAAGATGGTCCTGCCTCACTGAATTATTTCCTTACTCCTCTGTTCCCCAAGAACAAAGAAGTAGCTTTTCTTTGTGTGCTTGTTTTATTGACCCATTCCAAACTTCAGTTTCCCTATCTATAAATGGAAGATAAGAATAATACCTTCCTCTTTGGGTTGTTGATGGGATTAAATGAGGATATTTATGAACACCACTTAGCACTGTGACACATCTAGTAAATACTCAGCAACGTTCACTTGATAGATAAAAACTTACTATTTTTAAAAAGCCAAGTAAATAAGAATTATCATTCCAGTAATCACTCTCCTTTAGATCCAAAATCTTCCCCAAGGAAGATCACAAATATTATGAAATAAACTTGAGTGATGATGAGGAAACAAAAAATAACTTATTGAGAAAGGAACCCCGAAAAGACAATGCAAGTGAGGAAATTGCCAGAACGTGGCCATTTTGTAGTAAACAGCTTTATTCTTAACCTGAGGGACAGAATTCCCAGGAGGTGCCTTTGTGTTGTTAAGATGTGTGGTAAAGGCCCCATGGTGTGGGTTTTTCTTTGTTCTCTAGTGTCACTAAGAGAACAAAGGAAAATGAGTTTCACCTGTAATACTCATTTATTTAGAAACTCTTATCTCTAATGTGTTAAAACTTCCAAGATTAAAACTGGTGTGAAGTATGAAAGCTGGTATGGCAAAAAAAAAAAAAAGTGCATAGCTTTCCAAGGACAGTGCCACTCACGTTGCCAGAAATTGCATGTGCATGTGTGCACACATGAGATAAACAGAATTAAAGTCTGAGTTTAGGGGCCGTGTGGGGGTGCAGTGGCAATGCAACTGGATTAGTGTCCCAGAACCACCTTGTATACATGCCAGGTGTACGAGTATACGCCTGTGATCTGGGCCGGCTGAGACTGGGGGAGAATTGTGGTGAGAAGACCCTTTCGTAGTGTGGACAGAAGTCTGACTACTTTTCCTATTTTTCCAGAATATTTTCAAAAGGGGACTGGGGAAGTCATGCCCACAAACATTAACAGACCATTTATTTTCTATTAACAGGATTCTTTCTACTTCCTGTTCCTGGCATAGTATCTTTGAGATGTATATTTCAACCAATTACAGCATATTCTTTTGCTTATCTCTTCCCAAGACACAGAACTTCCCTTTTCCTTGAGATGTAGATTAAGCCTTTCTTTAACTAAGACATGGATCTTCCCTTCCAATCACCAACCAAAGAATTGTGGAACCCACCTATAACCTACAAACCCCTGCTTCTACATGTCCCGCCTTTTTGGGCCAGACCAATGGAAAATCTTTTCACTACATGTTGTCTGTCAATCTCAAAAGCAAATAAAAGGAACCTCTGTACACGATTACCCTGAGAAAGGCATGTATGCCTCTTCTCCGGCCTAGGTCACTCACAGTTGCCTTGGAAATAAACTGCATTAATTATTAATTATTAATTTTACAGATGGTTATTTTTTCCATCAACAGTAGGTAGTGGTCTCTTTGTCTTCCTCTTCTTATGGAAGAGATAAATATTTTTTAAAGTATGAGTTTGTTTCAGTGCAAACAAATTTTGAAACCCATGCATAGTTTTTTTTATAATATGCATTTTCAACAAACTTTTTTAAGACTGTTAGCATATCCCCCCCACCTCCATTGATAAAATAAGCTTATAATGGGACCAGCAGATGGCATAATGGTTACATTGCTGGATTCCCACATGGCCGGCCCTGGATCAAGTCCTGAACCTAGTAGCTTGAAAAGCATGCCGGGCACATGTGCATGCATATGTGTGCCCAAAATCCTGAGAAGTGAGTGGAGGAGATGGGATTACATCATGGCCATTCTCTCTGTGGGGTAATTTCTCGCTTTCTGTCTCTCTGACAAATGCAAAAATCTCTCTCAAAAATAAAAGCTTATAATATATGAAACTGCATTTGAAAGTCCTTAGCCGTTATAGACTGAACAGTTTTCCCCCCAAATTCATATTTTGAAGCCTTAATCTCCAGTATGCAACTGTATTTAGAGACAAGTCTATAAGAAGGTAACTAGGTTAAATGTGGTAAGAGGCTATTGGACTGCTGTCCTTATAAGAAGAAATAGCAGAGATCTCTCTCCTAGCACACAGAAAAGAGGTCAGGTGAGGACTCAGTAATAAGACGGTGCCTGCAAGCCAGGAAGGGAGCCCTCATCAGAAACAAATCTTGTCAATCACCATGATATTGACCCTCCAGCTTCCAGAATGGCGAGAAAACACTCTGCTGTTGTTTAAGCCACCCAGTCTGTACCATTCCTTTATAGCAGCCTAACCAGACTAATCCACGGACTGACATTTATATTATATGATTTCCTATCCTCCTATAAAAATAATGTTGTTGTTGTTGTTTTTCAGTGAAGACTTGGAATGACTTTTAAGAAAAAGGATTTTTGTGTCCCTTCAAGTCAGAGTCGGTTTGGAAGATGTAATTTGGATCATTTGGCTTTCACGCGTCAGACATAAGGAAAAATGAATCACATCCCACACATAACCTTTGTTTTGTAAAGTATCTCTTTATTAGGAATCCCTTTCTTAAGTACCTCCCTCTAGACATCAAGTGTGGGCAAAAGGCCCAGGGAGACAAAGACCAGCCACACAGCCAAAATCACCGCACACTCAGCAACCACACAGGCAGGCTCTTTGTTCAGTGGATGTTATTCTTGCTCTTTCTAAATTCTTTGTGGTTGAAAAGAATTTCACAGTTCCTTCCTCCTAGGTTAGCTGCACTTGGCAGTTTTGGGTCAGGGAGAATGGAAAAGAGCCTTGACTTGCTCTGTCTTAGGAGATTCCACAGGTATCTGAGGACTGCAAGCTTAAGGTGGGCCTGGGGTTTCTTACCATTTATTTAGTCTTCCTCCCAAAAAGTCCTTTTGGAGGCCTGCCCTGTACCTAGTACTGGAGATAGGGCAGTGACACCACAACACGAGTCTCTGCCCAGAGCTTACACACTAGAATATAAAGAAAGACCTCCACACAAAATTAGTCCAGTTAATAAATGAAAGATGTTATGATGATGGTAAGTACAGAAGAGAAGAGAAAGTAGTTGATACTGGATGATTGCAAGGTGTCACTTGGAGTGAGCTTGAACTGTGGTCCGGAAGCTTCTCTCAGGATGACATCTGGTAAGTGGGAGGGATCAACACTAACACCAGGGGGAGAATATGGGGCAATTAGTACAAAAGCCCTGGGGAGAGAATTGCTTGGCTGTGCCTGAAACTGAGAACGAAGGGTGAATGGCTGCGCCGGAAAGCAGCACTGGATAAAGAGAACCGTGCAGAACAGGAGCGGGAACGTTGTAAGCTGGTAACCTTAGTGCCTTTTTTTTTTTCTTAAGAATTATTTTATTTAATTTTATTTATTCATTCATTTATTTTAATTTGTCCAGAGAGGGACAGAGAAAGAAAAAGTGAGAAAGCAAGCCACAAGGTTCAGGACTTGAACTGTGGTCGGCCATGTGGAAATGTCCAGCACCTTAACCACCACACCACCTGCTGGTCCTCAGTGCTTTATTTATTTATTTTGAGAAGATATTTTGCTATAGAGTGCATGTGCTCCCCAGAGAGACAGAGAGAGACAGAGAGAGAGAAAGTAAGAAATCACCTCCCTCCCCCAGCAAGAGAGGATGGCCACACGGCGATCCCTCCTCCTCCATTCTGCTCTCCTACCTGGTGTGTTTGAAGTCATCAGGTCCAGGACTCAAACTACAGTCAACTACATGGGAGTCCAGTGACGTAACCATAACGCCATCTGCTGGTCCCAAAGAAACCACTAGAGGATTTAAGTTTGGTGAATGACATGAACTTATTTGATTTTCATAAAGATTATCCTAACTGCAATGGCCCGCAGGCCCAATCCAGTCTGCAGCAAGTTTTAGTAAATAAAGTTTGATGGGGACACAGCTATGCCCAGTCATTTAGGTATTGTCCATACCTGCTTTTATGCTACTAGGGAAGGGCTGAGTAGTCATGCAGAGAGATCTTATGGCCCCAAAGCCTACAGTATTTATATCTGGCACTGTGCAGAAATCTGCTGGGGTGGAAGCTCTGGGAGTAGTCAGGAGGCTGTCAGCTATCCACTGCAGAGGGACAGTGGCCTGGACCACAGTGCTTGGGAGCAGTACCGATGAGGGCAGGAGGGCAGATGAGATCTTGATTTGCAAGAAGAACCAACAGAATTTACTAATTAAACATGGTGGGGGGATAGAGGAGAAGAAAGAGAGAACTGAAATATTTCTGGCTTTTGGGTTTGAATAACAGAGAGGATAACGAGTCCATATGCTGAGCTAGGGTGCTCTGGGGGAGCAGCGGCTCTGTGGGAAGGGTGAGAATGCAGAACCTGTAGGAGAATGTTTAGTTCAATGCCTTTTTATAGGGCTTCTCTGTTGATTTTTTAGTCCAGAGCAGAAAGTCTCAAAACAACCCTATAACTTATTTTCCCTCCTTGTTTCATAACATAAACAAATCCTCATGATTATTAACATTGACAGTGGCATTTCCTTGGAAGCCATACCATCCATTCTCCAAAGGTAGGGGCTCACTATTACGTCTCCCTGCCTCCTCCAGTACCTGGCACATTGTCAAAGCTCAATAAATACTGGTTTTTAAGTTAAAGGAATCATCACAACCACCTACTGAGAACTCACTATGGCAGCGGGACCTCAGTCGAGTACTTCACATAAATTACCTTACCTGATTCTTACAAAAATCTCTTAGGCTAATTGCTACTGTACTAATTCTACAGGTTTGGGAGATCAAAGCCTTGTGGAAGGGATCAAAAGCACAAATGGGCCCATCCTTGTGGTGTAGTTCCCGGGAAACTGAACTGCAGTGCCAGAAGCCACAGGACCTACAGAGGGTTCAGATACCTGGGTAAGCCTGAAAACACACCAGGGGTGCAAGGCAGTGCTCAAAATCCTGATGAGCTAGAGGGCTAGGGGAAGGGGATTCTAATGAGATGAGAGTCTGTCGATGCCTCTGTCTCTATTATCGTGCATTCACATACACTGTCATGGATGAAATGAACTTACAAATTTAACCAAAAAAAAAAAAAAGCACAAATGCCAGGGCCAGCAGGTGGAATAGTAGTTAAGGTGCTGGACTCCCACATGGTTGACTGTGGTTCAAGTCCTGGACCTAGTAGCTTGAAACTCACACCTGGCACATATGTCTGTGCATGCCCAAAATCCCAAGGGGAGAATGGAGGAGAAGGGATTGCAATGTGGCCATCCCCCCGGGGGAAGATTTCTCGTATCCTGTCTCTCTGTCTCTCTCCGATTCTAGCTAGTGCACGTGCTCTATAGCAAAAATCATTTTTTAAAAAAGCACAAATACCTTCCCTACAGGGTCAAATCAGGAGGTACAAACTAGTGAAGGAGACTGCGTCTGATTAATGAGAATTGGTAGAGCAAGAACCTTCTTTAAACGAGCAATTGCTTCCCAGTAATCACTGAGCACTACTCTGCATCAATTCAGCCACATTTGAGGTCTGACTTTACAAAGGAAGCTAGTAAGCTTATTTTATAGATATGAAATTTCTTAATTAGAAGAAAAAAGAAGAAGAAGACATTATCATAGAGGAAGCAGTAAAGAATTCAATCCTATCAGCTACCTCTCATGGGTATACTGCGTATTAACTACCTCTACAGTGGGGAGAAAAGATTCTCTTCCATAGAAATCCTCTTCCATAGAAAACATTATTATTCATGAGTCTGGTGTAAACATATAGTCCCTGTGTGTTCAGTCCAATGTATTTTAGGTGGAAGATGTTTCTTATAATAGCTAAGGGCTGTACTGAGCACTTACTTTTTGTGTCTGGAACACTGTAGCCATTATGTGATGTTTGAACATCTGCCTGATGACTAGAATGAAACCCCAAATCATATTGTCTCAGTGGCTAATGAATTCCTGTAGTCTGCCTAATGTAATGATGCGACTATGCTGACTTCATGGTGCCAACAAACCATGCAATGCTAGAAGTGAAGATACTGAATCTTCCACTCCCTTTTAAGATTCAATTCAAACGTCTGAGTTTGGGATACTGGGTATCATTTCGATGGTTCCAACTGAAATTAATTTTATAAAAACAGGAGATTAGACAAGGCTATTACTATATCTTTTCAATTTTCAGCACAACATCTACGTATTGTAAAGAGGAAAATAGGACCTTTTAAGTTTCTAACAAATTCATTTTAGTGAACAATTACTGAATGCCTATTATGTTCTAGGAGCTGTGCTAGTCCCGAGATACAAAGTGAGTAAGTTGTTGTCCCCATCCACAAGCACTCTTTCCAGAGGGGAGATAGACTTCACATGCTATAAAAGGAGGATTACAAGATGTTACAGATGAAAGGATGATTAATAATGACTTCAGAGGGCCACAGCTAGGAGAAGGGTAAGCCAAGGAAAACTGCACAGCAAAGGTTACAACTCAACTCTCACTTTAAGGATGGCTAGAGTTTCAGAATTTATGTATAAGAACTGGTACAGGCAGTGTAATATAAGCTAATAGTTATTCAAAGTTTATTACCAGGAAGGTATCATATCTGTACTCATTCCTCACAGCAAGCCCCAAATTGAGCTTGATTGAGCTTGTTTTAATTCCTACATTGCAGATTAGGAAACCGAGCCCCAGAAAGGTGAAGCGATTTAGCCAGGGCTCACAGCTGGACATTGGCAAAACCTGTATTCTAAGTCTGTATGACTTACAAGACTAGGCTTTTAGAAAACACCAATCTCAGGGACCAGCAGTTGGCATGGTGGCTATGTCGCTGGACTCCCATATGGTCGACCGTGGTTTGAGTCCTGGACCTGGTGGCTTAAACTCACGCCAGGTGCATGCGCTTGTGTGTCTAAGATCCCAGGAGGGGAGCGGAGGAGAAGAGATTGCAGCATGGCCATCTCCCCTGGGGCGTGATTCCTCACTTTCTGTCTCTCTATCTCTGTCTTTCTGGCGAGCACATGCACCCATAGCAAAAAAAAAAAAAAGGAAGAAAATACCGATCTCCATATCTCCATCACTAGCTAGGGTAAGCAGCATATGGACATCAAATATTTTGGTTTGAGGACTAGAGATGAGTCTGTTGAGTAGAAGACGTCTGCCCTGGCCTGTGTTGGAGTGAGGTGGGGAGCAGCTGTGACTATTTCAGTAGAAGGCCAGCAAAATAAACTGGGTCTAGACTTTATGGCTACAGACTCAGAGTTTTTACCCCATAGGCAGCAAGGACTGTGGAATGTTTGTAGGGATCAGAATAACAAGATCAAGAATTGGCTCATTAAATAAATCCAAGAGCTCTGAGGAGAGACCAAATCCTAGCAAATCTACTTGGAGGTTATTGAAATAATCCAGACACCAGATGACAGTCTAATCAAGGTTACTGGCCGTGAGGACAAAAAAAGGTAAACATGCAAATAGGTGTTGGGAAAAGAGAATCTACATGATTTTGAATGGATTAATTACAGGGATGAAGGAAAGTTACCAAGGGTGACAGGGATTCTGGCTTTAATAACTGGGTAGGTATTGATATAAAATCTGCCATATAAGAGGGAAGTCTGTGAATGCACAAGAGAATAACCCAAAAAATAATTTGTAAAAAGATATTTGTCCTGAAAACATAGATCTAGGAGCCATAAGAAAGGGGTCACCTATGCCCAGGCAAAGTGTGTGGAATGAAAAGAAAGAAAAACCTAAAACATGATAGCAACACATAGTTCTCCTCACACGTGGATCTTACCAATAAGTGATACTAGCCACTACCCTTCCCAGCTCCTCTGTTTCTTGGCAGAGGAAGAAACCTTTCTTCTGTTAACCATTTGAAACTACCCAAGGCAAGGATTTTTTTCAAAAATGTTATACAACTAGTATCTACAAACATTTCATTTAAGCGAGGGGTTTCTAAGCACTTCTTGATACCAGGGATTAAGTAAACTGAACACCTTTGAGAACACCTTTGAGAACCCATAGCAAAAACTGAGGTCATTTCATTGAATCTGCATATGAGTGTAATCATACATTGCTCTAACAAAAAGGAACACAGTCGATTTATAAACATTGACGTAAAAGTATAATAAACAGATGAGTCTACCGGTGTCAAGGAAAGAGCCAATGTGAATATTTAAATGTTACTACAAAAGGGACTATTTACTATGATTATAACGATCCAGCTGTCGTGCCTTACATGAAAGTACAACAGTTTAAAAGAATTCCTTTTATTCCAACGTGCTTTATCATTTCATGTATTTTCAAATGTCAGAGAGAATTCTATCAAAGACAACTGGTACTTGTGTTTTCTTTACAGGAAAAAAAAAATCATTTAAGTAAGTAAAGGTCAGTAAAAGAACAACAGGGAGGCTCCCGCCCTCATCCCTTACCCCAGTACACATACAGATTAGGACATCCTAATCACTTAGCCTTAGAATTACTGCATACTTTACTCCTGAGCCATTCAGAAAGGCTTTGTTCATGGAAAGTTCTCATGGTGATAAAACATGAAACAGAAAAGGAATTGCTCAGCGTGATGTGTTGTATTTATATTTCCTTTTGTGTGAGGAATTGAAAAAGCTTTACAAACCGACATCTAATAAATCTCTTTAAGACAGTTGCTTGTGAGAACTCTGCTCTACTGCATGGACACTGGGCCAGGTAAAAGGAGAACAGAGACTGTGAGGAGGAAAAGGGGGTGGACAGGTGCCTGAGGCTATCTGACATTACCAAAGGGCAGGGTCACATACGTTTGTCCTCCAATAGGTCTTGTATGTACCCTTCCCGGTAGCTGCAGTTCCCAGATTTACCATGTTAGCATGTGTGAGCGACAAGTGTGTATGTGAGGGGGGAGGGTTGTAAAAGAGGAAGCATATAAAAAATAAATATTTTAGAGTGTCCCTGTGTTCGGGGAACTGTGCTAGATGCTGTCACATGTATAATACATGCTCAATAAATGCTTCTTTTCTTCCCTTTCACATAATTTATGCCATTTGATGAAGGAAACTGGTTCCTGTACAAAGAAAAAAGTCTCTCTGACTAAATGCTGCTGATCATGAACGAAGCTAATGTATGCTTGGAAGTCTGAAGGAAAATGCAGGCACAGGGCTGGGTCAAGGTCTGCTCACATGTTCCATACACTCAGCACACCCAGGTGGAAGCCATACCACGCCTAGGAAATACTAGGACCAAAAACAAAGAACCCGATGACCAAAGTAGCTACTGGACAAAGAATAAATTTGACATCAACGTTTTCTCCAGTGAAGAGGACTACTGAGAGCAGGGGCGAATGCTTCACAGGGTCAGTCGCTGACTTTGGACGTTGGTACAGAGCAAGTCTGACAAAGTCACAGGTGGGATGAAACTCGATCTTTAACTTTTTATAAAGATTTAGAGATGACCTTTGAGAATGTACAGCTTTGACGAGATAAGAGAGCAGCTCAACTCAACTAAGTCGGGGGCAGTATCTCACTGGCCATGGAGGCGGAAAGGCCTGGCTGTGAATTTAACCCCTGCCACTTAATCTAGACTGACTTGTGCACTCTCCAGATCCTGGCTTTGTCATCTATGAGGCGAGCAGTCATAATCATATCCATAAAATCTGCCTCTCGGGGCAGTGTTGTAATGAAATGAGATGATGGACGTGGACACTTAGCACAGTGTCAGGCACAGCGCAGACCACCTTATGCTGGTAGCAATTTTTAAAATCCTGGGAAGATAATGCCTTGCCTCTGAGGCTCAGTATATATCAGGATCAATCTACACAATTTTTAGGTATTATAGTGATTTTGATAGATCTATGACAAAAAAATTGATAGATGATATTTGATAAATATGGAAATTACCTCATTCTGCTTCTTTTTTTAAAAAATATATCAAGTAATAAGACTAATTAACTTGTTGTTAACTTCAAAATATAAAGCATACTTTTTTAAAAACCCAAGTATAGGGCCAGCAGGTGGCATGGCAGTTAAGGTGGCTGGATCCCACATGGCCAACTCTGTGGTATGAGTCATAGACCTGGTGGCTTAAAAATCATGCTGGGCTGGGGCCGGAAGGTGGTGTGTTGATGAAGGCGCTAGACTCCCACATGGCCAAATATGGTTCGAGTCCTGGACCTGGTGGCTTGCTTTCTCACTTTCTTTCTCCTTCTATCTCTCTCTGGTCAAACTAAATAATAATAATAATAATAATAATAATAATAATAATAATAATAATAATAAATAAAGTTGAATGAATAATTGTTTTTAAAAAAATGATGCTGGGTGTGTGTGCAAGCATGCCCAAAAGCCCAAAATGACAATGGAGGAGAAGGGACTACACAATAGCCATCCCCCCAAAAGTGATTTCTCACTTTCCTTCTTTCTCTCTCTCGCTCTCTTTCTCCAACGAGTGTTTATGCCCTATAGCAAAAACTAAAAATAAAAAAGCTACATCATATGCTATTTAATATAGAGAGAAGATTTATCTATTAAGATGATATTCTATTATCCTAAGTAGTAATAGTAATAGTCAGATGAAGTGATGAACAGTTTACTAAAGATCTAGAAAATAATAAAGGTCCTTGAAGTTTGATTTCTCCAATTAAAGGGCTATTAGGCCAATAATGAGAACGCGGAAGTACTGGAGTAATCAGTGTTGTCTGCTAGCTTCCAATTTTAAGACATTATCTAAACATTCACAGACAAATGTATGGCTATGTAGCAATTACATAATTTAAATAATTTCTGTTGGTAATGGAAGGGCTTAGCTAATAATTACTAAAATGCAAATGAAAGCTATGTTTTTCCTCTGTAAATGAAAAAAACTTGATATTAAACATTGCAAAGAAAAATAGTTTAGAAAAACTTATATAACCTGTAGTTTATACCATATATCAAATAAGCTTCAGGTTGCTTAATGAGTTAACTATGAGCTCCAAATCATAAACAAACAAACAAACAAAAACTAGTTGAAAATGGTCTACCTGATCTTTGAAGGGATAATTACTTTCAAATGTTTGAAAAAACAAAAATAGTAAATCACAAAGAAAAAGTCCAACAGAATTAGATATGAAATAATTAGAGTTTTATACAATAAAAATACTATTGGAACACACAGAAAGATACCATATATGCTTGCAAAAACTAAACAAGGAAAAAAAAAGCCAAGGAAAAGCCCCAAGCATGGAATATGTGGAGTTATGTGCAGTCAGGTTCATTGTTTACAGAGCACTGACTAATGCCTCTACCACTCACCTACACACTGGGGGACACCAGTGTCTCTGCTGTTTACTGGAAAGTGTTCACTGTCCACTGTAAATTCTTGGAAACTTATCATCTTTTCCTGCTTCTGTGACTTCTTTGTTTGGTGGAATAGGACTCAAGAGATGAAGAAAGGCAACAGATTTTAAGGGTTATAGGTTATGCTTATTTCTGTCACTTGCATTGATGATCCCCAGAAAATAATTAAGAGGAAGTGTAAGAATGCATATATAAACATGTTCCTATGTGTTATTCAATAATAAAAAACAAAGAAGATAAAGAAATAAAGGCCAGCCAGGGAAAGGAAGAAAAGAGGAAAAAAGGAATGAAGAAGGGAGGAAAAAAAAGCAATGACTTGGCTGTCTTGTTAAAAATGTGACAATAAATCAACTACATTACTTACTATTTTTTAAGATAGTTTTGTGGATCACATGAGAAAAAGTTTAAATGAAAGCAAACCCAGAGCATTGAGTTAACTTACACTTTAGGCATTGTGTGAGGCTTCAGGGATATGAAAATGAACACAATGTTGGTGGTGGAAATGAATCTCTAAATAAAATATACATCAGGGACAAGTCATACATAGACCAAAAAAATGGCCTGAGGTGATGGAGAGTGTCTGATGCCTTCTTTAAATGGGATGATCTGAGAGGCACTCTGAAAAAAAAAGGACACTTAAGTGGTGGTTAAGATAAAAAAGAGGAAGCCAGCACTATTAAGGTAAGGAGAAGAACAATCCCGGAATAGCACATCTGATAACCAGAAAGAAGAGGAAGACATGAGGAAGAGACCAGTAGGAAGGTATGCAAAGGTCATTAATAGGACTCTAAACTATAATAAGGATTTTGTGTTTATTAGACAATTTTGAAGAGAAAGTTGTCATCTGATTTATGTTTTAGAGGGTCACTCTATTTTCTATGAGGAGAATTTACTGAAAGGGGAGAGAGAAATAGTCAATCCCATTAGCAGGTTATTGAGGTGGTTTAGGCAAGAAAAGATGGTGGCCCTATACAGAAGGATAGAAATAGAGGCAGAAAATTAGATTGATTCAGGAAACGTTTTAAGGTCAAAGTACCAGGATTAAGAGTTTGAGTGTGGGGTCTGTGGAAAAGAAAAAAAAAACAAGATCAGCTCTTCCAACTAGCTTTACAAATTCAGAGGCTATTACTACCAGTTACTAAGATGGAGACCAGTGAAGGACAACTTTGGGTGGAGTATGCAGATAAGTCAAGAGCTCTCCTTTGTCTCCAGGAAGTTTGAAAGACTAATAAGCACATCAGTGGAGATGTTAAATAGGTGACCCAGAATGAGTCTGGACTTCTGAGAAGATAAGGATGCATCAGATTACCAGGGAGAGGAGTTAGAAAGCTTCAGAAGGTCTAGAGATGGAAAGAAGAAAAAGGACCAGTTGAGAAGAGGCAGTCGGTTAAATACAAAATAACCAATGAATGTGTAGTTAGAGAAACCAACAAGGGAAAACCATTAATAAGTATGGACTGGTCAACAGCCTTATTTGAGAGCTTAATGTAAAAAAAAAAAGGACAAAGAATAAACGAGCTTAGAATTTGGAATCAAAGGACAGTGGTCACTGGTGATTTGACAGGTGCTGTGTCAGGGGAATCAGGAAACTGTAAAAGCATCTAGGACAGTTTTAGAAAAAGTGTGGTGTGAGTAAGTGTGGGAAGCATTGAGAGATGACTCCTTCGGCAGACACTGCTGTGAAGGGTAGAATATAAATGGGATAGTGACGGAAAATGATGCTGAGGTCAAAAGAGGATATTTTTTTGAAGATGTGATATACAAGAGCATATTTATATGCTGATATGAGTAATCCAGTTGAGAGGGGGAAAATCGGATGATTCAGGAGAATGAGAATATAATTGCAGGAGAAGAAACCTGGAAAAGGTGGGAGGAGGTGGGATCTAGAACCCATAGGCTCCCCCCCCGCCTGGCAGGCTCAGGGATACTCTTCTATTGTGAAAACTAGGAGGCTCACATGCAAAGACATATACATTACCATTGTGGCCTCATACAGTTTTAGGCAGGCTGGAAGGAAACACGAATAACTGAAAAGGGAAAGGAAGAAACTGGGTGAATCTTCGTCTCCATTAATATCTGCTGTTTCACAAGTAAAAGATTCTGGAAAAAGCTCCCAAATCAAGGTGTTCCTACCAGTTGCACAGTAAGAAAAGAGCTGACAAATACACAGTTGTTTGCCAAATACACAAAACACCTGAGTAACTACATTGGACAATGAAGTATTTCTGATGGTAAATCCCTGTAGCAGGCTCTGTATTAATCTTTACATATAAATACCTTCATATATGCTGTTCAGTTATAAGAATTTTATAAATATTAACCTACTTAATGCTCAAAATAATATTCATAACGTGGATACCATCACTATTACCATTTTACACATGAGGAATCTGGGGCACAGAGAGGTTAAGTAACTTGTCCAGAACCACCCAGTGACCAGGGAGTTGAATTCAAACAGGAATTCTAATGCCCTGGGAAGCCACCTCTCCACTGTGCTTTGGCTATGTTGTCTAACTTTATCTTAACAGTACGGTTACAAGAAAAGTATAATTATTCTCTATTTAATAACAAAAAGAGGGGAGACTTAGCAGAGTTAGGTAACTTTTTTAACATCTTACACTGTTTTAGCTGGGCCCATATTCAAATTTGGATCTTTGTCTCTTTCAATGCATATCATCAGCACTTAACAACATGCTAAGTTTCGGACACAGACAGTGAAAAGGTTAATAGAACCATTTTATCCTTCAGAAAAGCTGGATAAATGTAAGTGGTATAGACAGACAACTTTTTAATCAAGGGGCATGAAAATAGATTAAATTATAATGATAGTAAAAGATCACTAAATATTTAATGATAGGCATGAACTTCTAAGACACTAGTAGTTACTGAGCTCAACAATTTCACATTCTGAGGACCAGATAGTGGTATGACAATAAGAAGACTGCATTCATAGGGAGGGCCCCAGGTTCCCATCAAGGAGCCTCCAGTATACACTATATGTGTGCCTATGATCTAGGTTGGCCAAGACTAGGGTTGCATGGTGGTATAAAGACCCTGTGGCAAAATCTGTCTCTCCCTCTCTTTCTTTCTGTCTCTCTCTTTCACAGGAAAATTAAATAAATAAACTTTAAAATATTTGAATGGGGTTGTATGGTGGTACAGTGGTAACATGTTACACTCTGTGAGGCAAACCCACGTGGAAGGGTTCTAGGTTCAAATCCACAGACCTCCATGAGTATGCTGGACATACATGAGCCTGTGATTGGGGTTGGCTGAAACTGGGGGGATGAATTGCCACATCAAGACCCTGTTAGGAGTACTGTCTCCGTCTTTCTTGTTCACGGAAGAAATACATATTTTTTTTTCTTCAAAAAGAATTTTACATCCTGGATAAGTTTTATTCCATTTGAAAGCAACTTTTAAAACATGGGATAAAAATACATATGTCTTATGAATATTTCCAAAAATAATTCATGTTCATCAGTGGAAAAAATAGGCCTTACAGACAAGCACAAAAAGAAAGGATGAAAGAAAGGAGGAATATGAAGAAAAAAACGCATCTAGAAAAGCTCTGAGGCCAGCCAATGCCATGGTGGTTAAGAGGGCTGGATACCACATAGCTGACTGGATGGTTCAAGTCCCAGGCTCAGCAGCTTAAAAAACACACCATGCACTTGTGCATGCATGCCGGAAATTCCAACAAGAAGGAGAAATGGAGAAGTGATTGCAGCATGACCATGTCCCATGGGCATGATTTCTTCCTCTTTCTCTCTCTCTCTCTTTCTCTGTCTCTCCAGTGACCTCATGAGCCCTGGGACAAAATTTTTAAATAAAAAATATATTAAAAAAAAGGCTTTGATAATTTGTTGCATTTTATCCTTGACACTGCACAGACACATCCACACAAAAACATACAGATAAATACATTTTTGTACAAATGGGATCATACTATGTATGGTTTTAAGTTTTATCTTTTTCTTACTGAAAGCATATATGGAACATTTTATATATCAATAAGCATGCTATAAATCCTTACTTTTTATCTATTTTTCATTGTTAGATCCTTCTCTAATTCATGTAATATCCTACTGCTGGACGGTTAGGTGGTGTACTAGTTTGCTGGGGCGCTAAAACATAAGACCATAGACCTAGTGGCTAGAGAAGCAGTTATTTTTTTTCTCCTAGTTCAGGGAGTTAGAAGTCTCAGATCAGGGGGGTGTTGGTCAGTTAACTTTCTCCTGAGGTTTTCTCTGTTGACTTTTAGATGCCCACCTCCTTGCTGTGTTCTCCCATGGCATTTTTCTTGCATGGACACATTCCTGGTATTCTTTCCTCTTCTTTTAAGGACACTTGTCATATTGGATTAAGGCCTGTCTCGGTTGCTAAAAGAAATAACCTGAGACTGGGCAATTTAGAAAGAATAGAGGTTTCCTAGGCTTATGATTCTGAAGCTAGAAAGTCCAAAGGCTGGCATCAGGCTGACCTGTGGAGCCACATCACAACATGGCAAACAAAAACAGGGAGGATTGGAGGCTCATATAGGAAGAGAAAAATCTCAGGGCAGCTCTCTTTATAACAACTGGTTCATGCAGGAACTCATCCCTTCTTGGGAGAGCTAGAAGTCATGTCTTCTAGCAAGACAGTATTAATCCATTCACGAGGGTGACATCTCTGTGATCTCAACACCACATACTAGGCCTTATCTCTTAAAAGTCTCACTGCCTCCCAAAATCATTACACTGGGCACCATATTCTAAAACATGAACCTTTGGGGGACAAACCATTATCTTACCCATAGCAAGACCCCTCCCTTATGACCTACTTTAACTTTAATAACCTCCTTAACGGCCCCATCTCTATCTATAGTCACACTGAGGGTTGGGACTTCAATGTACAAATTTGCAGAGAGGAGGATATATTTCTATCCATAAGAGGCTGTATCCAACTTTCTGGCGATATAAATCATACTGATGATAAATTATAGTGACTTTTATAGTTTTTTCCCTAGGATATAATCCTAACAGCCTAGTTGCTACATCAAAGCATATGTCCTTTTAAGCTTTTGATATGAATTGCCAAGTTCATACCAAAAGTCTTTTGGAAGGTTTTAATAAGCAGAGTTATGACAATAAAAACACAATTATTTTGAGGAACAACAAACATATGTAAAATTCAGTCACCCTTAACTAAATCTTAACTTGGGCCATTGTCTTTTGACTGTCCATGACATGAGGTAAATGACCAGAGACTTCCAAAGCTTAAACAACAGGCTGATAGCCAGGTTGTTCCCTCCTGAATTTCATCTGAATTCTGTGGCGCAAAGGAGGACTCTGTGAGGAAGACAGAGAATAGCCTCAGTTGGGGCCAGCAGGTGAAGAAGTGGTTAAGATGTTAGACTCCCACATGGGCAACTCTGATTCGAGTCCCAGACCTAGTGGCTTGAAACTTACACCAGGTGCATGTGTGTGCATACCTAAAATCCTAAGAGGAGAATGGAGAAGAAAGGATTGCAGCATGATCATGCCCTCTGGGGAAGGGGAGGTTGATTTCTCATCTACTCTCTCTCTGTGTCTCTGTGTCTCCAGTGAGTGCACATGTTCTATTGCAAAAATCTCTCTCTCTAAAAAAAAGAATAGTTTCAGTTGATGTGTTCGGAGTGTTCTTTAGAATATTTGTTGTCTATATTCTAACTACTCACTTCCAGTTCTTCACACTGCATTACTGAGGAAGATAAAACCCTGTGCATCTCATTGACAAACAGAAACACAGTGGGACAGAAGATGAAAAGGAACATGCTGGTTAATTTAGGGAAGCTATGAGGTGGTCTTCTCTTTCATCCAGCTAAGCTAACACAGTTGAAGAAGAGCCTTTTCCGACTCAGCATTCTCTCTATAAATATCTCATTCTGCTCTCTCCTGCTGGGGTCTGGTTACAATCTATCCTAGAAGCACTGCATGGAATTAAATATGGAATCATTGCTTCCTTTTTGCTGCATTTTGTTTCTGAAGTCTGGTGCCTTCACAGTCAAATAAATATTGTAATGTAATTGTAATGTAGAGGTGCAGAGAAATCTCAAAATGAGAAAGGGAAATCAACTAGAAAAAAGGTAGGTTCTTTCACACAAGGAATAGGACTTACCAAAGTTCCTGTGATAGAATACTTCAATGAATTGTGCATGCTGAGGTTTAATGTAGTTGTAGAGTGGAAAAAATACCACAGAGGAGATAACAAGAAGAAAGAAACTTGGAATAAATAGGGAAGGCATTTAAAAACAAATAACAAAGACTTGGTTATATATAGTTCATGTTTTCTATCATTAAATTTTATCTGAATTCTGTGAAACAAAGCAAGAGTATGGAAAAGTAGCCAATTAAATAACATTACAAATGAATGGCCACATTAAATCCCCTAGTATCAACCAGTCTGAAACCATGGTGGAAATGAAAACATTTAGAGACCTAGAGACAGCTCTCACAGTAACAACCTGTGTGGCTTCAGGAAAGTCAACAACCTCTCTGAATTTCAGTCTCCTCTCACAGCATGAGGTTATTAATACCAACTTAACAGAGAAAGTGTCAGGCTTAAATGATACAGCATGCAAGACACCTAGCATAGAATGTGGAACAAAGTTTTACTTCTCTAACAGATATTTCCTTCCACTTCTGGGAACAAGACACGGGTTATAAATTTCAAAGGCCTTTCCATCTAGATGTGGAATCTAGATGTTCAAATGAGAACATCTGAAACAAGGAGAACAATTTATGCACTGAACAGTATGGTAGTGATCAGAAGAATGACAGGAATTCAGAGAAGGGAGGCTGGAGTGAGCTGAGCTACTCCAGCAGTGAAAGATGCCTCTCACTGTTGAGTCACAGATGCTGGGTGACTGGGATCAGCAAAGCAAGAGAAGCAAGTGGAGGAAAGAGGATATTGAAAGGGGGGGTGGGGGGTAGTAGGAGGCTAGAGCAAAGACAGAAAAATTGGTAGGAATATTGAATTAAGTTAAGCACGAGATACAATAAAACTCTCAAATGGATCTTTTTTACAGAAAAAGCAATTCATGCTCATAATAGTCAATTTAAAAAACGAGAATGATTAAAAAGGACAGGAACCAGCAGTTGGCACAATGGCTATGTTGCTGGACTCCCATGTAGTCGACCACGGTTTGAGTCCTGGACCCAGTGACTTAAACTCACGCCAGGCGCGTGTGCATGCGTGCCCAAGATCCCAAGAGGAGAATGGAGGAGAAGGGACTGTGGTGTGGCCAACCCCCCGGGGGGTAATTTCTCACTTTCTTTCTCTATCTTTCTGATGAGCACACGCACCCTATAGCAAAAACCTCTCCAAAAAAAAAAAATAAAAAAGATATTAGTATAATGAATTAATATAGATGACAATAATGGTTTAATGGTTTAACAAAATTCATTTTGGAAACTGAGAAAAAGACCTGTGAATATAAACAATTGGTCATATTTGCCAAAAAGAAATAATCCCAACTTAAATCTGTATCATTTCTAGTAGACAGACTTTTAAGACAGTTCTGGGTTTTTCTTTTTGTTTTTGCTATAGGGTGGCATGTGCTTGCAGAAAAAGAGACAGACAGAGACAGAGAGAGGGAAAGCAAGAACTCATGCCCCTGGGGGGATGACCATGCTGCAATTCCTTCTCCTCCATTCTCGTCTTAGGATTTTGGGCATGTACACACACATGTAGCTGGAGTTTCAAGCCTCCAACTCTGAGATTCTAACTGCAATCGACAATGTGGGAGTCCAGAGCCTTACCCACCATGCTACCTGCTGGCCCCAGTCTGGGTTTTTCTACTGGTGGTGGTGATGACATATTGCTTTGGTTTGGTTGACCTGATCCTGTGACTTTGACTTTTCCTTGTGTATCATTATAGCTTTAATCCAGGCAGGACAAGGCTACTGGTCATCTTTTGGCTTGTTTAAATATTTGGGTTTCTAGTTCCTGCACATATTTAGGTTGATAATTATTTTAACTCACATGAAAACAAAAAAAGATCAAGGAAACAAAGAAATCATCTACCTTAATGTGAGGCCTTAACTACCATGTAATATTCCCTATCTAATATTCACCTATCAAGACTTTCTTAAAATGTTCTGGGAAGGGAAACTTTTGAAGTTCTTTCAGGGCCCAGCTGTGGTGACAGAAGTGTTAGGGCAACTCTGCAATACTGGAGTCATATGGGAGGCCGGGGGAAGGACTGTGGTATAGTGAGCCCTGTAATGGGTCTCTGTCTCTCTCTTTCTCTCTCAAAAAAAATTTTCTTTTTGTCTTGCTTCTTTTTTTTTTTTTAATCAAGTAATACATATTCATTTAAAAAAAAAAAACCTTAGCGAGACCAGCAGGTGGTATGGTGGTTAAAGCACTGATCTCCCAAATGGCCAACCATGGTTCAAGTCCTGGGCCTGGCAGCTTGAAAATCACACCACATGCATGTGCATAAAATCCCTTGAGGAGAATGAAGGATGGGACTGTGGCATGCCCATCCCCTTGGGGATGATTTTTCACTTTCCATCTCTTTGGCAAGTGTTTGTACCCTATGGCAAAAACCTAAAAATAAATAAATAAATAAATAAATAAATAAATAAACAAACAAAATTTAGAAAACACAGGTTAACAAAAATAAAAATAATAAAATGAAATTCACTTATAGTCCCACCACCTAAATGCTATATTTTTGGACTTCCTTCAGGTCTTCTTTTTTTTTCCTCTATGCATATACACACATTTTTAAGACATAGTGTTTTCAAATCTACAGTTTCACCCAGTGTATTCTAAACACCTTTGTATGTCATTCACCATGCTTTTATCTATAGTAGTTTTTAGAACATTTACGTTTCTGTGATGCTCTCTCAGAGGTTACACTAACATGCATTTTTGACCCACGTGCTGTTCTCCAACATTTTCTGGGGCTCTGAGAAGCTCTTTGGGGTTGTGTTCATCCCCTCCTTTTTCTGTATTCTCCTTCCCCACCTAACTTCTCTCAAGGAGAGTGTAGCCTAATGGGAGAATAATTCAGATCCACATATAATTTAATCCCTACCATTGGACTCCCTCCTCCCCCAAAAAAGGACAAATAAAATGACTTTGGATTTCAGTAGGGGATTTCTTCAATCAGCTTGCAAATATCCCTACATGTCTGAAAGTGAAAGCATTAAAACATTCTTCTCTACACAGTTTTCTTTTTTTTTCCCTTTTGAGGGGAGAATAAAACGTGATATCATTTCTCTCTCTTCTTTCATAATTAAAAAAAAAAAATGAACAGGATGCCTGCTCATGTCATGCAGGTAGCTGGTAGAAGAACAAAGAAACCCAGGATTTTGAATCCAGTGTTATGCCTTTGTCCCACTGAGTCTCCCTTAAAAATTCACAGTTCAATAAGCGAATTTGTTACCAAGATAACCCAGGGAAAGAAATACTTGTCAGGTTCAAAGATTCTCTGATTATAAAAAACAATCTTCTGAGTCCATAAATGATAGCAGTCCATGTCCTGAGCAATGGGAGAGAAGGGAAAAGATAACCTTTTATGATTGCATTTGTTTTTTTTTTTCCTGAGCAAAGCTATATTTATACTTTGATTAAAATATCACACATATGGCTAAGCTGGCTTCCAACGTGGCTTCTAAAAAGGGAAATCTAGACACTGACTTTCTAGATGTGTAAGAGCAAATATTTTGTGAGAAAGAATGCTCCTGCCTTGGGGTCCACTTACCACAGTTCTAGCGTTGAGTGAGAAGAGTCCTTAGGTGTAATCTATAGGACGCCTTAAATTAGCCAGAAAGCCTGTCAACGGTATCTGTCAATCATTCACTCACCCTGTGCTTGAACATCAGCACTACAGATACAGTATCTGATTTACAGTAGAGAAAAAGTAAGTCCGTTCTTTTATACATTGGACTAATTACCCTGCCAACATGCCTCACTGTGTGCATTTTTTTATGTATAATTTGGATTTAATGACCTGGTCACTAAACAGAATGGCATCACGCACATACACACACACACACACACACACACACACCAACACACCATGAAAGAGGAAAAACAACAGAGCCAATATTGCTTTATTATCTTGGGAAATATTTATTCTGACAAAGAACTGACAGGAAATGTAATGAACAGTCATGGAGCCATATACATGTTTCCAGCTCCAGGAGTCCTTTTTGTAGGTAATTGAGACCACGACTTTCTTTTTACTTCAGGAGAAATCAAGACTTTAAGGGATTTGCAATGGTTTTATACGTTTCATCCCAGTGGCATTTGACTACACAGCAAAGGATTTTACAGGTTATTTAATACTGAGGAAGGGCTGATAATCACAGCTCAGAGAACGAAAAACACCAAAGTGGCAGCACACGAATGAGAATCAATACTCTCATTAAATACTCAGTGACCTTTTCCCCTCTGGGTTTATATTTTCCCTTACCTTTCTGGGTTCCTTTTTATGTAGTAAATACAAAAACTAATAGTAATGAAAGAGTCCCTTGACTGTACTGGAATCAATGTATCTAACATGTTTTCCAATATTTACCCCGCATGTGCCCTCATTAGATTCACATGCAAGAAACAGTTGAAACAGAAAAAAAATCTTAGAGGGCTACTGCTCATTTCCTCCAAGATTTAACAATCTTTCCTTATTTCAGTCTTCCTGTCTGGCTTCTAATCTATCCCAAATGATAAGCTTCAAGTATGCTAAAATACAGAACATAGTAAAGCATTCATGCTGCTAAGGGGTTTGTTTGTGTGGTTTTGTTTTGTTTTATTTTAAAAATCCATATTCTGCATTATTCCCTAAAATATGGCCATTTGTGGCTTGATTCCATGGAACCGTAACATTCTTTTTATAATTCAAAAGCAAGGCAAATTACAACACTACCCATTCCGCAGTGCTGCTGGGTGCACATACTCGATCTTTGTGAATTTACTGTTTTTCATTATTCATGTGCCTTGATTGATGTTCTTAGCCCCCTTTTCTTGTATAGATTTTTCACATGTTCAATGCCAAATTTGCAAATGTTCTTATGTTCTGATAAAGGCATCTGGGTCTCTCAGCATAATTTTAGTACCTAAATGCTTACTACTTACTGTACGTTCAGGACTATGTCTTATTCATCTTTGTAGGTTCCCCACTCCTTACTCACTCCTCCACACGTACACAGAGATTTGAAGAGCACAGCGTGGGTGTTAGAATTATTTTTAAACTTAATTTTTTTTGTATTAAAATCAGTACCACAAATCTAAAGAACACCTACTGGCACTCAGTTGAAAGGTATTTTAAACTTCTGTTTTAATTCAAAATGTCCAAATATATCTCTGGTTCACGGTTGAACAGGTTTTCTAGGTGGTGTCATGAAAACAAAAAGATCATCTTTGGCTATTAGTTTATATAAGAAATAAGACATCTGAGTGATCTTAACAGTCATTATTGAGATGGGTTTGTCCACATCATATTAAAATATGCTATGGAATACACAATTTTACAACGTATAATATACAGCAACAGTAAATAGGTGCTAAAAATAATATTAAGTACTAATAAGTAATAATCCATACTCCATTTTTATTTCTTCAGTAAAGAAGAAATAGGATTTAACTTAAGTAAGACTCTACATTTTTAAGTTAATTTGTTTCTTCCATGAGAAACGAGAGGAGAAAGATAGCATTCCCCCACCCCACCCCACCCCACCCCACACACAGGGTCTTGACGCGACAATCCACACCAGCTTCAGCCAGCTTGGGATCATGGGTATTCACATGCTTGGTACACTGAGGGCGGTCCCCCTGACATGAACCTGGACCTTCCCCTGTGGGTCAACCTCAGAGCACCGAGTTTGAAGGCTGCACTACTGTCTTGTTCTAGACTCCACATCTTCATAGCAAACATTCAAAGTATTAAATGTCTGTCTGAGGCCATGTCCTTTGGTGGCTGACTGAGAACTCCAAACTATCATAATGTTTATATTGGGTCATCGGAAAAGTCATCACGTATTTTCCTATGTAAAAATGAGTCATGACTTTTCTGACAACTAGTAATATTTTGTTGTTAATTTGGTTTTAGGCCTGACTCCCTACGACTTACTTTATAATTCTTTTGAGAATAAGGTCCTGATCTGTACTTCATATTCTTAAGAGAAAGACAAGAACCACTCAGTAAACCATTTATTAGCTTGTTGTTCCTTAATTTTATCTGTGCTTCCTCAACTAACTGGGGAATGGAGGGAGGGTACAATGCTATCTCCCTCAGAGATGTCATACTTTACCTGCCACAGAGCTGGTGCCACTCAATACTGTTCCATGTACAATTGACGGAGTTCTTCCTGGGGCTATGCCACTCTGGATCCCTCCCTCAAAGTGTGAGTTGTCACTTCATCATCACCACCATCATCATCATTAGGCCCAAGAAAAGAAAGATTCCAATTCCTTGAAACTACAGAGAGGGCGGCAAAGTGGAAACAGTTCCTTCATGATATGTGTGTGTGAGGGGATGGAGGTAACTGTGCTTATCTCCTAAAGCAAAAAGCTCCAAATTTTAAGAATCTGTGTGGATTTCTGTCCTCTTATGTAATAATTCTTGTGTGAGGTTTTCAGTAAGTTTGGATTCTGACTGACTCACATAGGGTTAAGCTAAGGGTTTTGTATCATTACTATGAATTGTCATAACTACTAGAACTAAAACCACTAGAAACTAACGAAAATAGGTTGCTGAATATTCAAGTGAAAATTGACATTTTTAAGAAAATTATGTATTTTGACACATAGAGTATCAATCACCTCAACAATATCATTGTGTTGCAAACTGTCTTAAGACAAGATCTTCCTCTCAAAACATTAGGAAGACACCCAGTGGATATACTGCATAGAAAGTGTGGATCCTCGCCTCCTTTTTTTTCTCCTCTCTGGGGCTCACCAGGAGCATGATGCTTATCAGTGGAACCCAGCTTGGAACTACTAACCTGGGTAGAGAAAAAAGCTATTTTCCAGAAGCCCCAGAGTCACTCAGGATAGTTCACGTACATTTCTAAATTTTCCACAAACGCTGTCATTTGAGACAGCATAGACAAGCGAGGAGGACATTATGTTAAGCAAACATAGTCAGGCACAGAAAGAAATACCACATGCTCTCTCATATGTGGAATCTAACAAGGTGACCTCATAGAAGAGAGTCGAGTAGAAATTACTAGAGGCTGGGAAGACTGAGGGTAGTAAGAATGAGGAGACATTAGTCAATGGACACCAAAGTACATTAAGAGGAATACGTTCTGTTCTAGGGTGACTAGAGTTCAAAATAATTTATTATATATTTCCAGATAGCCAGAGGAGAGGATTTTAAATGCACCCAACACAAAGTAATGTGAAATGTTCGAAGGGTTAGACACACAAATTATCCTGATTTGATCATAACACATTATTATTTATACATTTAAAAAACTGTACTTTGTCAATATATACAATTCTTATGTCAATTAAAAATCATTTAAAAATACTTTTAATGTCTCAAGTTACATGAATTTACAGTACGGAAACAAAGACACAGGAACCGTATGGGTCACAGCACTGAGTTCTGGGATTCGTGCTACTCAGTCTATTTTGCAGTTGAGGATTTTTCCAGAGGATGAAATTCCTTTGAAACTGCTCTCTGAATCTCTTCAGAGGAGAAAAAAAATGTTCATAATTGACAGAACTGTCAACAACAAAGCACAAAATTCTGTTTTGTTCATTTATTGCTTAAAAAGAGTAGGAAAGGAAGGTAGGTAATTTTCTTTAAAAATATATGTAATACCTCTTTAAATTTTTGTTTTTAAAAGAAAATCCTGTACTATACACATAACTCATGTATAATTTCTTAATAATTATTTAAACACAGAATTTTCAAATTCATTATTTTTTGTGGAATTGTTGGGTCCTTTACTTTCTTTCCTCACTGAGCAATTTGTAGGTATGTGAGCTTTGTTTGTGAATGTAAATGTTGTTGGAGTGCTGCTACCATTTGTAGCAAGAATTGGGTCTTGATTAATATCTAATAATAATAACATTAAAGATATATTTGTCTTTTACTTCATTTAATTTTCAGAAGCACAATCAAATTCTGATAAAAAGAGAAAAGCAATTTACCTAATTTATTAAGAGTTACCCTGGAGTCAGATTTAAAGACTCTAGAGACTTAAAGTTGGAATCTGTTCCATTGGTTGGATGATCTGGTATTAAATTGCCTTACCTCAATAAACCTCCGTTCAGTTATGTATATAATAGAGATAGTATTATTTTCTTCAAAGTGTGTTGGTACAAGGCATGCAACAACTTTAGTGCAATATTTAGCATCATAACACAGGCAGTAGTAAAGTAAATAAAAGTCAACACAGCAACAAAAACTAACATTAATGTCAAATATGTTTTGGAAGAAATCCCTAGTCTTTTTTTTTTTTTTTTTTTTTTTTGCCGGAAGTCATGTTGCTTGCCAAAGAAAGACAGAGAAGGAGAGGGAAAATACACTGCCCCATGGAGAGTGGTTAGGCCACAATCATTCCTCTTTCTTTCCCATCTTTTGGAGTTTGAGGCATGCATACATATGCATGTGCCTGGCACACTTCTCAAGCCACCAGACTCAGGATTCAAACAGTGTGGTTGGCCGTATAGGATTCAGCTGCCTCAACCACAGACATTTTTTAACTTGGACTTAACCCGAAAAGCAGATTGATACATTTCAATAATTTCCTTTTATTTTTCCAATTTATCAGAGTATGAGTGCATGCCAGAGAAAGACAGAGAAAGAGGAAGAGAGGAGAGAAAGAAATCATTCTCAATAGGGCAGAGTCATGCCACAATCCCTCTCCTCCACTTCTTCATCCTGTTAGGATTTTGGGCACACATGTACACATGCCTGGCATGTTTTTCAACTCACCAGGTTTGGGACTTAAACTGCTTAGTCAGCTCTGTAAGATCCAACCTCTTTAACCACCATGACACTGTCTGGCCCTGTGCCTAATGTTTTTTAATTGTTGTGGCCAGAATTTGAACAGCATGGTCGGCCATATTGGGCCTGGCTCCCTTAACCACTATGCTATGGGGTCAGCCCCTCAATAATTTCTGTGTACTGATGTAAACATTGTATTTGACTCATTAAAAAAAAAAAAAAAAAAGATACATAATTGGACCAGCAGATGGCGTAAAGGCTATGTCACTGGACTCCCATGTAGTTGACCGAGGTTCAAGACCCAACGGCTAAAACTCAGGCCGGGTGAGTGTGCGTGCTTGCCCAAGATCCCGAGAGGAGAATGGAGGAAAAGGGACTGAGGAGTGGCCATCCCCCCGTGTGTGGGGGGGTGATTTCTCACTTTCTGTCTCACTGTCTCTCTCTGTCTTTCTGGCAAGTGCCAGCGCCCTATAGCAAAATGACTCAAAAAAAAAAAAAATGCATAGTAAGAGAAAAAAGGAAGCACTAAATACTGATTCAAAGGCATCCTGCCAATGTATTAATACTTTAGGTCTGTTAGTTAGCAGCGACAGTGGTCAGTGCACAAAAACAAAAGACTTCAGCAGGGAACCATGTTACTATTTATATATTCCCTGTAACTGGTCATTGTGTTAATGTTCTGTTGAATTTTGGCCCTTTTTCTTTTTAAAAATAAAAAAAATGTTCTTTTGGGATAGGAATCAGGAAAAATAATCGGAAGTCTATGAATGCCTTCTATTTTGAGGATTTTCAGTTAAATTTTTGTGATGTTGATGAGATAATGACACACTTGTGAGAATCAGCTATTCAAATTCCTTCCCCCCACCAGAAGAAAAGCTCTTCTCTTGGCTTGTCTGAATTGTTTCCATATAAAGGAACCCATACATTGGCAGTCATTGATTGTATGTAAAACAAAGGATGTGAAAAAGATAACCAAAAGACTTAGGCTAGATATTCACCCCACCTATTTTATTGTGAGGGTTTAAAGTATTAAACATTATTTGTAACTTGTAAAATATAGTATTACCATAGAGTAATTGTGAAAAAAATGACTTGGCCTACCAATTATAGAAGATATAGAATAGGGTCAGCTGGTGGTGAGGTGGTTAAGGCAGCTAGAACCCACAAAGCCATCTTTGAGGTTATAGTCCCGGACCCTGCTGCTTGAGAAGCATGCCAGGCACGTGTGTGTATGCATCCAAAAATCATGCAAGGAGAATGGAGAAGAAGAAACTGTGGCAGGCCATACCCCAAGGGGGATAATTTATACCTCTCTCTGGTGTGTGCATGCATCCTATAGCAAAAACTAACAAAAAATTAAAAATAAAGGCACAGAATAAATAATTGATGGGACTTAAGAGGAACTATTGAAGCTGCAAATTTTCCCGTCGAAATGTCATAGTGACTGCCCACAAGCCAGATTCAAGCCAGACCGATAATTCATTTTATCAAATGTTTATCTGCTGCTATTTTTATGTTCATTTTCAGTTTATATATTGGTGAAACCCAAATGTTTGCCTGATAAACAATTACCATCAATATTGGGGGAATACGGTCCTATCACAACACTTATCTAAAATACTCATTGTTCAATTCCACATGTCTGCCATGAGGAAGTGCGGGCTTGGCGTTGTCAGATTTTTCTTACTCTCTTGAGGAGGCAGATATCCTGCTATCTCTTGAAATGTCAAAATCGTAAAATTTGGAGTAAAAGCATATTTTTAGAAATACTGGACTGGAAGCATACATTGTGTTTTATTAATATGTTACCTACTCCGTAAACACTTCCTTGAGCTGGATCCAGTTTACAAAACTTTTGAACTTAACCACTGTGTCATGAGGTAAGATAGACCTTATTTCAATTTCAGCTCTAAAACATTAACCGATTGGCTTGGGCTAAGAAATTTAACCTGTGAAAGCTCTATTTCTCTCTTGCAAAATGGGGAAAAAAATGCTTATATCACCAGACTGTAGTGAAGAGTGCAATAAGGACATAGGTGAAAACATTTAGCATAACAAATACATCATAGGTAATTGAAGAATTGAGATATTTTTCTTTGTTTCTGAATAACTTAGAAAAAATAAGTTTTGTTTTATTCCATTTATATTTTTTATATTTGCAGCACAAGATATTCTTAGTATTAAAAGTGGCCGAGTTATCTCATTCATTGCTGAAACAAACTTACTTGAATTACAAAGAAAATATTAAACCCTGGATCTTTCCACCTCTTCTATATAAATATAGATGAATCAGCATCAAGTCTGAAAAAATGTTCTGAGTGACCCAGGGGAAAGTGCATCTTTGTAAAAAGACTCTCTCCTGAACAAATGCTTTCTACTCTCTCATCAACTACTCTCTGTCATAAAGGCTCGTCTGTTAGTCCAACAGCATTTGAACACATCAAGAATGTGGTTAGTGATGGCACCACATGAACCGAGAACCGATCGATTCTGTGTAGATTAGTTGTATAGTTATATAGCCAAAGATCAATGTTTCAAAGCAGGAGGATTATACAAAATAAATGTAGACAGTTAATGCTTTCAAACTGTCCAAATGTTAGTGAAAGTTCAGTAAGCCAGTGACCAGTGATTGACTAGAAATATGAATTTGTCTCTCTACTACCTTCCAGGAGCCTCGACTAAACCATTTAGGCTTGATTTTAAAAACCATGGAGTGTGGGCCAGCCATGGTGGCGAGGGTGCTGGACTGCCACATGGCCGACCATGGTTTGAGTCCCAGACATGGCAGCTTGCTTTCTCACTTTCCATATCTTTCTCCCTCTCTCTGTCTGTCTGTCTGTCTCTCTCATAAACATATGTGTCCTATAGCAGATTGAAAATAATAAATAAAATTAAATAAGTAATTCTAAAAAAAATGGAGAAAAATATAAAATCACACATTACAGTTAAAAGAGGTTGGATAGGGCATGGGGCCAAACCTGCTCAGAAGAGTATATTAGCAAGAATCAGACATGTTTAAGCATGCCTTTGGACACTGATCTCTTTTAAATCTGTGGTAGATAAAAACCTTATGGTTGCACAGTGATGGAAGAAATGATCTCTCTTTTGGCAGGTTGCTACCGTCCTTTTTCTTGCTTTTGAATGTAACATTGCACCCTGTAGGTCTAAAATGTGGACAATCTAGCTAAGAAGAGAAGAAGATGGGTAAAACACACTTGCTACATAAAACTAATTGGAGGAAGGGGTTCCATGTTACTTCCTTTTTAAAATGCCAGGACTTACTTTTAATTACTGCTAATGTTTTAGGCATCTGGCTCAGCATACTGTAAATTCTAAATTTTATACATGATTTTATTAAGTGAAGTACTTTGAAAATAAAAGGAAATCACAATTCAAATGTTTCCCATAATATAGCTAAAATGATATCTTCTCTAAAATACAAAATTCTTTTTATAGTTAATTAACCACTACTTATAATACTCTTTAAGAGGCATAGAAGACAAATACTGAACCACTGGAGTCAGAGTAATTCCTTCCTTTGGGTCTAGATAGCTAGCACTGAGTAGAAGATGGAGAAACTCCGGTAATTTCCAGAGGATCCATTTTTATAATTGGAATTATCTAGGACATTCATAAGAAAGCAAGTTCAGGATCTACCATATCTTCAAAACACCTCATTCTTTCTATCTTGTCAGTACTATGAGCAGAATCGTTAGCTTGTATATTTTAAGCAAATTATCAGAATAGATTTTTAACTATAAATTTTTCAAAGTGACTATCATTACATAAAAATGTATCATTGATTGTTTCTGTTCTTTGTTAATGACTTACTGGTAGAATGACACAGTGCCTTGTATTTTACAGAATGATACTCATCCAAAATACTTCTGTTTAGATTTATCAGTATTATTGCATTAAAAAAAAGAAAGAAGAATTTTGGTTTCGGAAAATATATTCAAGTTAGGGATGCCTGACCTGTGAATTAACTTTAAGGGCTTTAAATACAGATCAGTGATGACTATAGAATAAGAGCTCCCTTATTCTTAGAAGGTACCTCTCTCCATGAAATGCTGCATAAGAGCCAGATAAGAAAATGTGGGTAAAAAACATTTGCTTGGTTTACATTTTTATTGTGGTTATACTGGAAAGCATTTTCCAGAGGAACATTTCCAGTTTGGAACAGAAGGCAAGATGAAAATATCTCCTTGTTTTTTAAGCAGATGCTCACGGGCTTTTTCAAAGTCATAATAATCACAGCAAAATTTCCTTCTTGAAAACACCACCCATGAGTTGTTTTTTGACCACATATTGTCAACTAAACTTCCTAAGGTTTGATTTTCCATTCTAGCTTCAGTGGAGCTTCAGAATTTCAAGAACTGTAGTAAATACCATGATCCTGATTTAGATGCCAAACAAAAGACAGACAACAAAGACTTTTTATTCACACTTAAGTTTCAGTGTGTATAGAGATGGCTGGACCCAATGGTTGGAAGGGATATCTCAGTGGACCCTCCTCTTCCAAGTCACTCTTTATGTATTCAATTTCAAAACCATCAAGAAAATAGGACGCTGCCTTAATTTATCTTTAGAGGACAGTACATTTTGTTTTAGCTTAATTATTGGATATAGATATGAGGGAATGATTTGTTTTTGCTTAGTGAATTTGGTAGAGTGGATATTTAGAATAAATAGCTGTGAGTGTGTATCAAGTCATTTGATGCTAGTAATAATGAAGTTGCTAGCTTGTTTTAATAAATTATAGTGAATTCAAAAGCAGCCTATTAGTGATGTCACTATTTCTGACTTGCAAATCAGTTTTTGGAAGGGAATGAGGGAATAAAGGAGCCACGGAGGTGTCCATAGCTTTCCTTACTTATTTAACACCATATAGTGAATAATCTTTAATAACGAATTGTTAAGAGTTAAAATTTTGTCACTTTTAAGAATCTGATTTTCCGGTATCAAAACCTTAACAACCTCCTGACAATATCATGTCCATGAAAGCAATTCATTATGCTTTACAGCCAAATTTAAAGAGGATTCCAGTCGAACCAACCGTTAGTGGAAAAGTCTTCCACAGCCTTCACCACAGAACTAAGAGACCATTCATTCATTCACTCAGCCAACCAGTCTTTATTGAGCACACATACTGTGCTAAGGCACTCGTTTTATTATTTTAAGAATTATTCATTTATTTTATTTCATTTGCTATCATCATTATTATTTATTTAAACCAGAGAAAAACAGAGAGAAAGAGAGAAAGGGAAAGCAAGAAAGCAAACCGCAAGATCCAGTACTCGAACCATGATCGGCCATGTGGGAGTCTAGCGCCCTAACCACTACACCACCTGCCAGCTGGGCACTCGTTATTCATTGACAAACAAGACAGTTTCATTTTCTGTCCTTAAAGTGCTTATGACCTAGTCAAGGTCAGAGAAGATCAAGAAAGCTGATAAGGACTGGTCCCATGGCCTAATAGGTAAGGGAGCAAGATTCCAGCTGGCCGAACTCAAGATTTGAGTCCAAGATCCAGCATCTTGAAAAACATACTGGGCGTATGCATGTGTAAAATCTCAGCAGGATGGAGAAATGGAGGAAAAGAAATTGTGGCATGACCATACCCCACTGAAGGGGGCACTTTCTCCTTCTCCCTCTCTGTTTCTGGTAAGTGCACACACCCCCTCTAGTAAATTAAAAAAAAAAAAAAAAAAACAGGCAAATAAATAGCCCCATAATTATGACTTTAGGAAATTCTACCAAGAAAACACACAAGGTGCAGGAAGTAACAGGACATATATGTACATAGAGAATCCTCTCAAAAAGTTCTATTTCAAGTTTAGACTAACAGTTTAAGAAGAATCCATCCATTTATATTTAAAACACAGGAAGAGTCAGATGATTGATTTTTCACTTGAAAACTATTATATATGTGTTTAACGAATACAGTGTAAACACAAGACGACAAAAATGTATTTTGGTTTCTTTCTTTCTTTATTAGGTTTTTGCCACAAGGCATGTGTGTTCACCAGAGAGAGACAGAGAGACAATGAGAAATCACCCCCCTACACAAGGGGGATGGCCACACTGCAATCCTTTCTACTCCATCCTCCTCTTGAGATTTTGGGCATAGACACACACACACGTGCCTCATGTGTGCGTGTTTTTTTTTTGTTTTTGGTGTTTTTTTAGAGTTTTTTTGCTATAGGCGTGTGTGCTCACCTGAGAGATGAAGAAACAGAAAATGAGAAATCAACCCCCCAGGGGGGGTTGGCCACACTGCAATCCCTTCTCCATTCTTCCTCTCAGGATCTTGGGCATGCATGCACATACGACCAGTGTACGTTTTAAGTCTCCAGGTCCGGACTCCAACTGCGGCTGACTATGTGTGAATCAGCAACATAACCATTAAGCCATCTGCTGATCTCTCTCTCTCTCTCACACACACACACCCACACACACACCCACACACACACACCCACACACAAACACACACACACCCTCTCTCCCTCCTCCCAATGATTTTCAAGCCACCAGGTCCAGGACTTCAACCAGGTCATATATGTGGGAGTCCAACACCTTAACCTCCACATCACTGGCCCTACATATTTTTATTTTGAGAGGTCACGTGGTGACTCATACATGTTTAAATATACTTTTATAAAAGATCTAAGTTAGTTACATAATTAACACTACCAGACATGCTACTATCACACTGGGAAAAAAGCTTATATTTGAAAGAGATCCATTCTTGCTTTTGTTTTGTTAATTGCTGCTGATGCAGGCACTTCTAATTCCTACCAATTCAAACAGGGATTTCACAAATATAGGTTTAAAACTCATTCATTATCAGCAGACAAGAGATTACCAAGGTAAATTTAACACCCATTGAGAGAGGCAATGGCAGGTCAGGGTAACAGAATTCCTGTTTCCTGAAAATAACGCCTGACTTCTTGTTGCTGTTGTAAATCAAGCAGGATCTATCTTGATTAGAAGAAGTATTTAAAAGCAAAGTGTAAAGACCCTCCGGAGACAAAAAAAGCTAAATCGTCAGTAAAAATACACACAGAGATCAAAACTTAAGTAGACATCTAATGGGTTGTCTGAAAAGTCAAGCTATATTTTTCTCTGTTTTTCTATGTAAAAATGTATCATGACCTTTCCAACAACTCCGTTTCTGTTGACATGGAAAAATGACCACCACAAATAAAGTAAAAGAAATATAAAATAATGCTTAGCATATGATCTATTTGTCAAATCGTACACTTGCATGTATGTCTATATGTATACAGAAAACATGTAAAGTGAAATATTTTATTTACTTATGTATTTATTTTTGAGAGACTTTTTGCTATAGGGCAGGTGCACTTGCCAGAGAGAGACAGACAGAGAGAGAGAACGCAAATAATCCCCCTAAGGGGGATGGCCACACCACAATCCCTTCTCCATTCTCCTTTCGGGACCTTGGCCATGCACGCACATGCACCTGGTGTGAGTTTTTAAGTCACAGGATCCAGGACTCACACAGGAGTCAACTATGTGGGAGTCCAGTGTCATAACCATTATACCATCTGTTGGTCCCAAAGGAAATATTTTAAAATGCTAACAGTAATGATTTCTTAATGCAAAGTTTATGGGTGATTTTCATCTTCCTTTTACACATTGTATATTTTTCCACAATGAGTATTTACTAACTTATTTAAAAATCTTAATTGTACTAGTGAATAATGATTTCAAATGCAATGTCTTCAGTGTGATAGCTCTCATTTTTACTTTAAGCTAATTAATTATAATTAATTATAAAGAATACTTTTTCTAGAGTCAGCCAGTGGAGTGGTGACTGAGGTGGCTGGATCCTACATGGCCACCTCCACCACGGCAGTTGGAGTCCCAGACCTGGCAGCTTGAAAAATATGCTGGGTGTATGTGCATGCATGCCCAAAATCCCAAGAGGAGAATGAAGAGGGAGGAACTACAGTGTGGTATCCCCATGGGGTGGGGGCTGGGAAGATTGTGTTTGGGGGTTGCTTTCTCTATTTCTCTCTACTCTCTCTCTCTGTCTGTTTGTCTCTCTATCTTTCTGGTGAAGGCACACACTCGATAGCAGAAAATAAAAAATTTTAAAAAGCTTTTTGCAAATATAGAATGATAGTTCAGATGACATGACTTGCTATTTAGTCAGGGCTGAATTGCCAAGTAGTCAAAGTATGGGTCTAGAATATTAGTGAAGCAGGTCATCAAAAACATAGAATATTTAATTTAAATATATATTCAGGTTTTGATATTTCAAAAAAGCATTTGTCCAAGGGAACTATCAGAAAGCTATTGAACTGACATACACTTATTTTATTACTTAATATCATTTTTATTTTTAAGAATATGTAGGTGAAATGATGCTTAGTAAGAGATGGTATCATTAAGTAAGAGAAGGCATCATTTCTTTTTTTTTTTCAAATTCTGGGACTCATAAAATTTTTAATTTGGTCCTAAGTAGAAAAAAAATTGTTACCTCCCAACTCTGTGGCATTAAAAATAAAACAATAATTATATATAAAATAAGTACATATTAGCCCAACAAAGTTCTGATTTTCACCCAGTAGTAATCTTATGCTACCTGAAATATCAAGAAGCCCAAATTTCCTCTATGATATTTCCTTTGTGTGAGCTTTTTTTGTTTATTTGTTTATTTCCTAAGTATCCATTTCGTCTATTTGGCAGCTCAATATGGCCAAAAACCAAATAATGGCATCTGAAATAGCCAAAAATCCAAATAAAAATGAGTCAGTCATGCAAGGAAGATTACTGTATCTGATATTTTAAAATTTACATCAGTAAGGTAATTCGTTATTTCTCTAACATGGTAGATTCGAACTCATGAGACTCAGGATCCAGCCCATTAAAACATTACCTAAACACCAACATCGACAAGGCTTACTTGCCTGAATATGTTTCTACTTATTTAAAATAATTATGAAGATGGTAGCATTACTAATGTGATAGAATTGCTGAGAATGGAAGATGAGAAATAAAGAATGGAAGAAGACTTTAAGAACTATATTTGCTATATTTTGAGTAGTATATGAATAGAAGGTAATGATCACCTTAACTATAGTTACATTGTTTTGTCATAACTATCTCACACACATGCATACTGTACATTCTCCAAGGAGATTCTATGTTGCTAGCATATGCATATACTGCTGGTAGTCAAACAGCTTTCCAAATGGTTGTTAGTCAATCAATTAAGTCCTCTTTTAAAGCATAGTTTCACGGGACCAGCAGTTAGTGTAATGGCTATGTTGCTGGACTCCCACATATTCGACCTCAGTTCGCATCCCAGACCCGGTGGCTTAAAACTCACGCCGGGCACATATGCGCATGTGCCCAAGATCCTGAAAGGAGATGGAGGAGAAGGGATTGTGGTGTGGCCATCCCCCCTGGGGGTTGATTTCTCGCTTTCTATCTCTCTGTCTCTCTCTGTCTGGCTGGCAAGCGCACGCGCCCTATAGCAAAAACCTCTCTAAAAAAAGAGAAAAGAAAAAAAAAACAACATAGTTTCACTTGATAAAATACAATGCATTTGAAAATGCACATTATGAAAAACCTGAATAGATTCCAAAAATTCTGCACCAGAAGAAATTGATACTTTCATTCCATTTTGGAATCTTTAATTCCAGTTTGAACTTTTAGAATTGTCCTTGTCATAGTGGGTTATGTAAACAGGGGAACTTTCCTCAGTTAACAATCACATATAATCCTAGATTATTTATTTCAATAAAAGCTGATTTTTTAGTTACTTATACTGAAATTTCCACAATAAATTTGGTTCTCTTTTAGTCTTCGACCATGGGAAACAAAGCATTGACCTGTTGTAAACTGATGAGAAATGCAGAAAACAGTTTTTACTCTCTAAATATTTTCCAAGTCACCTGAGGGATTCTTATAGCACATACATAAAATCAAAATATATTCTGAGGTCCCTTTAGGAAATAAGAAGCATTCTATCACAGAGCAAGAAATTACATAATGTGTATTTTAATTAAAACAAGTTTTACTAAAGGCTTACATAGCAGTCGAAATATTTAACTTTAATATTCCAACCAGAGTGGTACTTGCAAGATAGTGTTTGAGGAAAAAATAATTAACAAAATTAGTTTGTTAAACAGCACATTTAAACAATAACCTGTATGTATCTTTCACATAATTTGTTTTTTCTGCCATCAGCTTAATGGCTCTTAAATTATTTTTTATTTAGACACCACTAAATAACACATTACAATTTTCAAAATTAACTATACAATGGGGAATAATTTTAACACAGCTATCTGGCATCACACTCCATCTTCCTCCAGTTGTGGAGAAAGGATGGCTTTTATGAACAGGCCCATCCTGATTTACCTGCATCCCGGCAGGATCACCTATAAATTTCTCCAGACAAATGATTAATCCATTTATTTAAAACATCCAGATTCTGGGGGCCCAGACAATGGAGCAATGATAAAACCGTGATCCTCGGGACCAGCAGTTAATGTAATGGCTATTTCACTGGACTCCCATGTAGTCGACCACGGTTCACGTCCCCGACCCGGTGGCTTAAAACTCACGCCGGGCGAGTGTGGGTGCATGCCCTAGATCCCGAGAGGAGAATGGAGGAGAAGGGACTGCAGTGTGGCCATCTGCCCTGGGGGTGATTTCTTGCTTTCTGTCTCTCTGTCTCTCTGTCTGTCTGGCGAGCGCACGCGCCCTATAGCAAAAACCTCTTTAAAAAACAAAATAAAACAAACAAACAAAAAAAAAACATGATCCTCACAAGGCAATCCCACTTCAGAAGGTTCCTGGTTAGTGTTTGGAGAACTCCCTGAGTGTGGCAGGCACCTGTGGACGCATGATCTGAGGCTGACTGGAAGCAGAGAGTCGATCACAATGTAGCCACTTTGTTGGGGGTGCCTGTACCCCTGTCTTTGTCTCTCTTTTTCTGTATCTCCCACTAATGGGAGAAACGAGTAAATTGAACTTAAAGAAAAATATCTAGATACTGTAATGTGAAAGCTCATTACAAAATGGAAATTTCCCTATAGATCTAGATCTGATGTTGAACAACTAAACACACTTTTAGATGACTGATTTACTTTAGCAAAAGTCTGAGACGTTCTTGTGAAGGAATCTAATCCACCCTAGACAAATGCATATGTAGGTCATACTTATGGAGATTTTAATGAGCAAAGAGTGTTCTGCCTTATCTAAATATGCAATAGAATATTCACATCTGCTGTGGAATGCTGTGGAATATATAAATATATATATATATTCCTCCCCCCAGGGTAAGTATGCTCCTGCTGGAGATAGACAGAGAGATAGAGAAGGAAAGTAAGAAACACCCCCCCCCAAGGCCACACCACAATCCTTTCTCTTCCATTCTCCTCTTGGGATTTTGGATATGTACGCACCCATGTCCAGCATGATTTTCACACCACTGGGTCCAGGGCTCTACCCATGAAGGTGGCCGTGAGGGATCCAGCACCTTACCCTCCACACCACCTACTCGCTTTACATTTTATATCTCTAATCATCATTCTTCTGAATAAAGTTGAAGCCCACTGGCCATATTTAAGTTTCCCCAAAAAAGCAATAACCCAAGTGTTGTGTAAACCCTCAGCTTATCTGCAACAAATGATTGCCATCTCTCAGTTTTTCTCCCCATGAAATAATCCTGGTTTCTTTACTCTACCTCAGAGAGTTCAACATGTAGTCCTTTGAACATACTTCAATTTTCTGTGGACTTTTAGCAAAGGTCATACAATCATCTTACACTGTAGGGTCAAAACTAGACCTATGTTCTCAACAGATCTGGCCACATGGCTGAAACAGGCAACCTACAGAGATTAAAGCCCATGACCTCTGTTGATGGGCCTCTGTTCAAACTATAACAACTTCGCCTAATAAACCACAACATATGAAAACTCCACACAAAGGAACTGAAAACAAAGCCTGAAGAGATTTGCTTCCTTTGCACCAACTGGATCAACAACTAGGTACCTTAGTTTTTTTCAAGTTTGCTATAGATATACATGAAATTTTAACTTGGAAGTCAAAGTTATCATTAAAAGATTCAGGATGCAGTGTGTTATAAAAATGTGGCTATGGCATATAAACCCAGCACCTCTTTCCTTGTCCTACTTTACATAGGTTGATACAATTAGGCACAGGGAAGCCTGAGTTTACAGAGCTGAGAATCAGTATACGACATGTTAAAAGCCCATTAAGTCACAACGGAGCTTTCCTAGGTATTAACCAAATAGGGCAGTTATTCTCAGATCAATTGAACTATACAACCAGATTCAAATACATATAAAAGTGTAAATGAGGGGGGTTGTGTGTGAAAGAACATACAAGATGAAAGCAAAAGAGGATACCATTATTTTATATTGTAAAAGATGTTTCCACAGACAGTGATATGATCAGATAGGAGATTGATGGATATACCTAGTTCATCTGAGGCATGTAATGTTACTGAGACATTTTTACCTGTAAGGGTTTTCCTGGCTTTAATTCAATGAAATCCATTATCCTGGGTGGTCATGGAGCCCAGTATCCTACTCATCTCAGGCATCTTTACTCTCCTGAGCTGCTATAAAGCCTTGACATAATAAAAGGTCAAGCAGATCGCAGTATGCATTTGTAAACTACAATAGCCCCCCAGTTCTCAGCCACAAGCCAGACATTCTCCTGCTAAGCTTTCCCCACTCTCTTCTTCCATTTCATTGTACAGTCGGGCTAATTTGGAAATGGGAAGGCTAGAGTACTTGGGGACACCTAGATTTTCAAAACAATCCTACTTTCTCACTTAATCACTTACAGAATCAGACTCATAATACATTTGAGAAGACCATAAAATGGTGCCGGGATACTAAAGGAATGAACGGAAAATAGCAGCACTATGAAATAAAATGAATGTACTTCACCTTCCAGTTCAGATGGGGCTTCCACCAGCCTCAAATGTGAAAAGGATGGGGTGGAATTTTAGGAAAACTGATTCGTTTCAAAATTCATTTGGCAAGATGCTGGACACAAAATAATGCCACAAGCCACCTCCCTCTCCCACCATTGTAAATTCAGGGCCCTCAATATCACCCCCCACAAACCCAATTAAAAATAAAGAAAAGAAGCAGGTTCTGAATGCCCATCTAGTTCTATGAAACAGATCAAATATTCTAGGTATCTATCCTAATGGTCACAATGAAACTGAAGGACAATAATGAGAATAAATCTCATATTAATCCAAATGAAGCCAAAGGTTAATAATACAAGCCAGAAGCACCGTTTCAAAAATATACCATTACCTTGGAGCATGCAAGGGCATTTATTAACCAGAGATGATGTTCGCAAAGCACACACTGCATATAAATATACCCGTAAATGCAACAGAAATGCTTAGTACCATGTGCATCTATGACACGCATATATCATAAGCTATACATGGGTATGTTCACAATCAAAGCTATGTACTAAAAATAAAACTCCAGATCAGGCAAATGGTTTCTCACCCAGAGTACATGAGAATTTGAAATAGAATGCTACATTCTAGAGGCATCTTTTCTTTTTCTTTTTCTTTTTTCAGCACTGAAGAAAACAAACAAAATCACCTAAAAATTAGGCCTCAGCTTATGAGACACAAATGTGTTTCTGAGGAAGGCCCAACCCTGTACGTGAGGGCTGCAAATGAAATGATTCCTTTCAATAACACCTTCTCTTGTTAGCTCCTTTTCCATGCCCCTGATTTCACTGCTAAGCTGAGGGGGGAAGGAACCAGAGGCTCGGTCTACATTCTAAGCCGGTTTGAGACAAAATCACAACACCATTTTTTTTTTTTTTATCACAAGCAGATGCCTTGCTACTTCTCTCCTCCTGGCAACCTGCCTCCCTCTCCCTCCTCATCTGTCTCCACATCTCTCCCTGCACATCGGAGAGACGGAAGTCATTGTTTAAGTCCAGGCTACAGATACATACATAGGGCGTTTAATAACCAGCGACACCAGGAAGATAGCTCCGCGGTCTCCTACTCACCATGCTGAGACCCGGAGAAGCTGCTGAAAGGAGGGAGAGATGCAAACTGAATCCATTTTCCTTGTGACCGAGTCGGACACAGCCTCCGAGCCCAACATCAGCAGCGGCTGCTGGGATTTTTCTCCCTCCCTCGCTGGTTGGCGATGGTGCGAATAGGAACCACCCTTCCAGGCTCACTAGAGTATCAGCAGAAGAGGCGGCGGCGGCGGCGGCGCAGCATCACCACTTGGGCCTCCTCCCTCTTGGAGGATGGGGTGAGCTCAGAAGCACCAGAACTTGCAGCAGACACCTGATCTGGCTCCTCCTACCTCCTCCCCCTCCCCCACAGCCCCACCCCTGCTGCGGTAGTCGCTGCTGGAGCGGCAGCTGCTGGTTGTCATGGCAATGACCAATGGTAAGCGAGGGGCTAAGGGGGAGGGGAGGTGGGTAAAGCAAGCTGCAGGAGCTGGAGGGGAGCGAGTTTGTGCTGCTGCCCTCTGGGATGCGCTTGGTCTCTCCTATCCTGAACTCCAGGCAGGTCTTTAAAAATGGAGCAAAGGAGGATAGGCATGGGAAGACAATCATTAAAATTTCATTGCAATCTATATCGAAATGTTCGAACCAGGTTAGTTGGGGTTTTTTGCATGATTTTTCAAGAAAATGGATTAAATTCGCGATCAGAAAAAAAAATGCAGAAAATTATATGCAATCGCAGATTATTATTACTCGAACTGTGTTCGTCTTTCAGAGGATCCTTTACTCCATGCCATTCAACAGTGCGAAAAAGCAAAGTGAGTGGCTGGCCTTTTCAATAAGATAAGCGTCTGTTTGGTCACTTTGCACTTCTGCTTGTTCTCAGGTGAGTCACTTAGTTTCACTGTTTTCAAGCTCCTCTGAAGAGGACCTGGAGGTATTTGACACGCCCCTGTGGAAAAAAAAGTTGGGATAGAAAAAACGGAAATTCCTTTGAACGGCAGTGGTTCTCAGTAGCACCAGTTGGTGGACAGTTCCAAGTCTTTGTAGTGTCAAACTCCTGGAGTGTTCAATTTCCTGCTGGCAATTCCATGCCATTTTCATGGACGCCCTTTTGGAGTTCCAAAGACAGCTGGCAGTCAGGGTAGGGAGGAAGAAGGGAAGCAAAATCAGCAGTGTCGAATTCCAGGCAAGTTCTGTTCTAACTATAACTTAGAGAGGACACTCGTCTTTATTTCATGCAATAGTTGTAAAGATTGAGATAAGGCGCTAAAAACCCCTGACTTGTAGGCATGTCCTAAGTGTATTTACAATTATTACTATCGTTACTAGTGTAGACGTACATTGTGGCCTCCTCTCAATCGGAGAATTAAGGGGATCACTGGTCATTTCAGGTAGGAGAAAATATTAGGGCCAGAGAACATCAAATACATGATGATGATAATGTTGGTGGTGACACAGACATGGAGTCTCAAAGAGATGAAATAGTCTCAGAAACTTGGTCATCGAGGATGTTGTAAATCTTAGAAGAATAAGATTTCTCAAATTTATATGACCAATAAATGACAGAGCCAAAGCTAAATCTGGCTCTACTAACACTATTTTCTCTCCTAAACACCATACTTTCTACCATGCCTTCACAGAATGGAGATAACCATTGTTCTTAGTCCACGGGATTTGACCACGGTCAAATGGTTGAATGGGATTAATCCAGGTTTCAGAGTCAGAGAGCTGAGGCGTGATTTCTATGCCATATTTACGATAGTTATGATTTGGGACACATTAGCCAACATCCCTGACCCTATGTTCCTTCATCTGTAAAATGGGAATAATCATAGGACCTCATGAGTCATGGTAAGAATCACATGGGAGGATGTATGTAAAGCATTGCTGTAATGTCCAGCACATAGTAAGTGTTCGATTAATGTTTGCTACAATTATGTGCTGTTCATGTGTAAATAAAGAATACTAAATCTAAGAAAACTTTTTTTTTTCTGCTTGGGGTCCGGTCATTCTTCATGTGAACAGCTTATTCCGACAAAACCAACTCAAGTGTAACTAGTTAGTCAAGGAAAAGGTTGCCGCTCTTCCTCAGCCCTGACACCCCTCTCGTTCTCCTCCAGGGAAAGCCTGCACCTGCTTTGCACAGCCAGGGGCCCCTGCCTCCCACCAGCGCCTCAACAGTCACACGCAGCTGGCACACACTCCCACATCAGCATCACGTAAGTGTGGTTGTATGACATAAGGAAATGGGATGTGATCACCTCCCTTCTATTCGGGTGTTCCTTATTTCCTCTTCTCATTTCTCCCCAGAGATGGCCTTTTAGTATGCAGAGAAGGAAGCTGAAGGCTGTGGGGTTTCAGACAGACCAAGGTGACAGAACCTTCCCACTGGCCTTGTGACAGTGCTGTTTATCTTTAGTGCCAAGCTCTGACCTGGCTGGAATGAACGATTCTAGTTATTCTCCTCTCTTCCCATCAACACAAACACAGATGTTCAGGCATCAATTAAGGAAGAGAAAATAGAGGGTTCTATAGAATAATTTCTCACTTTAACCATTCCAGTACTACACTTTCATTTTTTTTTTTGCTATATTAGATCTAATAATAGATTTCTTCTGATATTTAATTATTTATAATTTAATTATTCATTATTTATTAATTTTAAAATGAAATTTGCCTATGGCTCAACAGAACAGAAATAAAAATAGGATATGGTAAAGAGAGAGGTCCCAGAAAAGCAATTGAAAGCAAGTTTTTATTTATTTAGTTATTTGAAAAACAGATGTGCAAACATTATTTATAATAACATGTTGACATTTATTTATTTCTTCCATGAATGTTAGAGAGATAGACAGAGAGACAGCACAATCCACAGGGTTGTGGATACTGTGACCCATCCCCAGTCTGAACCAGCTTGGATCGTGGTCATGTGTGTCCCCAGTATATTAACTACATCTCTCGTCACGAACCTGTAACCTTCCCATGCGGGTCTATCTTGCAGAGCATTACATTTATCATTGTGTCACAGTCCAGCCCTCCTCCCTTTTTTATAATTTTGTTTTGGAGAGGTTTCTGCTATGGGGTGCATGCACTCGCCAGAAAGACAGAGAGAGACAGAGAGATAGAAAGTGAGAAATCACCCACCGGGGGATGGCCACAACGCAATCCCTTCTCCTCCATTCTCCTCTTGGGATCTTGGGCATGCACACACATGCACCCGGCATGAGTTCAAACCACCAGGTCTGGGACTCGAACCGTGGTCGACTACATGGGAGTCCAGCAACATAGCCATTACGCTAACATCTGGTCCCAGCCCCCCCCTTTTTTGACTTAGGGCACTTGCGGTTGCTAGGAGAGAGTCAAAGATAATGAGAGAGAAAGTGAGAAATCACTCCCCAGAGGTGATTTCCCTTCTCCTCTATTCTCAGGATCTTGGGCATCACACATGCACCCGGCATGAGTTTCAAGCCACTGGGTACAGGACTCAGATCACGGTTGGCCACATGGGAGTCCAACAATGTAACTGCTACACCATCTACTGGCCCCCAGAATAATTTCTAATTAAAAAACAAAATTCTAAGGACCAGCAGTTAGTGTAATGGCTATGTCGCTGGACTTCCATGTAGTCGACCGCAGTTCGCATCCCGGACCCAGTGGCTTAAAGCTCACGCCAGGCGCGTGTGCGCGCGTGCGTGCCCAAGATCCCGAGAGGAGAATGGAGGAGAAGGGATTGTGGCGTGGCCATCCCCCCTGGGGGGTGATTTTTCGCTTTCTATCTTTCTGTCAGTCTGGCGAGTGCACGTGCCCTATAGCAAAAAAACCTCTAAAAAAAAAATAAAAAATAAAATAAAATTCTAAATTTAACTCCCTTTATTGCCATCCCTTCTCTTATCTTGCTTTATTTTTCATATGCTCTTTATATAATT
>NW_006159703.1:3641825-3658083 GCF_000334495.1 Tupaia belangeri chinensis
CGTGTATATGTATGTGTGTGTGTGTGTATATATATATATATATAATATATATATATATATATATAGTAACATAATGTCTCTCTAACCCAGATTTTAAAAGTACATAGTTATTCAAAGAAAATGCTTACCATGTGTATCAAAGTCATCCAGCAGATCCTGGTGGTCGGTACAGTATTCTTTGGAAACACCGATTTCTTTCTAAGAGCTTCTTGACCAGTAGTACTAATGGTGACCAGACCATCTACCTCTTGGGACCTTTCCAACTTGGACTTGATAATTCTGAGATATTTAAAAAAGTACAGAGTGTGGGTCTTGGCTCCAAAAGCAGCATTAAAATTTCAGGAGATACCACAGAGTAATGGGAGGAAGCTGCAAAGTGTGGACTCTGGAGACAGACTGCCTGGATGGACTCCAGGTCTCACCAGTTGTTTTCTGAGTGACCTTGAGCCAATTGCTTAAGTTCTCTGGGCCTCCATTTCTTCATTGTATGAAATCATAGCAGTACCTACCAGTGGGCAGTTCTAAAGATCAATTTTGTGCATGCAGTCTAAAGAAGTTCCTGAAATAAAATAAATGTAAATAGTATTAGTTGCTGATGTTTATTATGAACATAGTTTTTAATCATTGCAGGTATGCTGGACACATTTTTCTGGATGTTTCCAAAACACTCAGATCAATCAGGGTTATTCTAAGAACTGGCGGTTACAACTGTAGACCCATTGTGGCAGACTATGAGGAATTTTGGATATGCTTAGCTCAAAGAAAGTCAAATGCCTTGATTTCTTTTTAAAAAGGGGCAAAAGAAAGGAGTTCAGAAGGGACTACTGTTTATTTCTGTCTGCTCTGTGAGATCATTAATGTCCTGTGTATTTGCAAAGAACAGTAGATATAGGCAGGAGAGCTCTTCTTGAGTGTGCTAAGAATGAAGATATCATTTAGACCTCATCTTGTGCCCTTTACCAGAAGTATCAGCAAGCAAGGGTATTGGCAGAATTGTCCCATCAACTCTACATTCCTGTGGTCGAGGATCTTTTGGTGAACTTCTGTCCTGGCTCACCCAGTTTCCTCAGGAATATCCTTCCCTGCCTCAATTCCTCAATCTCTCTCTCTCTCTTTTTTTTTTAAGAGAGATATTTTTGCTATAGGGCGTATACACTTGCTAGAGAGACAGAGAGAGACAGACAGACAGAAAGTGAGAAATCACCTCCCCCACCCCCGAGGGAGGATGACCATCCCACAATCCCTTCTCCTCCTTTCTCCTCTTGGGATTTTGGACATGCACACATGCATGCCTAGCATGAGTCTTAAGCTGCCAGTTCTGGGACTCAAAACGCAGTCGACTACATGGGAATCCAACGATGTAACCATTACACCATCTCCTAGTCCTTCAACTCCTCAACCTTTAAGATTAATTCACTCACTCCTTCAGAGTATCCTCATGGAGGATCACATTAAAATTGAGGTTCTTAATTTCCCTTGTCACATATTTATTACTGCACTCATGGTGACGAACAATGAGTGTTATCGTCTTTGTCTTTCCTATTTTATTATAAGCTCTTGGAGGTTGGGGTAATGGTTTTTGTTGTAGTTGTTTTTTTCCCTCCTGACCCACTGGACTCTAAACTCCACAAGGGCAGGAACTGTCTGTGGGTTCACTGTCGAGATGCTCTTCTGTATTGTACTTCCTGGCTCGTGTTCTCTCCTCCTAATGATTATTATCCATAGAAGAGGACAGTGAGGCTGAGGGAAGATACGGTTACAAGGTCACACAGTTAGATGATGGAGGACCAGGACTGTGACCTTTTTCTACGAGGAGCAAAGTATCACAAGTGCTATGAAGCAATGAAAGTCAAAGAGGGTGGATAAAGACTGAGGGTGGGGAGAGTGAGAATGACTCACTGTGGGGTGACATTTGAACTAAGAAATAAAATTTGTATTATGCCAATCAAGCAAGAGCTGAGAAAAGAGTTTCTAGTAGAAGGATGAACTCTGAGGAGAGAAAAGGCCAGGAATGAGAAATATGTTCAAAATCCAGCACAGCTGAAATACCGTGAGCAAGGGGCCAAATTATACACCACTTTGGAGCCCACTGCTAGGGAATTGGAGTTTTCTTTTTTTTTTTTTTGGAGAGATTTTCACTGTAGGGCGCGTGCACTCGCCAGACAGACAGAGAGAGACATAGAAACAGAAAGTGAGAAATCACCCCCCAGGGGGGGATGGTCACGCCGCAATCCCTTCTCCTCCATTCTCCTCTCGGGATCTTGGGCACGCACGCACACGCGCCCGGCGTGAGTTTTAAGCCACCGGGTCCGGGACACAAACCGCGGTCGACTACGTGGGAGTCCAGCGACATAGCCATTACGCTAACTGCTGGTTCCCGGGAATTGGAGTTTTCTTAAATGCAATGACGAGCTGCTGAAGAGTGTCAATTTAGTTTAAAGCATTATGGGAAATGAATTGGTGATGGGGAAACATGGATGTAATTAGCATGCTGTGGTCATCCAAGCCACAGAAAATAATTGTTAAATTAGAGTGGTGGCCATAGATATGAAGAAAATGGAGCTGTTTATACGTTCTAGTGGGGGAATTGTGAGGGCTTGCTGATGGACTGGATGTTGTGGATGAGGGAGAAAGAGGTGTCAGGGATTAGCTCTAAGCACAGTTACCCCCTTTCATTTTGAAGGATACACTACTAAGGTTTAGTTTTACTTCTTATTGAAAAAAGACCTCAAGACTCCAGCTCTAGGAAACTGGAAAAATTTGAGGGGTGTCTAAGCACTCAACTTGCAAAGCCCACCTCCCAGCTCTGTCAGGTATAGTGCTTGTGAGAATTGGGCATGAACGACCCATCAGTGTATTGGGCAAACCATCAGGGAGTGTATGCGGCAGCAGTGAAAGCCAGTTAGCTGAGAGGGGCAGATGAGACTGGGAGAACGCCATGGTTTTCATTCAGGAAATCTCCAAGGGCCCTCAGAAGTGGGTCACCAACAAGAAATGGTCTTCCTCTGCTTGGCCTCCAACCTTCCAAACTGGACTCCCTCAAAAGGTGCTTAGCTTTTCCCCTACCTGCCACCTTTTAATTATGTGACCTGTATCCATATCTTCTTTCAGCCTTATTTTCCTCATCACTGAAACCAGGAAAATAATTGCATTTGCCTACCAAGTAGAGATTTAAATGCATTCTCCCTGTAAAGACCTGAACATGTGTCTGGCATATGTGAATTTCAACTGTCCATTTTAAAAAAAATTTTCCAGACGGTGGTCGCAATCACTGGAGGAGACAAAGAGGAGAGAAGGAAAGCCAGAAAACAATGCCTATACGGAACTGTCACACTGTGATCTCTTCTCCATTTTGGGATATTGGGCACATACACACATGTGCCTAGTGTGTCTCTCAAGCTTCCAGGTCCAGGACTCGAACCATGCAGTCAGCCATGTGGGATCCAGCCACCTTAACCACCACACCAATAGCTGGCCCCAGCTGTTCTTTTGTATAATCCCCTTCCCTAGATCTGAACCTTTTTTATGAAGTCCTTAAAATCTCCTCTTCCTTCATGCTCCTAAGGCTTTGAAAATTTTCTTTAATATCTCCCACTCAAGATCCCAAATTCCTCAGGGTCCTCAAACAGCTGAGTACTTATTTTCCTCTGAAAGACAAGCCAAGTGCAAAGGGACTGATGAAAAAGGGCTGGGTGGTCAGAAAATGGCGCTTACAGCTTTCACGGTCCATCATACATACATAATTATGTTTCAGCTTTCTTTGAATATTTACCTCCTATATTTACATTTTATTACCGTCCCATTTGTTTCTTACAGCTGAGCTGAAGTATGAATCTGGGAGCCTCAAGCTTACCAACACTTCCATGTTGGAAAAATGCACAATGAAGGAATTTGAGTTCTGTGGGTTATTTGTGTTCTACCAAGAATGCCAACTTCTGTAAGGAAATCTTTGTGATCTCTTGCACCTGCCCACTGACCCATTGCCTCCTTCTAGGACTATCTTGCTTACCAAGTGCCTGGTCTAGCTGTTGCTATAAGCCGACGGTCTTCCTTGTGGCATTAGAAACTGTCACTCTGCATTTGACTCTAAAGGAGATAATGGAAGAAAGTCAAAACCAGGCCCAGAGATGGGGAGTTAAACTTCAGGAAAGCAGCTTGTACTTCATCTTTTAAAAATCTTTTTTCTTTTACGTGAGGTCTAAATCCTTTTCTTTTTCTTAACATTCATTTTTCCTTCTAATAAATTTCTCAGTCTTAATAAAACAACAGTCTGTCCCTCAAATAAATGTATAAAACTCTCTCTTTTATAATTTCCCAGAGGGTATATGCACTCATCAGAGAAAAAAAGAGAAAGCAAAAGGGAGAAGAACAGGGAATGGTCACACTGCAATTCCCTCTTCTCCAGTTGTCCCTCCTGTCTGGACTTCAGGCATGCATAAACATACACCTGACATGTTTTTTAAGCCACCAGGTATGGGTCTCGAACTGTGTACTCAGCCATGTGGGGTCCAGCTACCTTAACCACCATGCCACTGACTGACTCCTTTTGTGTGTATATGTGTGTGTGTATGTGTGTGTTGTAGAGGGCATGTGTGTTTGTCAGGGAGAAAAAGAGAGAGGAAGAAGAAAAAGTAACCTCCCTGGGATATGGTCATGCTACAGTCCCTTTTATATTCTTCCTCCTTTTAGGATTTGGGACAGGTGTACATACACCGAGCATGTTTCTCAAGCTGCTGGATCCAGAACCTGAACCACACAATTGGCCGTGTGGATCCAGCTGCCTTAGCCACCAGGCCATAGAGATGATTAGCCGAAATCTGTAAAATTCTTAAATCTTGTTGAAGTATAATTTTCAAAATGGTAAAATCAAGATTGCTCCCCCAGGCAAATGCAAAATGAAAACATGTTACTGGTATCAATTAATTAATTTTTGAGATGTTAAAACTGGTCCAAAGATCATTTGAGAAATGAGGTATTTGTAGGCAATGTACAAATAAAAGGACAAGAGTGGTTTCTTATGCAATCTCACTTGAGCTTCAAGCCTTGTGATAAAATTTTATGCACAAGATTGATCTTTCTGACCTTGAGTAAACCAAGCCAGTGGTTGACTTTGTGTAGGTCATAATAGCCAACCTTTGTACCCCCTGAAACAATAGATGAATGAATATTAATCTCTTTTCATATTCATTGGAGCAACCTTGCAGAAGATGCTAAGGGCACATGGTCTGATACTGAAGTTAGAGACATAAAATGTCATACCCTTTCTCCTAATCCTTAGTCTTGCCAACTTGTGTTTTAACCTCATCCATGGAATCACAGGATGCCTAAAGTTAAATATTGGGGTTCTTTTTCATGCAGTGTTTTCATCTCTCACAATAACTGTCCATTAAAGGAGGTATAAGGGGATTTCAAAAAGTTCTTGGAGAAATAGAATTAAAGTACAAGTTTATTTAGGTGCCAAAATAAAGTTTGAAATTCATTTTATGGACTTTTGGAAGACCCCTCATCTTTATGGCAGAGAGGTAAATAATAAAAAATAAAAGACAAAAAGGAGAATGGATGAAAACAATGTTACCAGGTAAACAGCATGGCCCTGAACTCTATCTAGCCTACTCTCAGTCCTGTCACACAGGGTTGTCAGGTGAGCTGTGCTCTGTGCAGAAGCTGAAAGACACATCCTACTCAACACTTTCACATACTGGGGCCCAAGTAATCCTGCTTTGACAACTCTTCTAAAGAAGTAAGAGAGAATCATTCTTACCTCACTAAAAGATCTTAATCTAGAAGGGAAAGCGCTTCTCCTTCCCTAGGAGGGCATTAAGGCAGAGAAGAGTGAATTTTCCTTACCTTGAAGAAGACTCCTAAACATTTCTGTCTGACAAGGATTAAGAGCATTGGTGTCTAGGGTGACCTCATTGACCACTGTGACATGGGAGAGATGAGGACTCCTATAGGGAAGCGGGGAACACAGCAGATCACATGTGAAGTGCGTTGAAAGTAGCAGGTTCTGCACATATAATGCCTGATTAAGGGTAGGCCCCGGGATGCCGAGACCAGAGACTGCTGCAGTGATTCTTGAGCTCATATAACAAACCCTTTGGGGACTTTTAGAGAAATATTTAAACAGAAAGAGGAGGAAGGCAATTAGAGAGTATATTCAGCAAGAATGTGACCTTTCAGTGTGAGTAGGTCAGGGCTCATTCATTCACTTGGGCAAACCAAGGTTTGGGATCCGGCGGTTCTACAACAAATAGCTCTTTTTAAGTTCCTTGTGTAATCTTCCATGTCTTCCTTGCAGACAGGTCATCTGCGAATGCGCTGTAGCATCATGCAGTATCCCTGTCATTTGTCTGACTTTTCATGCTTCATTGCCTTCACATTAAAGCACAGGATGACAGTGGTAAAAGGTACTCTTTGCTCATGCTTGAATTCCCGTTAATCCTGCTGTTTGTCTTCATAAAAGAGAATTTCTTGGAGGCATGACAAAAAGAGGATATTTTGCTTCATGAATTTCTCTTGATTTGTCTAGAGCTGTCTGGCAGAGGCCTTCATGGCTCAAAGCTCAGGACCTCATGCTTCTGATCAGCAGAACTGCAAACTCTACGGACTCTTCTCTAGTGTGCGTTACAAACAGAAGCTCCTCTTAACATGCCTAACCCTGTGTGGTCACCGTTTCCTGCAGTTGTTGTGACTGCATTTGGGCAATACTGAGACTCAGTAGATTTTGCAGTTCCTTAGAGTTGCTCACATCATCCCACTCCAGGCAGACTGAAACGTTATATATAATATGGAAAACTGGGGAGTCCCCTTTCAGCTTTGTGTGCATGGCCTTCAGTATGGGAGCAATGTATCAGGGATAGAATTAGAGATTACTGTTATTAAACTGTCCTCTTGCCTCCTGAAAAGTCTGATATGTAGTAATGCCGTGAATAACACATTTAACCTCCTCTTTAAAGCTATCATATTATTCTACATGAGGCTTTCAAAGTCATTACAGCAGGAGCAAATGAACGCTGAATGAGACAAATGCCACTTCTTTCTACATCTCCAAACAGCTCAATTTCCAAGTCTTCCTTATTTGATCTATAGTCAATGAGTAACTTTGCTTCATGAATATTTCCCCTAGACTCTAAGCAAGCTATACTATGCCTTTATAACAGGGAATAGTTCTTAAATAGAGAAACAAAACAAAAACAAAAAAAAGAAAAGAAAGATGTGGTATATTGAGCTTCATGCAAATTCTTCTGTGATATGTTGGCCTTCATCACTGAAATTAGATTCTTTCTTTGCCTTTTGATACAGTGCAATGGCTAATGATTACTTGGCTCAAATCCCTAATTGTCAGGATTAAAACACATTATGAATCAGGTGCAATGAAGTACACACACACACACACACAAATATATATATTTACAACCATTTATATTTTGGCCCTACAACATTATAGCATGGAGATATCAAAGAAGAAACATAGACACTTTACATTATACAATGCCTGAATTTCCCAGGATTTTCTGGAAAATGTCCTGGGTCTGACTTTATGCAGAAATCTGTATGGAGGTAAGAATAACTTTATTTAATCTACCTGTTTCTGACCTCACTGTGGAATGTCAGGCTCAGAAAGAATATCTTATACCCAATTATGACCTCTGTGACCTAAATTAAACAAAGTCAAAGGCCTGGCTTTTTATAGGTTATAATGACAACCTTTTCCACATCTTAAGCCCAAGTTTGGAATGAATATCACATTTTGGTTTTGAGCATCACTCCCTCAAATACACCACCCTACAGTGCTGTGAATGGGATTTTTTAGAAGTAGTAGTGTGAGATCAAAGAAAAGGAGCTTCATGCTTAAGCTTCTGTCTCTTATGATTTCCATATCTTTGTAAGCCTTATGTATCACTTGCTTCATTCCGTGCTCCCAGTCACCTTACATTACTCCATTTGGCACCCTATTCTCAGATCAGACAGAGGAAGGTATAAAATAAAGGATGAGGAGATGGTTGAAACTAAGAATTCTATGTACATGATTACTTTTGGTAATTTCTTGATAAAATATTTCATGGTAATCGTGTAATTGAGAGCTACTCTGAGGGACCAAATTTGTACAAGAATCTTAGTGCCATAAATATTTCTCTCCATTTACTTTTTTTTTTTTTTTTTGAGAGGTTTTTGCTATAGGGTGTGTATGCTCACCAGAAAGACAGAGACAGAGATACAGAAAGTGAGAAATCACCCTCTAGGGGGAATGGCCATGCTGCAATCCCTTCTCCTCCATTCTCCTCTTGGGATCTTGGACATGTATGCACATGTGCGTGGCATGAGTTTAAACCAACAGGTCTGGGACTCGAACCGCGGTCAACTACATGGGCGTCGAGTGACATAACCATTATGCCAACTGCTGGTCCCTCTTTCCATTTACTTTAACGAATATTTGAGTGATGAGTTACCAACATCCTCATGTCATTTTAGTGGGCATCTCTCCTTTAGTTGCCCCTATCAATGGAAAAGTGATTTCCTGACTGTTATGAAGATCCAGAGTATGTTTAGTTGTGAATGGAAGCTGTGGTTGAAAACTAGAATTGCACCTTCCTTCCCTAATGAAAGGCCTATATTTTTGAATTCATTTTATTTGCCTACGGGAGGAAATTGTCACTCCCCAGAGAGGAGAAAAACTTTGTCAATGGGATGTAGCCACACCACAATCCTTTCTCCTCCATTTCTCTACCCTATTTGGATTTGGGGCACACATGTACTTGTGCCAGTATGCTTTTCAATCTACTGGGTCTGAAACTTGAACTGCATAGACAGCTATTTGAGATTTGGCTCCCTTAACCACCAGGTCATGGGGCAACCAGAAAGGGCTTTAGAAGACATCTCATTTAATTCTTTCCTCTAGTCTTGACTCCATTAAAAATTCATCGGTAAAATGTTGTCTCACCCTTCCCTGGACCATCCCCAGGACTTGATGAGTCTAACCATCAAGACCAGGACATTTTCAGGCGGGTCATACTTTCTGAAAGGAATTTATCTAACCTATTGGGTGGCCATAGTTTCATCCCATGTCTTCTGTCATTAAAGGGTCTGAGATTGGTTTTTACAGGCATATTTTAGTGAACAAATTTGCTATGACTGAATCAGGTGGAACAATTTTGTCCTCTTTTATTCCATTTCACTTTTCAGGCACTTTTTACTCTGGGCAAGAAACTTAGCATTAAGGGCAGGCTAAAAAGGAGTAATAGAATCCTTTGTGTCCTGCCATGTGCTCAATTCTGTAAGATTTTTTTTCCAGTGTAAACTGTCTTTGTGAATCTATCTATCTATCTATCTATCTATCTATCTATCTAGCCTTTAAAGGCAAAGGGAATTTTTTTTCATCAATACAATCTGAAGGCCTCATAATTAGTAATCCAAAGTTTTTATCGGGACCAGTCTCTGAGGCAAAGTTTCATGTAACTCTTGTGATTTCTGTTCTGATTCATGTTGGTTCTTCTATTTATGCTTCTCAGATGCAGTGGGGGCAAAAGGACAGAATTTACTGGGAAATACTTGATCTGCTTTCTACTGAGAGCTGTAAGCAAAATTTCAGTCACATTCTTCTATACAGAAGGGAGTCCTTTGGGGACATCTGGTCACTCAATTCCTCCATGCTGAGATACAGCATTTACTTCCCAGATCTGTGTAAGTCAGGTTTTTAGGGCTAGAACAAATAATTGGAAACTGCTATATTTGATCTAATAATGATAAAAAACAACTTCTGTTAATGGAGAAATAGGCATAGATTGATTGCATGATATAAAATGTCATCAAGATGGTGGGGAAGGGACTGAAAGAGAGAGATTATATGTTTATCTCAGAGCTCTGTCAGTTCAGAGGACATAACAGCAATGACACACCACTATCCAGATCATGAATTCTAAATCCCACCCTTAATTAAAAGAAAAGAAACCAGGAAAGAACTTTACAAAAATAGCCGATTTCAGGGCAGGACAGTAAAGAATAAATGAGCCGGGAACATCTTGCTATGCCAGAAAGTATAGAAGAACTCAAAGAATAATGGGAATACTTCAAAAGTTAAAAGGTCTGAAAGGAATCCCACTAACAAAATCTGGAGAAGTTTAAGCATCAAAATGAATAATGATAGTAATGGAATATAATTCATAAAATAAAATTAGAATCCATGACTCCATCCTGTTATAAACAAATAAAAAGAATTAAATAAGGAAGAAGAGAAAGCTTTTCCTTACAGTAGAATGCCAACTAATAAGTATAAAAGGAATTATCTATTATTTGGCAGTCATCATTTAGCAAGCATCATAATAATATTTTTAAATATGAATCATCAAAGGATGCTAACGCTAGTGGGTGAAGAAAAAATTAAATAAATATATAAAATGAATAGGTAAAAGTTTGATGAAGAAGAGGACATTTATAGAGTCTCAGACTCTCTCCTGACAAGGTTCCTGGAAAAACTAATAACTTTCAGTGAAGAAACTTGATTTATCTTTCTTTTAAGTCATTAAAGTCTACATCACCCAGAGTGAACAAATAGACAAAATGTGCCTTCTTAACATGCGTCTCAGTTTGATATTGTGTTGCTAGCAGAAATCCCTGAGACGGGGTGATTTATGGGGAAGAGAGGTTTATTGACTCACATTTCAGGCCATGTGGAAGGTCTAAAGGCATCACAAAATAATAGAAGACAGAACCTTGAGCCGAGCAAAGTATGGTCTATATTTATGTGATCTCTGCTTGTCACATTTTCTTTCCTTGTAAAACTTCTAGCTCAAATGTGAGAGCTTAACCCTCAGCCACTCAATCACTGTTCTCTTCCCCAAAGCTCTATCTTTTGACCCCATAATTTGATCAGTTTTTCACCTCTTAGTCTCTTAATAACTTAATACATGAACTATGGGGGACATATACAAACTATAGCCCCATGAAACATTGAAAATGACACATATCACATCTGTGGTGTTTCTTTCAAAATACACATTCTGATTCTAATCCATGAGGAAACAGCAGACAAACCCAGACTGAGAGAAATTCTACAAAATAACAGGTCTGTATTCTTCAAAAATGTCAAGCTGATAGAAGACCAAGTATGACAGAAAATCTAGTGTAAAGTTGACTAAAGATATTATCATTAAAGACCATGGAATCTTAGATTGGATCCTGGAAAAACAAACAAACAAAAACTTGCTATAAAGGATATATACTAGAGGGACCAGCAGGTGGTATGGTGGTTAAAGCACTGGATTCCCACATGTCCGACTGCAGTTCAAGTCCTGGACCTGGCAGCTTGTTTTCTCCCTTTCTCTCTCTCTCTCTCTCTGGTCAAAATAAAAATAATAATAAATGGAAATAAATAAATTATTATTTAGAAAGAGATATTAATGGGATTACTAGCAATATCTGAATAAGGCATATAAAGTAGAATAATTATACCAATAATAATTTCCTTATTTTGATAAATTAACTCTTATTATGAAAGAAATTGTCCTTACTTTTAGGAGCTAAATAAGGAAGTAATTAAGGAAAAGACCACAATATTGTAACTTTTCAACAAGCTTTCTCTTTTTCTTCACTCATTGCATTTTTCCCCATCTCTTCTTTTTCTTCTCTTCTTCCTCCTATTCTTTTTCTTCTCCTCCTCCTCCCTTCCTCCCTATCTTTCTTTCCTTTCTCTTTGTTTTATCATCTTATAGGTGCTCTCTTCTGTGTATGTACACACGGAGAGAGAAATTAGTCAATGCTCATAACAATCTTGATAAAGGTATATAGAATTATTTTTATTTGAGGGACAACTTTTCTGTAAGTAAAATTAGTCATGAATAACACAGGCAAATTTTTTGAAATTTAATTTTATAGCTTCTTATTTGCATTTAATTATATATTTTAATGGAGCACAGTATGATTTTTCAAAGCATGTATGCAGTGTATGATTATCAAATCAAGGATATTATTGTACCATGTACATCATTTTCAACAAAGAACCTTATATCCTTGTGTCCATTAAATGGAGGAACTGTTGTTCAAGCTATAAGACTTATGACAATCCTTAACTGTCTAGTCCCTTTTGTTCTGTCCCCAAACTGCATAATAGTTAAAGTATACAAGGCCTTAATAGACAAGACCCTTTGCTTCACTCTTGATTCTTATTGCTCTGAGATTTCTGCCCAGGCGTGTTGTGGGTACAGAATCATAGTAACAGAGTAAAGAGAAATGTTGCTTTGTGCAAAGTCCTTAGCCCTCAGAGTATTTGCCCATTCTGTAAACTTAACATATAGTCTAAAACAGCATTTATCTTGCCTGAGAAAACAAAGCTGGGATGAGGGTTGGGGGGCTGGTCCATGAATAACTAATTCCCTAAGTTTGCTGGAGCAATCTGAAAAAGAGCCTCCATGGTCCAGCACTCGGTAAGAACAATGAAGCCTAGGAAGGGCATTTCATGCTTCTCTTCTTGCTCAAAACTATCCTGTCCGCAGTTCCCTCTTTGTGAGTATTTCCTGTATGCGTAGCTCCCTTTTTCAGGGCACCAAGCTATAGCTTGGTGCAAGTGTATATAAATTCTGGGAAATCTTCATCTGCCCTTCTGAAAGTGATGTGGAGACTGTGCCAACATTTGTAGCCATACATTCGAGAGCTCTTCAGGGGTGAACTCTATCATTCTGTCTCGTGGCAGCTTGTCATTTCACACTATTAGGATACCGAGTAACCCTCCTTACTGGAATTGTGTGACTTTGACCTTCAAAAAGATGATCTGAGACAGACTCTGAGACTCGTGTCACAGAAATCATCCATCTGAGTACTGCTGGTAGCTAGTTGAGGAGAAATGTAAGCTTTCTGTCCTATTTAAAGACCAGTCTAGAAATTTTCACAGTCAGAATTTTGGAGTCAATTTATGTTTGGAGTGAAATTAAGTTAACTTAAATTCAATATCATGCATATTTCTCTCCAAACTATTAGCTTCTTGTACTTTGAGGTATGAGAGTTTGGGAGGCAGAATCCTGTGCCTTTCATAGTACCTTTCTTGTTCCATCTTTCCCATCTTTTCTACCACTTGGCCATACGGAAGAAGCATGAGAAGAGGAGGATGTGTGATTCAGGATGCATCGAGGAGAAAAACACTACAATTATTTCTACAAATAATTTAATATAAAATATTTTACTAGTTATTAAGCAACTGAAAAGGGAAGAGGAAATACAAAAGGAAATAACTACAAACTGTTCTCTTAGGACTGGTGGCGCAATGGGAAGTGGCTGAAATGATTAAAACTTATATACTTGGAGCTCTTAACAGGCCTTGGACTACAAAGTCAGGCCTCGTAGGAAGGTATATTTATTAGCTGTTGTTGAGGTCTCTGACGTTGGAGGATTTGAGACCCAAATCTAGGAGGGAGGGCACTGATTGAAGGAGCAAGACAAAGGCAGTCTGAAAAAAAAAGAACTGCAAAGCAGAACATCTGCTGCTACAAGGAAGAATTGCTACTGCCTAGGTGAAGTGTTACAGGAACCTCTCGCAGTCAGAGAGAAACTGGCAAAGAACGAGTCTTCTAGCATTCCTCCCTTGGTTGAGTTGGCTAATTAGCCAAGTAGCAATGGGGTTTGCATAGTCCCAACCCTGTGATCACAAATCAGAGTACTATTAAAGTGTGGATTCCAAGTAGAGAGACAATGCTTCATTATTTCTTAGTCCTTCAGAGATGCCAAGGTGGTACTTTCATGACTTACACTTCAGTATAAGAGACTCAGCCTTGGAGAGGGAGCCTCATGTTACTTCACAGGTAGGCAGGACTCTGAACTATGAGTACCCAACATTCCTAGTGTCATTTTATTAAAAGGGACACTTTCTTCATAGGAAATAAATGATCTGTTCTTTTATTCATTTGGTTAGAAGTTTACAGGAAATTACCAATGAGTTTTTCATAACATCAGTGTTGGGATCTGTCATCGAGAATAAAGCACCGAAGTCTTTTTCCCTGCTATGTTAAGGATTGTTCAGCTAAAGTCAGTTAAACCACAGAGGAGCTCTCTGCCTTACCTCTGTTTGCCTGATGAAGAATAAAGATTCGCAAAGACAAGTGGTCTTTCTACTCTCTTTCTTCTTCTTGTCTAAAGAAAATCTAACTCTTGGACATCAACTCAGAGATGGCAGCACCAGACAAACCTGTAAACAGACTTTTGCTCCTTCTCACAATTGCCTCATCTTTCTGGTTTTTTTGGAGAGATTTTTGCTATAGGGCACGTGCACTCACCAGAGAGAGAGAGAAGGAAAGTGAGAAATCATCTCCCCCCTTCCCCCAGGAAAGATAGCCATACAGGGACACCTTCTCCTCCATTCTCCTCCCAGGATTTTGGGCATGCACGCACATGCACCTGGCCTGAGTTTGAAGCTACTGGGTCCAGGATTCAAACCAAGGTCGGCCATGTGGGAGTCTAGTGACGAAATCACTATACCATCTGCTGGCTCCAATTGAAAGCCCAAAAGTACTTATTCCTTTGTCTCATCATTACGCTCAGATGTATTGTGTTTTATTAAAATATTATTTAAACCAGACCCCCAAGACACTGCCTCAAGATATTTTCCAGAGGTTTCTACTATGTGATATACACTGCACAGGTTAATAAATTTGCTTGTTTTTCTCTGTGAATCTGTCTTTTGTTAGCATATGTTCCACCTACAAACTTATGCAAGAGGGGTGTGTACAAATGATATTTTCTCCCATTCAAACATCTCCCCTCCAAAGAGCATTACTGGATCTCTGAATTTGACCTTCAAAGCTGAGTTTTTAAAAATAGCTTATGTCTTCTGAAAGAATATTGTCAAGTGTTAGGTTAATAAACTGTTTAGTGCATTCTCTTTTGAATCCCATAGAATTGGAGATGGGCTTTTAATGCTTCAGTTTGGAGAAAAGTTTAGTGGCACGGAAGTAGGAAGAGTACACCTTTATATTATAGCATTTATTGCATCTCCTAGTTTTCCAGAATTTTTTCCCCAGTTGTCCCAAGCCTTGGCATTTATAGGTGCCTGGAAAGAAAGAACAGGATTCTGTGCCTTAGGTAATGTCCTGTTCCCTGACATTCCTGCCGGCTTTGCATTCATGATTAATAGCCGAGAAATACAGTCATGAGATACCAAGAGAAAGGACTGCTTTTTGCAACTTCTCCCAGGTCAGTCAGAGCTGTCTAGGAGTCCTCATGACCCAGTTCTTAACACAAAAAGACTTGTCTGTGAATAATACATTAAAAAAGCTATAGATGCCCGGGTTTTCTATTGCCCAATTTAAGGAAGCAAATTATCCTGTTAGGTTCTCATACACTCATTATGTTTACATTTGTCTGCTAAATTTTCATTCAGGCTCCATCACTCTTGTGCTGGGAGCCATGACAAATCAGTCCCTTAAGTTACGTAGGACACTCAGAGCTTATCTATTTCTAACCCTTCTTGATGCTCTAGCTCTAACGTCTTAGAATAAATGTCAAGTCTTTCCAATGAGAACTTTGGTGATACTTCAACAAAATCATGAAAAGAGCTGATACTAGGACAAATAAATATTCATGCTGTATGTCCAAAAATATCCCGTATTTTCCAGTTTTCCAAGATTACTCTACTTCTAATCAAACCATTGCACCACAGTGGACCAGAGAGGGAATAAGAAAAAGAACACTCTTATTTCCCAGAGTTTCCTCTAATTTAGCTTCATGGCAGAGAACCATGTGTAGGCATTACAGGATACCAATACAGAATGTGTTTTGTTGTTGTTGTTGTAGACCATAGTTTAGTTTATTTTAACACCCACCATGCCATGAATTCATAGGGAATGGGTTCCAGAAGCTCAGGCTCCTTTCCATTGGGTCTCACAAAGTGTGCTTCTCTGGGTGGAGTAGGCTGGCGCTTCAGCTAAACCCAGATACCTTTCTCTTTGGCTTCCTTCTTTTTCTGGTCATTTTCCTTCACACATTTTAGGAAGCTATCTCTGCTCTTATAATGCTTAATATGCTCAATATACACATTAATTCTGTTGGCAGGAATCTTGCCCTTAATCTGTTTACAGCAAGGCCAACAGCATGCTGGGTAACATTGTAGACTCTTCCGTTTTTACTATGATAACCTTTGTGGGGCATTTTTTTTTTTCAACAGTACACATTCCCTTGATGTCTACAATATCACCTTTCTTGTAGATTCGCATATATGTTGCCAAAGGAACCACTCCATGTTTTCTAAAAGGCCTAGAGAACAGATATCAGATGCCTC
>NW_006159703.1:3658102-3661133 GCF_000334495.1 Tupaia belangeri chinensis
GTGTTCATCATTTTAATGAATTACTGGAAGATGGCAGCACCAGCCAAAAGGTGAATAATGATTTCAAGCAGCTTTTTCTTATTCTCCGAGGGCAACGAGAAATTTTTTTGTGGTCCAGTAAAATATGCTAAATGGTGGTCTTCTTATTCTCATGCCCCAAGTATGTGAGCTCTGCAGGATCTCTGCTCTATTGTCCCTTTTAAGAGCTTCAGAGTCATAGAAAGATAAAGCAGAAGGTTGGGGTTCTATTTCAGACCCTTTTGATCTGCTGTTTCTTCCCCTTTTTTTTGTGGTAGAGACCTGATATAGATAGGCCTGGAAGCACCTCATAAAGCCTCTTCAGAGTTCCCAGCACTGTGTAGTTGTTGCTATCTGAGAAATTTTTTTTAAAAATTGATTAATTAATTAATTAAAATTTGACCAGAGAGAGACAGAACAAGGGGGGGGGCGGGATGAGAAAGCAAGCCGCCAGATTCAGAACTTGAACCGTGGTCAGCCATGTGAGAGTCCAGCGCCCATAACCACCACACCACCTGCTGGCCCCATCATCTGAGAAATTAAGGCTGAAGAGAGGACTTGAATCTAGTGAGATTCTCATTTCTGTGGCCCTCTGCATATTTCCCTAATGTTTCTTCAAGGAATTAATCTTATAGTTAGCTATTTCTTTATTAATGTGAGAAGTATCTACTATGTATCAGGCACTTAAGGTATAAAACAAGCAAACTAGGTATGTCTTAAACTTAGGCTGGATCAGTTGTAGTTATTGTTTATCTCTTTTCCCCTCAGTCTCCACAAATAAACTGGAAGCACTGTCTGCATTTGAAGCCAGACTTAATAGTTCTCCTGGGTAAATGGTTTACAACAGTCCACTGGGCCTTTGCCTCCAGGCAGTCCTCTCAAGGAAACCAAATGCCCCCTCTTCCATAGAGCTGCCCTGAGTAGTTTTTTTACATTAAGAACTATCCTTGATGTGAACTTTGAAAACATATTTAAACTACATTTCCTTTTGTTTTTACCTCTCTTAGAAGACTGTCTTGGGGCCAGAAGGTGGTAAGGTGGTTAAGGCGCTGGACTCACAAATGACCAACTGCAGTTTGAGTCCTGGACATGGCGGCTTGCTTTCTCACTTTCTCTCTCTCTCTCTCTCTCTCTGTCTCTCTCTGGTCAAATTAAAAATAAATAAAGTTAAATACATAATTCCCTTTTAAAACTTGTATATAACAGTCGCTCATTAGGAAGAGATAGAATAAGAAAACTTTACTTACTGAGTAAATTTCTTGTAACACCATAGCACTGTACTGTACATAAATAAATAAGTCCTCAAAAAAAACCAAAAACAAATCAAAATTGGAAAGAGATGTTTAAAAGTGAAGACATGGTAAAGTTAGTTACGTAGTTACTTATAGGCTTTACAAAGTTCTTGATTTGCACCTTTAAATTTATTCCAGGGGCTGACAGGTGGCATGGTAGTTGAGGGTGCTGAACTCCCACATGACTGACTGCAGTTTGAATCCTGGACCCGGCAGCTTGCATTCTCACTCCCTCCCCACTTCTCTCTCACTCTGTCCTACTCTGATCAAATTAAAACAAATAAGTAAAGTTAAATAAAATAATTCTATAAATAAATAAATACATGTATTCCAAAAAGATTCTGTTACTTACAACATTTTAGAGTTTTCTCCTATTATCTAGTTTTATACAACAAGCAATGTTTATAATAAATATATAAATTGAAATCTGTGGAGACAACTGTTTATCAAATAATTGGTGAATTTGAACTTAAACTTGCTTGTGTGTGAGATAGTTGAATATGCTTTTCCAGTCTTTTCATTGGGAAAATTAATCCTACCATTAAGTGTTGTATCAATATGTGTGGACTTAATCCTTTTTTTTTTTCTTAGTTGTTTTGTGTTCTCTTACTTCTATTTATCTCCCTTTAGTCTTCCTGGTGTAGTATTCTGTTAAGTATTTCCTGAAGAGCTGGTTTAGTTTGAAGAATTTTTTTAGCATTTGTTTTTCTTGGAATGATTTTATTTCTCTTTCCCATGTTAAGAATAATCTTTCCAGGTATAGTATTCTTGGCTGAAATTGCTTTTCTTTCAGAGTTTTAAAAAAGTCCTCCCATTCTTTCCTTCCCTGCATTGTTTCAGTTAAGAGGCCAGATGTTAATCTAATGGGGTAACCTTTGTAAGTAACTTGGCATTTCTCTCTTGCCGTTTTTAGAATATTGTCTCTGTTTTTGATTTTTTTTTTTTTTCCAATTTGAGTATGATGAGCCTTGGAGAGGACTTTCTTATTTTACATCTATTTGGTGTCCATTGTATTTACTGGATTTGGGTGTCCTAATACTTCTCTCAATTTGGAAAATTTTCAGCTACTATAGCATGAAAGAGATTTTCTTGTTTACCCAATTATTTCTGCTCCCAGTATGACTGGAGGTTGAGATGCATAGTAGAATGCACCACTTCATATGGTGTGCTTGGCTGGAGTAATCCCTCCTTCCACATGGCAGGTTGGGTAGGGTCCCTGATGATCTTAAGCCAAATGGCTTGGCCTTCCCTGTTACTGCTCCTATCTCTCTACCTCCAGAATATTCAGATTTGATTCTGTATCTCAACCTGAATTTCTCTTTCCACAAAGAATTTCTACCAGTCTTCTTGATTGTGCTAAGGAATCTTATAGTTAGCTATTTCTTCATTAGTTTAAGAAGTGTCTACTATGTATCAGGCACTTAAGGTATAAAACAAGCAAACTATGGTTAAATTACAGCTTTTTTTTTTTTTTTTTTTTTTGAGAGAGAGAGATTTTTGCTATAGGGCATGTACATTCACCAGAAAGAGAGAGACGGAGAGACAAAAAGCCAGAAATCACCCCCACCCCCTAGTAGGGATGGCCACACCACAATCCCTTTTCCTCCATTCTCCTTTCTGGATCTTGGCACACATGCACAAGTGCCCAGTGTGAGTTTTAAGCCACCGGGTCCAGGACTCGAGCTACAGTTGACTACATAGGAGTATATCAGCATAACCAT
>NW_006159703.1:3661704-3666643 GCF_000334495.1 Tupaia belangeri chinensis
AAAACAAAAATTTGGTTAAATTTCAGCTTTTTTTTTTTTTTTTTTTTTTTGAGAGAGAGAGATTTTTGCTATAGGGCATGTACATTCACCAGAAAGAGAGAGACGGAGAGACAAAAAGCCAGAAATCACCCCCACCCCCTAGTAGGGATGGCCACACCACAATCCCTTTTCCTCCATTCTCCTTTCTGGATCTTGGCACACATGCACAAGTGCCCAGTGTGAGTTTTAAGCCACCGGGTCCAGGACTCGAGCTACAGTTGACTACATAGGAGTATATCAGCATAACCATCATTCCATCTGCTGGCCTCAGATCACAGCATTTTTAAACAGTAGGTGTCTTCATAGGAATCAATTATTCTCTACCCTGGGATAAGACTAATTTAAAGTATAGAGATGCTTTGAAGACTTTATATGAATATTGTCTTGCTTAAAAATACAAAGTTTTTGGTAAAATCAAAAAAGATCTCTTATCTTTGCATCTCAAGACCTCTGACCTAAACAGAGCCCCAGATGTCAACAAACAGACACTTTTTCAGGGTTTCTTTCCTTTAATTTGTTGATTCTCCAAAGATGATGATGTTTGCCAATAAATGACTGAATGATGAAAATGCACTTAGTACTATGGTCCGAATGTACCTAAAATTCACATGTTGAAACTTAATCACCAACATGATAGTATTAAAGAATGGGGCCTTTAGAATGTGATTAAGTCATGAGGACAGATGAATGAAATTAATGACCTGATAAAAAGGCTGTAAGGAGCTAGCAAGTCTCCCTTAGTCCTTATGCTTTTCCATGAGCAAACACAGCAACAATGTGCCATCTTGAAAGGGGATACTGGAGCTTCACCAGACGCCAAATCGCTGACACCTTGGTCTTAGACTTTTCATCCTCCAGAACTATAAAGAAATATATTTCCATCATTCACACGTTACCCAGTCTGTGGTATTTTGTTATAGCAGCTCAAGCAGACTAAGAAACTTACCTCTAGAAGAGGTAGGAAATAATGTTCTTTTTATTTTTATTTTTTTCCCTTTGACTCCTCAGGCCCTGCTCCATGATTCTCACTAATAAGAGTGCTCAGCTGAATTTGTGAAAGGCTTGGGTGTTATCTGCAGTACATGGTCCAGTAATCATTTTTATTATCGACCAATTCTACGATGTATTATTCTTTAATAAAGTACAGTTCAAATGCTCTGTCAGGCATAATTATGCAAGGGAGTTTATAAAAACAGCCAAATAATGCCTTTGCCATCCTCTTGCAATTCCCACTTTATTGGCTCTGATGTGATTTTCTGTCAGTCCACACTAAAGGGAAAATACCTCAAGTATGGTGCAGTAAAGAGCACTGGGAACATGCTCTCTGGGGTAGGGAACAGTTCCCTTCAATTAAGCACTTGGGAATGGACTGCAGGTGAAAGGGTCAATGACTAGGGCAAGACTAATCAGAAAACCAAGGTAAGCAGACATGACAGGACAAGTTAAATATTATATAAGGGCAAGTTTACATAAAGATCAGAGATATATAATGCAAGGGACCTTGAAAAAATCCATCAAAAATGGAATTAAACTATCAGTTTATTTTGGTGCAAAAATGTTTGAATACATGCATAGTTTTTTTTCATAATATACATTTACCATGAACATTTTGAAGATCCCTTATATTATACAGAACAAGCTATACAAATATTTTAAAAGAAGCCTTTTTGTCAGAATCTTTCACCCATATTTTTAGCCATCTCATAGACCTGAGAATCAGCGATTCTGAAAACAAAAACAAAAACAAAAACCAGCCTCATATTCTTCATATACATGGGTTAGAAACTTTGTATTTACCTAATAACTTTTAAAATATCAGTTTTTATATAGACTGTCAATTCTTGCATGACGTAGCATTAATACTAAAGTAAAATAGGTCATTCAATTAGTCTCTTGCTCTAAACAAATATATTTTCCCCTGACTACATATTGAGAACACAGCAATATGGAACAGCAAATTCCTTTGGTTTCACATATGGTGAAATGAAAAACTTGGCTCATCAATCATTCTTTCCCAGTAGCTTTGAGTAAATAAATGCAGAGTTATAGTTTAGGAGAAGTGACTGGTCCAGTTCTCCTGAGACATCAAAAAACAAAAACAAAAAACAAAAATAACAACCCCATTGTGGGCAGCAAGAAGGACTTGCTATTTAAATTACGGTGATCTAGGGAACAGATGTACATGGCCTGCATGGGGCAACAGATTTCCAGCCATAAATGAGAAGACAGAAGGATAAACAGGGAAATTTCAGATGCAGAGGCTGGGTCATGTAGCTTAACCTGGGACTTGCACAGAGGATTAGGGCATCTAAGTGAGATGGAGAGAAGAGAATCCTAAAAATAGTCTTGACTTTTGACATGGGTGTGATCTGAGCTTGGAGAACTCCTGCCCTAATGTTTGAATTGTCACTATTATGTCCTTCCCTAACATTTTATGGCCAGTCTTATCCTAAATACCCCTATATCTATCCTTTTCCTTCTCTCACACATAAAGTAATCTCTTCCTGTTTAGAGAAAACAACGGATCCTAGGAATCCTGGGTTGTACAAACATAATTGCAAATGGTCGTCCTGTAGCATACATAACTAGTTTCTGCAATGTGAAAGCATCATGGGGAAAAACTCAAGTACATTACCTATCTCCTTTTTTGATTTCTAAGAAGTAGTAGACAGTTGGGGATTTAGTGATTATCCAAGGGTAGAAATCAAAGTTAGAGAGGGTAGGACAGATGTTTCTATTTGATGTCCAACTTCTATTTGCCTTTTTCATGAAGGAAAAAAAAATGAATCCTAAAATTTCCTTACTCTGAAAAAAATGGTGGATAGTTATCCAGCAACACAGATGACTTGTGTCAGGGCCATAATGAGCTCAAAAAAAAGCACTAGATCTTTTCACCTAAGTCTTCTGCTTTCCAAGAGCAATTCCATGTTGGGCAATACAGGGCCGTCAGGTTTACACAGGTCAGAGTGGAGAAGGCAGTTACCTACTAGGTAAATTTACCCTTTCTTGGTAAGTTCACAATTTCCCCTTTTGGGATTAAAGCACAGACAAACCTCTTTATTGCTAATAGCATCCTGATATGGTGGCAAATGATTCCTTGGTCTTTACCTATTACCTGAGACTGATCCCAAGCCCATGATATCTAGAGAAAGCAGGTATAGCCCAGGTATTAGGGGGCTTTGCTCTGTGTCCCCCCAGCCTGCCCTAGTGATGCTCCAGAGTATTTCAGATAGACTCCTTAGGACAGGCCAAATTGTACCTCCTCTCTCCTTCAGAACTTACCCCTGATGTAAGTGTCTCTCAAATATGTTTATTAAAAGTACTTTATTGGGGCCAGCATGTGGTATGGTGGTTAAAGTACTAGACTCCTACATGGTCAACCATGGTTCAAGTCCTGGACCTGGTGGCTTGAAAATCATGCTGCGTGCTTGCCAAAATCCTGAGAGGAGAATGGAGAAGAAGAATTGAGGCATGGCCACCCCCTCAGGGGGAGATTTCTCACTTACCCTCTCACTGTCTCTCTCTCTTTTTGGTGAGTACACACACCCTGTGGCTAAATCATCCCCCACCCCCGCAACCCCCCCAAAAAAGAAAACCCTTTACATCAGGTAAGTGACTTCTGGCCTTTGATTCTTTGAATGCATGAGAGGAAATTCTTTCTAGCTCTCTAAAATTACCTGTCTATAAACCTTCTCCTTGCCAGTCAGATGGGTAAAGTACATTTGTTTTCATAGACACTATTTGTAGAGAAGTTACGCTTCACTCTCTTGTAGAATCTAGCTACATGTACTAAGGATAGATAAGTAAAGGTAGGACCAGAAGAAGGTAGAAATAAAAACGGAATTAAGGGTGCAAGTTAAGCTGGATTTGGAAGAGGATTTGGGGTACAGGTGTGAAACGTGGGAAATTAGTCTCAGGGAGGATATCTCTGAGAACAGTGGTCATCTTTTCCTTGAGTATAAATCATCCTGATGCTTAGGTGTATTTCCCCATGCCTCACATATCCCTGTACTCAGACCTCTCAGAAGCTTAGTTTACCTTGTCAGCTACACTGACAGCAGGGGGCCCAATAGGCATCAATCACAGTCCCTCTTTCTAGCTTCCTTTGAGAGCTATGATTTCTTTCTCCATGGCAGTGGCCCTTTCTCTCATCCTAGTGTTTAGAATTTCCTCTCCTAAGCAAGCCGCTCCTTCCAGAGTTCCTCTGTGCTCAGGACATTTTGCTTGTTGATTATGTCCATCAGTAGCAGTCCCCTGGAGGATGCTGGAGAGGGCTGAGTGTCTGGGCACTTGATGCCTTTGGACTCACAGAAGACTCTCTTCAGCAATAACGGGGTAGAGGTTCTCTGAGTAAGGGGATTCTTTTTTTCTGTATTCTTCTTTTTCCTTTCCCAGGCTTATCAGACATTTCCTCTTTGTTCTGCCTCCCCAGACTCACCACATTCTTTAACTTTTCATCCTTTTCCTTTTTCCTTAGGAGAATTGTGAATTAAAAGATCAAAGAAAGGAAGTGCCACTCCTGTTCTAGATTGCATTTAGAAGACGCTTCATCACAGGTAGGATCCTGACTCCTCACCCTTGGCATGAACCATTACGTCACTTAGCCATCTTCTGCAGAGCTTCTCAGGTTTGTTTGTCGTACCGGTTTCTGGTACAATTCCTAGTTAGTAAAATGGTAGGGTTGCAGTTCTATAGACTTTGGGACCTCTGTTCTTTACATGGAAGGAGAATGTTTAGTAAATAATGCATTTAATGTCTGGTAAACTGTGTTCTAATTAAGGATGCAGATGTCGGGGTAAAAGGACTATGTTTTCAAGACTGTAAATATGGAAGAAAGATACTGAATCATGTCTCTCCGGGAATGGGTCCACAGTACAGAGAAGAAGAATGAGTAGGGAAA
>NW_006159703.1:3666781-3723269 GCF_000334495.1 Tupaia belangeri chinensis
AAAGGGTGAAACATGATATAGAAATATAGAGATAAGGTTAGAGAGGGGAAGGAGGGAAATAGATGTTAGAGCAGAAAGACAAAAGGATAGAAATTTCCAACCTTCTAGCAGTTGGACAGATAGCCTCACCTCTCTTATTGACTTGAGTTGTTTTCCCTTAATTATTTAATTAATTTTATAAGCAAATAATTTTGTCTTTCAGCGTACACAATTCTTTTAATTCATTTAGCAACCTGATATATATTATTCTTTTATTTATTTATTTAACAGAATCTCACTATGTCACCATCCTCATGCCTCAGCTGGGACCACAGGCTCACACCACAACCCCAGCCCTTTCAGACAAGGTTTCCTGGGCTGCCCCTGCTATGAGTGAGGTGATCTCCTGCCTTAGGCCCCCAAGTAGCTGGGATTATAGGCATATGCCGCTGCACCTGGCGTTCATTATTCCATCTAAAAGGAAACGTACTCTGAAAGGTAATTTTAACTTGTCTAAGATGGCATGACTGTCCCATTATGCCACATTGTTTCCCTGGTTGAGACAGTCAGCTCAATTTCCCAAGCAATATTCTAGTCCAGGGTAGGAAAAAATGACTAGAAAGAGCAGACGATCTTTGAAAATATTTTTCTTACTTATTTTATAAATCAGAAATTCATGTCTATATCAGTTAATGTCAGGCCAAGAAACCAGAGATCACTCTATTTTGAGGAAAGAAGGGTTTGCTGCAGAGAATTAGCTAGAACGGTCTTGGAAGAGCTGAAAGAACTAAAGAGAGAAGGGTGTTACTCAGAAACTAGAAGCTGCTGTTTGACCTGGACTGAGGCCCAGCTGGTCTTGCTGTTGTGAGTGCTGCCACTGAGGCTGAAGATGCATCCCTGCAGCTGAGCAGAGAGGCAGGAGTTTATCATTCTTCTCCTGCTGTTGTTGCTGCTGAGTCTACAGCTGGAGAGGAATTCCAATTATACTCCTACTGCTGTTGCTGCCACTTCTTTATGTAGCACCAGGAACAGGAAAGAGTTGACTTTATCTCAATTCATTCTATCCCCTCTTAGCTGTCAAGGAAACCTGGGAAAATATGATTTTTGGACTCCCATTTCTGTTATACCCTAAAGAGTGGAGATGAAGTTGACAAGTGATTGATAAATAGTAAGCCCTATCCACTCCCTTGGATACACAGTGTTCATTCAACTCCTTTCCACCCTTATGTAAACTTTATTCAACAACAATCACAACTATATAGTGCTTTAAACTAATGTGTTTAACTATTTCGCATACAAACAGAAACGTTCTCATCCTAGGTAATCTTATTTTCTAAAAAGAAGTATTCATTTTATTTTATTTATTATTATTATTATTTTAAATTTTGCCATAGGGCAGGTGCACTCACCCTTGAGAAACAGAGAGAGAGAGAAAAGGAAAGTGAGAAAGCAAGCCTCCTTGACTGGGACTCAAACTGCAACTGGCCAGGTGGGAGTCCAGCCCTTAACCACCACACCTCCTGCTGGCACCATGGCTATTCTGTTATTTTAATACTATATTGTAAAATTAGTTATCATCCTACTTCTTTTTTCTGTTTAAGTTAATTTTTATTTATTTTATAAGGGAGAGAGAAGGGGAGAGAGTCCCACAGGGTTTCTATACCGAGATGCTACCCCCAGTCTCAGCCAGCCAGAATGATGGGCATACACATGTGCCCATGTGCACAGGGAGACTTCATGATGCAAGTCCAGGACTTTTCCTATGTGGCCTCTGCATCACAGAGCATCAGTTACCACTGCACCACACAGTTGTGATGAGATGTGGTCCATCCTACATCTCACATGAAATAGGGTAGGAAGGGGAGAGATAAATATAGAAATAACTAATACATGATACACAAATATTACATAACAAGCAAAGAAGAAATCCTGTGTAACTCCCACAGTCATTGTTTGTGTAAATGGCTGTTAACAGCACATAAATCTATGGTGATTTATATATTATTTATATTGATTTCATAATCTCCCCTGTAAGGGTGAGCAGGTGGTATAGTGGTTATAGCACTGGACTCTCACATGGCCAGCTGCAGTTTGAGTCTTGAAAATCACACTGGGCACATGTGCATGTGTACCCAAAATCCCAGGAGGAGAAAGGATCCGTCTCTTTGTCTCTCTCTCTCCAGCAAGTGCACATACCCTATGGCACAAACCTTCAAAAGAAAACAAAACAAACAAACTGAAATATTCTACCCGTTCCTTCTTGTTTTTAACCTCAAGGAGGACCTCATCTTGTTGATTTCCTTTACTTGGTGGGGTTATTCCAACTTTAATTCTCAGAGAGTCTGAGTCTTTAGCAGTCCTTTTTGTTGGGTTGCTATAGTTTTCCATTACCTTTTATTACTGAATATGTATGCTCTGAGAGGTACCCCAGAAGATACTTTGGATGTTTAGTATAGCATCCAAGGTATCTTGTCACATTGTGGAGTAGCATTCTACTGGGTCATTGGAAAAGTTATGATATATTTTTTGATGTTTTTCTATGCAAAAATGGTCATGACTTTTCAGACGACCCAATATTTTCTCTCAGTAATAGAGATTAGTTACCTGCTGTTGTTTCAGTGACATGAGGATCCTTATGTGGCCAGGTGATAGTCTCATCTTCTAAATCAATGGAACATCATATCATATGGTAGAAACATTCTTTCATGGAAATTATGACCTTGGAAGAAGCAGAACTTAAATTATAAGGACAGGAAACTAAACTTACTGAAGGTGATCATTGGCTTTATTTCTCTCTCTTGAGTTCCAGAATTGTGAAGTCTGGAGATGACAGAAGTGGCATCGTATTTTGACTTCTGGTTCAAAGCATTCACCATCCCTTTCTTTCTCCAACCTTTCCTACTATGGTGAAAATGCCTTGTCCCTCAAAGTTTCATGTTTTGGAATTTAGTCCCAAATGTAATGATGAGACCTTTGAAAGGTAGGGCCTATGGGAGAGCCATTCAATCAGCCATAGACACCAGAGGGACAAACAGAGGAAATGGAAAATTCTGTTTCCTCTCCCTTTACATGTGCCCATTTTCCTCTCTGCTTCTGTTGGCTGTGTGTGATATAGTACATCCTGGTGTTAGTCTCACACATTTGGAGTTTTCAGCCACTAGAATCGTGAGCTAAATAAACCTCTAGTTTTTTTTTTTTTTTTGAGAGGTTTTTGCTATAGGGTGCACGTGCTTGCCAGACAGAGAGAGACAGAGAGACAGAAAGCAAGAAATCACCCCCCAGGGGGATGGCCATGCTGCAATTCCTTCTCCTCCCTTCTCTTCTTGGGATCTTGGGCACGCATGCACACGTGCCCGGCATGAGTTTTAAGCCACCGGGTCCGGGACGTGAACCGCAGTTGACTACGTAGGAGTCCAGTGACATAGCCATTACGCTAACTGCTGGTCCCAATAAACCTCCAGTTTTATAGATCACCCAGTCTCAGGCATGATATGTAAAATAAAGTGGACACCAATTATTAGATAACGCTTATTCTATCCAGGTAAAATCCTGAAAAGGCAAACGTAATCATCTTCAGTGTCAGAAAGCAGAGCAGTGATTTCCTGGGGTCTAAGGATACAGTGCTGACCACAAAGAATCAGTAGGTAATTTTTGGGTGATAGAAATATTTCTTTTTTTTTTTTTAATTACAACATGATTTCATCAACACATATCTTTGGAAATATTCATTGAACTGCATAAGTGTGCAACATTTAAATAAGGATTATGTCCTTCAATTCTGGCTCAGTCTGTTTATTTTTATTGTATAAGAAAGTTATAAATGTTTGTAGATTGACTTTGTATTTTGCAACTTTACTTAATTCATTTATCACTTCTAGGAATTTTTTTTATGTGGATTCTTTTGGAGTTTCTAGGTTTATAATTATATCATCTGCAAATAGGGACAGTTTAATTTCTTTTTCCTTCCTGAATGCCTTTTATTTTGCTCTCTTGTCTGATTACATTGGCTAGTACTTCCAGTACTATGTTAAAAATAAGTGAAGAGAAGTATTTCATGATGGGTAAAGTCTTTTTACAAGCAAAATGAGAAATAGTGATTGACTGTTTTAAAAAATAATTAGAATAATAATAATAATAATGATTGGAAAAAACATAGAAAAGATATTGAATAATGAAATGGGGAGATTAATGTCTCTGTATTGACGGACATGCATGGCATTCCCTTTTGAAACAGCAATGTAATAAACTATAAAATTATATGTAACCCAATGTAATATAAAGAAGATTATGATGATAATAATAATTTAAAAAATAAAAAATGTATATAAAAATGTAATAAAAAGTTTATTGGATCTCTAAAAAAAAGAAGTGAAGAGAGTAGGGGACTTGGTCTTGTTTCAATCTTTAATGGGAAAGTTTTTCATTCAATATGATGCTTGCAGTAGGTCTGTCATATAAGGCTTTTATTTTTGTCGAGGAATCCCTTCTATCACAGTTTTGCTGAGAATCTTGATCATGAAAGGATATCGTATTTTATCAAATGCATTCTTTGCATCGATGGATATGATCATATAATTTTTCTTTCTTTCTGTTAATGTTGTGTATTATGTTTATTGTTTTACATATGTTGAACCATTTTTTCATTTCTGGGATAAAGCCTACCTGGTCATGGTTTAATCATGATAGATATGTTGTTGGATTTGGTTTGAAAACTTTTGTATTTGTATTGGTCTGTATTTTTTTTTAATGTTCTTATTTGTTTTTGCTATCAAAGGTTTCATAAAATGAGTTTGGGAGGATTCTTTCCTTTTTAAACTTTAGGAATAGTTTGAGAAGAATAGGGTTTACCTCTTCTTTCAAAATTCTGTAGAATTCAGAAGTGAAGCTATCTGCACATGAGCTTTTCAAGCTCTTCTGGTTCAATCTCTTCACTTGTTTTTAGTTTATTCAGGCTTACTATTTCATCCTAATTCAACCTAGGTAACTTGTACTTACCTAGAAATTTTTCCATCTCATCTAGATTTTCTAGTGTGTTGGCATATAGTTGCTCATAGTGTTCTTTCATTATTATTTGTATTTCAAATAAATCAGTTGTAATATTGTTGACTTCACTACTAATTTTATCTATCCAATTCCTTTCTCTGTTTTTCTTAATTAGTCTATTGATAGCTAACGGCTTATCAATTTTGTTTATCCTTTCAAAAAACCAGCTTTTTCAATTATTTCTTGAGAATGTATTACGGTAATATTTTCCAGTTGAAGAGATGATTATATATTCATCAATTATGAAAATTTTTATACAATAATATTAATATCCTGGGACCAGCAGTTGGTGTGGTGGCTATGTCACTGGACTCCCAAGTGGTCAACTGTGGTTCAGGTGCTGGACCCGGTGGCTTAAACTCACACCGGGCACGTGTGCGTAAATGCCCAAGATCCCGCGAGGAGAATGGAGGAGAAGGAATTGCAGCATGGCCATCCCTCCGGGGGGCGATTTCTCAATTTCTGTCTCTCCGTCTCTCTCTGTCTTTCTGGCAAGTGCACATGCCCTATAGCAAAAACCTCTCCAAATAAATAAATAAAAATAATGTATACATCCTCAAGAATAATTGAATTATTTTAATTGCAGACAGTATCCCCTATTCCCTAAAAGGGTTGTAATAAATCTTCATAAAACTAAATAATACCTTTATTTTAGAGTTTCTGGGTGTTCAGATATGGATCTCAGCAGGTGGTATATGGTGAATATAAGTTATAGACATTTGATTTATATGTTACTAGGTCCACCCCCCGCCAAAATAATTCCATTGGTCTTTCCTTATATATTCTAAAGTCTGAGATTCATTACCTCAACTTACAGCACTTATGTGTATCCTGTTTATTAAATGGGTAAAAATTTGACAGGTGAAAAAGGAATGCAGAAACATAATTTAGTGGGAAAAATGCCTAAAGATAAGAACACATGAGGTTTCTTATTATTAAGGGACTCTAACTACCAGGCTAACTTAGGACCTTCAAGAGTTTTCTTCTTGAATAGATGTGATAGTCCATACTATTAATAGGTCTTTATTAGCATTCAAAAAGCCTTTATAGTGGTTACCCTTTTCCTTTTGTTTTTGTTTTGTTTTGATTTGTTTTTGAGAGGTTTTTGCTATAGGGCACATGTGCTTGCCAGAAAGACAGAGAGAGACAGAGAGACAGAAACCAAGAAATCACCCCTTGGGGGAGATGTCCACACTGCAGTTCCTTCTCCATTCTCCTTTCATGATCTTGAGCACGCACGCACACGTGCCCAGCGTGAGTTTAAGCCGCGGGGTTGGGGACTCAAATCGCAATCGACTACATGGGAGTCTTGTGACATAGTCATTACACCAATTACTGGTTCCTCCTTTTGTTTTTACTAGTAGATAAAAAAGAAAGATTTCTGATGTCTGATATTTGGGATACTAGAGACAGTATTATTTCATGGGAACAAAAAAAGTTCATTAATTATTGTAGCATAATAAAATTATAGTTGCAAAAGCAGAATCTATGTTAGATATTATTTATGTAATTAAATAAGTCTAATTTGGTTTTTAAGACCACAAGAAACTGAATGTCAAATACTAAATATGATTACTTAATTATAAAGATTTTTCTTTTTCTTATAACGATATTTCTATTTTTTCTTCAGTTTTTACTACTTAAAATTTCATTACAAACTCATTAAATTAAAACATTAACTAAATTATTTAATCATGTGAACTGATTAACTTTCAAACAGAAATGTTCAGCTAATAAAAGAATAAAACTCCACTTGTAAAGAATATTGAGTACTTCAGTATTCTTGATATAAAATTAACTTGCACTTAATTATTTACTAAGGCAGTATACTGATAATGTGCTGTGATTGTGTAAAGCATCATCAGAGACAATTGTTTGGGAAACTAAGGCAAAGAAAGAAATATGTACAAATTTTCTTATATTTCAGGCTGACTAAGATTATTAGAGAGGAACCAACAAATTACTTGGAAGAGATCATTGTGAAAAAGAAGGAAAATTTAATGGGGGGGGATGCAAGGACTGAGTTAGATGGCAAATCAGTGAGCCCCACCCTAAATCAACCAATCCTGAATATCAGAAGAGTGAGACCTAGTCAACCCTCAAGAGTGGACCAACTTGAGGGTTAGTAGGACTGTAGCTGTTTTAAGATTAAGGAAGGCCTTGACAAGAACGATCTAAAAGTGCTGAGTCATGGAAAGGTTTGTTTGAGGAATGGTCAGGTGAGACATGAGGAATCAGTATTTGAAGAAAAATAGTAATCAGGATAATTGCTCAAAAAGAAGCCATTGACTTTGATTGACTGTAAGAAGGAATGATTTGCAAGTGCTGATACTTTACTAAAAACACTAGAACTTTTTTGAAATAGTTTGGTGGTACTTGCTGGCTGTCTTTTTGTAACCTAGCTACAAAAATAAATCTCCATCTTCAGCCTCTGCCTCTCATTCCACTGACCACAAATAGAAACAGATGGACTTAGTTTGCCAAAAACAAGAAGCTCTTCAACTCTTCTTTCTTAGGGTTTTTTAAAGAGAGATTTTTGCTATAGGGCATGTGTGCTTGCCAGAGAGACAGAGACAGACAGAGAGATGGAGACCGAGAAATCACCTCCTAGGGGGATTGCCATACTGCAATCCCTTCTCCATTCTCCTTTCTGGACTTTAGGCATGTGCACTCATGCGCCCGGCAGGAATTTCATGCTGTTGGGTCCAGTACTCGAGCCACAGTCGATTACTTGGGAGTCCAGTGATGTAACTATTATGTCACCCACTGGTCCTTTCCTTGTGCATTCTAAAGTCTGAGATTCATTACCTTAACTCATAGCACTTGTGTGTATTCTGTTTATTAAATTGGTGATAATTTTTTTTTAATTTTTTTTTTTTGGAGAGGTTTTCGCTATAGGGCGTGTGCGCTTGCCAGACAGACAGAGAGAGACATAGAGACAGAAAGCGAGAAATCACCCCCCAGGGGGGATGGTCACGCCGCAATCCCTTCTCCTCCATTCTCCTCTCGGGATCTTGGGCACGCACGCACATGCGCCTGGCATGAGTTTTAAGCCACCAGGTCTGGGACACGAACCGTGGTCGACTACGTGGGAGTCCAGCGACATAGCCATTCCGCTAACTGCTGGTTCCCTAAATTGGTAATAATTTGACAGGTGAAAAAGAAGTACAGAAATACAATTTCGTGGGAAAAAATGCCTAAAGCTAGGAACACATGAGGTTTCATATTACTAAGGGACTCTTAACTACCAGGCTAACTTACGATCTTCTTGAGTAGGCAATGTGTAGCTATTACAACTTTTTCATCAGCAAACTTCTGAAATTATTTTGTAGTTGAGAAGCAGTTTCTAGTTCTACATAAACTGGCACTGTTTGGTAGGACAGGTGGAAGAATGAGGTGGAGGGAAAGATGAGCTGAGTTCACTCTGGCAGAGAGAGCCCCTGATCAGTGACACTAAACCATGTCAGAGGTAAGCTGTGCTTAATGAAGGGAATGGATAAGGGAGACTGGATGTGAGAGAGAATGGGTTCTGAGAAATAGACTCCTAAGAAATAGATTCCATAGTCCAAGTTTCATGGAAAATTTTCTTGGCCCTTGATTTTTAGTTCTGCTAGATACCAATGATTTTATTCTCTACCTTTTATGTATTTTTAGCTAAATTAGCTACTGTTCAAACAGTGAAAGAAAACAAAGAAAATTGTTGGCAGTGCTGGGCTTAGAAAAGTAAGAGCTTTGCCCATTTAAAAAATTTAATTGTCTTTATTATGCAAAGACATTGTAGTTCCACCTGATGTAGTTGAATCAGCTATGATTTTTAGGTGAAAAATTGACTCAGAGAAATATAAATAAAGGTTCAATATTTCTCATGTTTCTATTTCTCAAGAGGCTCAGTATAATTTATTTAAAAAAAAACTTTAACTTCAAACAGGCTTACTTCTCTAATGGGACAAATTTTTTTAATTAATTAATTTTTAAATTTACATTGAATCACTATATCTTTTCATGGTTACAACCATTGCTCTTTCCAAGATGAATATGGTTGATATCAGTCAATGCAAAGACATTACCATATACATTATCATCAGCAAATAACTTTTTATTACACATTTTTTGATATACTATTTTTCTTCAGATGGCTTCATGTTTCAAATATTTTGAAACAATTGTACAGATTATACTGGCATTATGATTGTTTTCTAGGAGCTTACCTGAGTTGCGTGGTCCTACGTTTAATAAAGCTAAAGTTCTTACATGCAGTTGGGGATAGGGACCTAATAGTATGAGCTAGATTAATTACCCTCTTCTCTCCCAGGGCTACAAAACCCTTCTCGGCCCATAACATTTGTTCTCTGTCACTACTCTTGAATTTATATTTAGAAGATGTGGTTTGCAGTTGTAAAAAGAAAAATCCAGACAATTTAATTTAGTGGCATTTAATTGAGTAAATTGTATTTAACACAGTTTGAACCAGGCAGTTTTTCCTGGACCAACTTTGGAGCAACTCCAGGTAGCCTTATGGTTGTCAGCTTGGTATTTTAAATTTCAAAAAGGGAAAGTGGCATACAAAAATGAAAATGAGAGAATGAGGTAGAGAAACAATTAGGATCAGTTACATTCTGAAGTTTGTGTTAACACAGTTTAAAAGGTGGAATGCCTGTGATTAGCTGAAGTCTAGCTTCTGTGATTGGTTGTAATCTAGCAAAAGAAAAAAAAAGCAGCTTTATCTAAATGAGGTTGAAGTTTGTTTATGGAGAGCAAGCAGGAGTAGAAAGGCTTTTTTGACATTCTTTAACCAAGTTCTAGAATATTTTACCATTAAAACAGAGCAATTTTAGTCTAACCTTTGTACCTCCTTGAGGAATCTCTACAGAATTCGCGACAATTCAATAATGCAATGAACTGTCATGTGAAGAAGTAACCTTCCTATCATAAAAATGTTCATGTTCCAGAAGACAATCAACTGCATCTTTAGTGAGCTCAAAGGGTTACAAGAGGAATAACAATAATACTAGCTAATACTTTTTGAGCACTTAGATGCCAGGCATTGTACAAATTGTTCTGTAAAGGAATTATTAGCAACTCCATATCTTAAATGAGAAAACTGAGACCTGGAGAAATTCTGATTTCTCCCCAAACACATGGCTAGATAGTGATTGTGGCAGAACCAGATTCAAGCCCGGGCTCTCCAAATCAGAGCCCCGATCTTAAAAAGTACAGTGTACATTTTCCTTCTGAGCCACCAAAACCAGTATCTCTTTAACCTCTACCCAGTTCATCTAAATTCTGTGTTTTGGGGACACCAAAATATGCTAATTTCTTTCCCCCATTCATTTACATAAAAAGAACACTCATTAAATACCTTCTAGTTAGTTGTTAGAATTTCAAGCCTGCAATATAGTAGTGAATAAAAGGCAAAAATTACTGGTTTCATGGTGTTAATATTCTCATTTCTTAAGGTGTTTGAGAAAACCCATCAAGTTCCAATAGTTTTCCTTTCCTCAGCTAGAATTTTCCTTCTTCTTTCAACCATGCATCACAGAACAAAATTTCAAATTCTTACCAATTATGGTTGTTGCCCTCTTCTCAATACATTCTGGTTTGAAGGTAATCTCTTTTAAGACATAGCCTGAATGCATGAATACAGTAATCCACATGCTTTCTGACTAGTCAGAGAGTGAGAAGAACCATTAAAGGCAAGCAATCTGGGTTTAGGTCTTACTTCTGCTTGTAACTTCTAATCCTCTACTCTCTAGACTTGTAGAATGGTCCAGTTACATAGGACAATTTGTAGCATTCGGTGATTTCAATTCTGTTAACTGTGGCAAAGTTCCTTGCTATTAGGGATGCCCTTCAAGTGTCCTCTAGCATCACAGACAAGATGATGGAAGCCATTTTGCATCCAGAACTTCCGATAGCATATGGTATCTGGCAAGAGCTGTTAGGTTTGGGATTAGGTGAATAACTTGGTAGACAGCAGCATCCTCTAGTGGTCATATTTAGACCTCAGACTATATATTCTGATTAGGACAAGAAATTAACCTTCACTTACTTCAGAGTGTCACGTAATTATGTTTCGGAGTTCTGACTTTTGATTAGTTATTTCTAGCTCAATGAGTGACCTACTTCCCACTATATATCACAGAACCTGATGCAGCACCAGCTGTTAACCCTCTATCCATCTCTCCATTCTAGGCTAATTCCTCATAAGCTCAGGAATTCAAGCTGCTTTTTCTTCTCTAGTTTTTTGGAAGTTGTCTATATTTTTTTTCTTTGAGGACATTTTCTTCTTTCTCTCTTATTTGCTGCCCTAGAATATAAATATATAGACTCTTTTTAATATGAGGATGTTATCTAAAGTATCTATAGAAGAAATAAACAAGGACTAATCTATGTGTGGTGATTACAGTTTAAAGGAAGAAGCATTGGAATTGAAGTCAGCCCTGAATTCCAAATCCAACTCTGCCACCTTTCTTGCTGGCAAGGTTAGTCAGGTCACTTGACTTCTAAGTTTACTCACAAGATAAGGCAAATGTTTCAGGGTTATTGTGGCTCACTTTTATGTGAACAGCACAAAACCCTCACATCAGTTTATCTGGTTTGTATCACCTTTTTTTCCTTGCCAAATCACCTCTTCGGGATGGTTTAGAAGTAGAAGAGACCATTTCTGAAGTTAATCAGAACCAAGCCTTTCTCCCCACCACCTCTGTTAGCTCTGTACAAAACCCCCAGGCTGGGGAAAATGAGGGCTAAACCCAGAAGCTGCTCCTTAACACTGTAGAAAAAAACGTAAGATTTTAAAAAAATTATTTATTTAATTCCATTTTTTATTATTATTTTTTAATTTGACCAGAGACAGAGAGAGAGAGAGAGAAAGTGAGAAAGCAAGCCACCAGGTGAAAGCAAGCCACCAGGTCCAGGGCTCAAACCATGGTCGACCATGTGGGAATCCAGAGTCCTTATCCACCACACCACCTGACGGTCCCCGAAAAATGTAACATTTTTTGTTTCCCCCGTGGTTCAAATCTCTTGACAAAGAACATTTGTGATCTAAACTCTACCTTTCGAGTTGTATACAAAACAGAGGAGCAATCTCTGTTTCACAAGGCAGGCAACTCTACATTTGTATATTTAGACCTGAACTGGGCACAGTAAATGCTAACTAAATCTTAAGGAAACCTGAAGGAGTTATTTCAATCAGTGAAATGTGATCGGTGACATATTTTTGGATCGAGAGATTTGTTTCTTTTTTCTTTCTTCTTTTTTTTTTTTTTTTTGCCATACGGTGTGAGCATTTGTCAGAGAAAAAGAGAGAGAGGCAGAGAGAGAGAAAGTGATAAATCATCCCTCAGAAGGTCTGGCCACACTGCAATCCCTTCTCCTTCATCCTCTTCTTGGGATTTTGAGCACACATGCACACGCACCCAGTGTAATTTTCAAGCTGTGAGGTTCAGAACTCAAATGGTGGTCAACCATGTGGAAGTCCAACACCTTAACCACCACATCATCTGTTGTCCCCCTTTCCACCTCTGTACTATTTCTTAAAATGGTAGTCCAATCTTCTGTGAGATTACATATGTTCATGGTCAACTGCATCCAGTGATTATGTTTCCTGAGACAGAGGCCTTAGAATGTGAGAAAGATAAACAAAGAGGTATTATGAGAGAAACCCTGTATAAAATTATAGAATTGCTGTATTTTGTAAAACCTGGTCCATCTTGCGTCTGGCCCAAGCCTCTTTTCTCTGGTATAATTAACCATGCCTTTGAAGAAAAAGCATATGGGAAGAACAGGGAGTGTGCAGATGCATTTATTCAACAGTCAGAACAGCCAAGGCATCATGGTGAAGTTACGAGATTTCAGAATCTTGGTTCTCAACAAGGTCCAGACTTTTGAATGAGGACAGGAATCTGGCGCTTCCTATATAGAAGATTGAAAAAAAAATCTGCTTAAACTTTGCAGATAAAAAAGTGGTTATAGATAAAACAATGGAAAAATCAGCTTTATTTAAAATGGAGAAATGCCAAAGCACCATGGTGAAGTTACGAGATTTCAGAATCTTGGTTCTCAACAAGGTCCAGACTTTTGAATGAGGACAGGAATCTGGCGCTTCCTATATGGAAGATTGAAAAAAAAAATCTGCTTAAACTTTGCAGATAAAAAAGTGGTTATAGATAAAACAATGGAAAAATCAGCTTTATTTAAAATGGAGAAATTTAATGTTTATTTCCATTTCTTTTTCTCATTTGTTTATTCATTAATTTATCGAATATTTATTTACTCTCATATCACTAGGGTACAATAGAAAGAAAATGTCTGTCCTTACAGAGATTACGGATGTAGTGAGGTGTTTGAATAAAGTGCCAAAATTAACATCCAACCCATTGTTTCTTCTTTTGTTCTTGATGTCACTGCCACAGCCACCAGGGTTCCATCTCACCTGGTGCCTGGACTAGTGCAGGGCCTTCTAATTGATTGCTCTTTTACCTCAGACTCTGGGGATTCATATCTGTAAGGTCTTAAAAAAGGAGATCATATCTCTACCTCTTTTGATACCTGCCGTTTCTAACCCTGCTCCCCTCCAGATAAAACTTCTCCATTCTGTCCACACCGCCTTTCTACCACATATTTATCTGGATTTGCTGATTCTTCATTTTAAGATTTTTAATGCTTTCTTGTCCCATAATTATTAACTGCTCATTATACTGATTTCCTAATCAGCATGCGTAACCACAAATATCTACCACAGGGCGTACCAGAGCTGACTTGTTTTTCATGCTGTTCACTGTAGTTCCATGTGATCACTAAGTACATACAGCTATTTAAATTTAACTTACTGATAGTAATATTAACAATCCAGTTCCCCACTTTTACTAGCTATATTTAAGTGCTAGTGACTAGTATATTGTGCTTAGTGGCTATATATTTATGGGATAGCACAGATAGCATTTCATCACTACAGAAAATTCTGTTGGGTAATGCTGACCTACAGAGAAGTGTTTGCCAATATAGATTCCCTAAGAAGATACAGAATAAATAGAAAAAGTCCTTATTGAATATATCTGTCAAGCATATAATGACTAAGGAGACTACCATATGCAAGTTCTTGTTTGGTATTATCTTCTCAATTCAAAACTCGACAGCTAGGGTCAGTGCCTGGTATTAGCTACAGTGCAATGAATTTGTCTGGGGATTTTAGTGGGCGATAGAAAGAAAAGTGCTGCAGAGCATTAGGACGTACGTTGTATTTGAGGAAGCCATGGTTTGTCTCTAGACCTAAATTTCCTTTATCCGAGAAAAATAGGAAAAAATGTTTCATTTTCTAACATTTAAAAACTTCTCCCATATGTAAGCAGGAACTGGTAGGTAAAGACTAAGACAACAGAATGTCTAACTCTATGCTTGTGTGTTTCCAATGTTTCACTCTAAATACTCAGCTTTAGTCTTGCATGTGGAACTTTCTCAAGGTTCTGTTGCTTTCTCCTCCCCTTGGATGGAAATAAGATTGTCGACCTTAATGTCAACAACATAGGCCATGAGAAAATTAACAAGTGTTTTCAAATTCCTGTTAATTGTGGCAACAGGTTCACTATAAAGCAGAACACCTAATGCTTGGGATAAAAATTACTAAACCTTTCATTCTGGGAATCTATTTCCATGAGCCTTCTAAACTGAGAATTTTCTGAAATAATTTAAAACATCCTAAGAGTAGGGCATGAGTTGCAGGGAAGGCTATTTATGCAGTGAAATAATGGAAATTTATTTGTGCTGTCACTTGAGCCTAAGTCAAAGCTTTTTTTTTTTTTTTGAGAGAGAGATATTTTTACTACAGGGTGCATGTACTCTTCTGGGAGACAGAAAGTAAGAAAAATCACCCCCTGGGAGGCTGACTAAGCCACAATCCATGCTCCTCCATTCTCTTCCAGATTTTGGGCATGTACACACATGTACCCAGCATGAGTTTTATGCTGCTGGGCCCAGGACTCAAATCACGGTCTTCTACGTGGAAGTTTAGCAATGTAACCATTACACCATCTGCTAGTTCCAGGTCAAAGTTCTTAATATCAAGTCCATCCCTGAATAAGCACATTTTCTGGGCCAGCTGTGGAATCCCTTTTACTTGTTTTGATTATTCTGCACCTTAACCTGGAATACTCTTTAAGTGCTGCCAAACTTCAGAGCCCCATTAGAATGGCTTCCTTTCTATGAATCCTTTCCTGACCTCTTTCAATAAGAAGAATACGTGTCCCTGCTTCACTTCTATTAAGGTTTTATTTATACCTCATTTGCTGGCATTTGCCCCAAGTTATAAGCAGCTACCTTCTATGTGCTCATGACCTATTTTCTTTTAGTCATAAGCACAAGGAAAGCAGGAGAAAATAGCATATTGCTTGGCACATGTTAAATGTTCCATTGCTGAGTGAAATGGAAAATCTGTGACAAATCTATTTGTCTGCGTCTGGAGCCTGATTCCCATCACCTGCTTCTGGGCACTTCGGAAAAATGAATCTTCATTGAGGCTGGCTCTCATATTCATCAATAAAAATGTTACACAAACACATTTTGGTCACTTAATCTATAAACCGACATTTACATATTTGGGGGCTTTAGAACACAATAACTGCTATCACTAAGGATTATAATTATTTTAGACAGGGTCTCATTCTCTATGTCATGATCCTCTTGTCTCGGCATTTGGAATATCTGGAACTACAGGCACATTCACTGGATCTACCTTGGCTAGGAATCAAACCCTGACCTCCCATGTTGCCTTGGTCTGTCAAGTAGCAGTATCAACCAGCAAGCACTACTACATCTGGGCATATCAAGAATTATTGAGTCCCAAACCTGAAGGCTTCAACCTCACACTGGTGCATATGCATGCATGCTCAAAATCCCGAGAAGAGATTGAAGGAGAAGGGATTGCAGCATGGCCATTCTCTCAGGTGGGGGGAGGAGTGAGTTCTTGCTTTCTGTCTCTCTGGCAAGCACATGCACCCTATAACAAAAATCTCTCTTTAAAAAAAAAAAAGCATTATTGTTGGGAACCAGCAGTTAGCGTAATGGCTATGTCGCTGGACTCCCACGTAGTCGACCGCAGTTTGTGTCCCGGACCCAGTGGCTTAAAACTCACACCGGGCGCGTATGCGTGCATGCCCAAAATCCCGAGAGGAGAATGGAGGAGAAGGGACTGTGGCGTGACCATCCCCCCTGGGGGGTGATTTCTCGCTTTCTGTCTCTATGTCTCTCTCTGTCTGTCTGGCGAGCTCACGTGCCCTATAGCGAAAATCTCTCCAAAAGAAAAAAAAAACCATTATTGTTTAAAGGTATTTCATGTACAAAAGCTTCTTTAAAATCTTGACCATCTACTGTTTTGCTATACAACTACGAGTTTTCAATCATAGAAATGACAATAATAGTCATATTATCATACAAGATATATGTAAAAGGAGGAAAAATGAATTATTTTTGGAGAAAGTAGATGCTTTGTTTCTCTCATGGTAAGATTCATGCTATTGGTATGTTAATTAGGACATTAGAAAAATAAGATATATAAAAGTTTGAAAACAATTAAGTTGATTTTAAAAGAAATTTTATTTTACAATATTTTAAAAGAAATTCCTATTCGTACTCACTGATTTTCAACACATAGTATGCATTCATTGGCGTAAGTATTTCCATCAGTCCCACAGACAGGGTTATATATCCTGGGGCATCCATTTACTTCACCATTACAATGAGCCTAAAAATGAAATGAAACTGAATCAATTTTCATCATCTGCATACTTTGAGTTTATGGTAAAATTGCTAAAATGGTTTTAATTTCTCTGGGGCGTGACTGTAATAAGGAGAATGACACTGAGTGTTCCAAAAGAAAGAACTCATGATCTGGAGTCAGAGCACCTGGCTGTAAGAGATCCTGTGCTATCTGTATGCTGCCCGACATTGGCTCTCTGAACCTCAGTTACTTCATCTGCACAGTGGGAATGATAGTTCATTCGCCCGCCTCTCTGAGTGCTGTTGGGAGGTTTACATACGATGAGTGAGATAATGTTCAAGGTCACAGCCACAGCAGGTGCAAGCTGCTCTCAGGTCGGCCACACCTTGCGGCATGCTCCCTGGCACACTGAGTCCACTCACACTGGTCTTCTCTTGGCCCCATCAAGGCACTGGCATCTTACATTTTTTTGGAGTTTTCTCATTCTGTTTCCTTTACTGAGCAAGAGCCAACAATCATCAAATGACATGATAGGTCAGACACTGTCCTAAGTGCTTTCTATGTATTATTCTATTCAAACCTCACAAGTATCCTGTGGATTTATTATTACCATACTGTTTTTCAGGCAAAGATAATGAAGTATGAAGTGATAAAACCACCCAAGGCCACACAGCTAATAATTCTCTGATGCAGAATTCAAACCTCGCCATTCTGGATCCTGAGCTTTAACTCTGTAACTGGTCTATTCCACCATTCTCCCCTGCTTCTCCTCCTTCCCATTCCCTCCCCCCTTGCCCTGCTGGCTACGTTTTGTTAACACACCACCTTGTTGGCTCAAGATAACTCTTAGTCAGGGGCACCTCCCTGATCCCTCCAAGTAGGTTAATTTCCTGATGTCACCAGAACTTCTTAGGAACACTTATAGCAAATGTAATAATTTATTCACTCATGAGCTGTTTTGGTTTATCAGCCACCTCCTCCTAGACATAAATGCAATGAGAAGATGGACACTTCTTCCTTTGATCTCCAAATTTACTGGAATTACCTCTTAAACAAAGGAAAACATGGAAAAGTTAGACACGGAATGTTTTTCTAGAGGAAAAACCTAGCTTATTGCTTTCTGTTTTTCATTACAAATTGGAGCTGCACCTTTGGGATTAGGAGAATTGTATGCCAGCATGATTAACTGGCTAGAAGGAGAAAGGGCTATGTGGAGTGGACTTGAGAAGGCTTCTACTTAAAATTCGTGTCCTACAGCTTGTGCTACTTTCAATATTGGATTGTCAGAAGCATTTTTGCATTGAAAAACATGTCATGACTTTTCTGAGAGCCCAATAAAAATCCTTTGGGGCCAGCCTGCGGCCTAGTGCTTAAGGTAGCTGGATCCCCCAATGCTGACTGCAATTCCTAGATGTAGCGGCTGGAAAAGCAGGCTGGCCACGTGTGTGTGCTTAAAATTCTAAAACAAGAGAGCAATAGGGGAGAAGAGATTGTATCCGGACCATTCCCCAAATGAGATGCTTTCTCCTTGTCCCTCTTTCACTGTATCTCTCTGGTAAGCATACATGTCTGCCAGCAAAATTTAAGACCAAACCCAAATCCCCTTCACAGCAAGTATTAGACCACCATATAGAACTGGTGTTAGTGAATTTGTCTTTCAATTTAAGTTTGTGGTGGTAGCAGTGGTGGTGTGGGGAAACTGCTATTACTAGGTGCATTTCACAGGTTAAGCTTAGCTAGCATTCATATTCCTCATCTTGACTTTGGGCTAAACTGAAGGATAATAGCTAGATTGTATTTTGTTGGATTAAATAGCTCCGACTCTAGGAATAACAAATCACAAAATTCTCTTTACCTTTTTTCCCAAGGACTCAGCTCTAGTATTACCTGGAAAACATAAATCATGCATATTAATTTAGGTCTTAAATGGTAAAAGCCAAATATATTCTTAATCACAATCCTCTGCTCTCACTGAAGATTGCCTTTTTTCCTTGGCCTCTTCCACTCTCCATACCTTCTTATTTCCATCCTCTTTCAAGAACATCTGACTAGTTTGTGTCTACACCCTGCCTGCTAAAATCTTAACAAAATTAAGCAAAAAATTTGACGATGATTAAAGTAGCTCAATTTAATATTTCCGAAAAGTTGCTCTATTTTCTTGAAAATAGAAATTATGTCCTTGAAATGCTTGAAATGTATCAGACACCGAGCAAATACATTTCAAATGTTCATCAGCATTATCACAACCAGTTACTACATGTTTGACTCCACAATCAGTGAAATATAAGTGTATTTATCTCAGTCTATAAATGAAGGTATGGAAAATTACATAACTAGGTGTGAAATCATTGTCACTAGCAGTAACCATGTCTTCTGATACAAAATTAATTTTCACAATTACATGTAAATCTCCTTTTGTAAGTAATGTTAAAAACTGGAGAAAATGGAGCTCTTTTGCCAAATTACCCTTGGATTTATTTCACACAGATTCATTGAGTGATCTCAAATCCAACTCACATTTACTGAATTCACAGATGAATAGTCAAAGTAGTCACTCTGCCTTTCTTTGGAAAACCAGGTCTTGCTGACATAGCATAGTATGCTAACTATGCATGAGTTCTTTGCAGAAAGGGAGTAACTACTCTGATAATACTCTAGTGAGAAAATGTGGATGAGACTTAATTTTGATAACAATAATCAAAATTGTGAGCTATTTAGGCGAAGAAGTAGTTCTTTCTTTTTTTTAAAGAGATTTTTGCTACAGGCACGCGTGCTCGCCAGAGAGACAGAGACATAGAAAGTGAGAAATCACTCCCACCCCCACCCCGAGGGATAGTCACACTACAATCCCTTCTCCTCCATTCTCCTCTTGGGATTTTGGGCATGAATGCGCACACATCCAGTGTGAGTTTTAAGTATCCAAGTTTGGGACACAAACCATGGTCGACTACCTGGGAGTCCAGCAATGTAACCATTACTCCATCTGCAGGTCCCAGGAAATAGCTCTTTCTAGCCAAACATAATGATGCTCCTATGAGCTTGGAGAAGATGCCTGGGAATAGACAGAACCTGGTGCAGTTGGGGTCCCACTGGGCTTCAAAATTTAGTTGGGTCTAAACAATTGATGAGCGGATGCTTGCCCAGGCATCTATATATGTTAATATGCATGAGGAGGGGAAGGGGACCACTGCTCCCATAAATCTTTAGCAAGTACAATATTCTTCCTTTTCTTAACAAAGTGTTGATTTGTCTCTCAGTAGGATTCTTTGTTAAATTGGAGATGAAGCTGAAAATACTAATCATTGCCAGTGTTAAAAAGAATCCGGATCCCAATGCTGTGGGCTGAGAATTGTCTGTCAGCACTGCCCAGATGTAGTTTGGGGATAATGCACATCATCTCTTCTAGTAGAATGTCTCCTCTTGAATCATTTGGCAGATCAAAAATAAAATGTTTAATCAGTCAAACTGCGCCTTTTATAATGAATAACTGAAAGACATTGCTATATATTTTATGGAATCCAATAAGAAGTCAAAATTTGTAAATTGGCCTTAAACATTTACAGAGTCAAAAGCATATTTAAGGCTGAAGTAGCCCCATCTTCTATTTTCTACCATATCCCTGTCAAGGGTCAGCCTGTCACTAGATGAAAGGCTGTCACCCTATCTCCAGGCATTTCCACATGTTGTGTTAAAAATCCCTCTTTCGGGGCCAGCAGGTGGTATGGTGGTTAAAGGCACTGGATTCCCACATGGTCGACCATGGTTCGAGTCTTGGACCAGTGGTTTGCTATCTCACTTTCCCTTTCTCTCTTTCTCTGTCTCTCTCTGGTCAGATTAAAAAAATAATAAGAGTAAATGGAATTAAATAAATAAAAATATTTTTAAAAATCCCTCTTTCTATAATTTCTACATATTGATCTTGTTTTGTCTTATTGAAATAAAATAATCGGTCTTAAACTGGACTATATCAAAAGTCCAGAAGATAATGTACACAGTAAAGCAAACTCAAAGAGGTTTATGCAAATATGAAAACTACGCAAAGACACCTACCACATAAACTGAGCAGCGCCAGGGCACTGAGCAGGAAGATGCTTATTATCTTCATGGCTGAAGTCTGTGTCCAGAGCTCAGATGAAAACTGCACCGAAATTGCTGCTTCTCTTCAGAACCCTGGAACTGGAAGGCCATATAGGCTGCTGGGTACACAGGCTCCACCTGCTCTGCTGTATCGCAGATCCCCGTGGTTATTAATTAACTATGCCCCAGCCTGGCCCCAGATTCAGGAATATCACCTGTGTCAGAAAGATCAAAGAAGCAGGATAGGCCTGTAATCTGCAAGGCCAAGAAAATGTCAGAAAACAGTTCTGGTGGTAAAATAAAGCACTTGACTTCCTCTGTAGTTACAGGAAGGTCCTTCCCTTCTTGAGCCCTTGTTTTCTCATCTGAACTCAAAGATCCCTTCCACTCTATTCTGGTTATATGAGCTGGTATGAATACCCCCCAAAATCTCTTTTTACTTATTTTTTCTTTTTTATGGTCTTCCTTCTTTTTTTTTTCTTTTCTTTTTCTCTCAACCTTCCACAAAGCCTGAAGGAGCTGATGGAGAACCAGGGGAAAGACAGGGAAGGACTCAGTCCCTTAGAGTGTGGACTCTGGAGGTGGAATGTACTTGCTGGGGTCACTTGGCAGCTGTATGTTCTTGGAAAGTTGATTCACTTTGTGCCTTGATTTATTCATCTGAAAATTAAAATACATAAACAATAATACCTAACTCAAAGGGTTGATCTCTCATTTGAAAATATGCGCATGTCCACCGAAGGTGATGCAGTGGTCATCCAATGTTCTGTGAGGCTGACACCACACGGGAAGGTTCTGAGTGGCACACAGAGATCACCCTGTCGTTCCTGGCCTGTGTGCATCTCTGTGATTCTAGCTAGCTGAGGCTGTAAAGGCGATTATAGTATGAAGACCCTGTTGGAAGTACCTGCCTGCCTGTCCGTCTCTATCTCTTTTTCTCCGTCATGTAAGAAAAAAATCAACTTAAAAAATAAAAAGAAAATATGTGCAGTGTGTCTACCATGTGTTGTTAGGAGGTAATTCTTGTTCCCTCTCACGTTTCTGTGTGTTTTGTGAACAGAGGCACCAACTGCCTCTGTGTCAGACTATCTTATCAAGAATGTTTGTATAAAAAAATGGCCTTGGAAAATGAAATATGTCCCCAGGGTCAAAGGGCAGGCTTGTTTACTGTCTGGTTTAATAAAGACAATATTTCCTGTCAGGTGAAAGCTCAGGTGAAGTTACTGCATTTTTAAAGAGTTGGAAGTTTTAAAAGATCGGTTTCCTTTTCCTGTAACATTGTCCTTTCTGTGCAGGTTTGTATAATGGGACCCTCTTCACATCAGCTGTGGAAATTGAGGTTGGGAAACCAGAACAAAGGCTGACACGCTGGCCACTGCTGTGGACTCACTATATCCCTGTTTCTGACCCAGGAGTCTGTCTCCTGCCAGCATTCATTGAACTATAGCAGGCTAACTTGGATGCTTCAATAGGGTAAAACCTCAGGTCATGACCTATATCAAGACATGTACTCATCTCTTAGGATATATTAGGGAACGCAATGGCTTCATGGAGTTACTACTACATTTTAATTGAGGAATTAAAAACAAAACAAAACAAAAGATAATACATGATTATGAAAAACATCAAATGATGACAAATGTGATGAAGAAGAGGAGGGATGGGAACCAGCAGTTAGCGTAATGGCTATGTCGCTGGACTCCCACGTAGTCGATCGTGGTTCGCGTCCTGGACCCGGTGGCTTAAAACTCACGCCGGGCGCGTGTGCGTGCGTGCCCAAGATCCCGAGAGGAGAATGGAGGAGAAGGGATTGCGGCGTGACCATCCTCCCTGGGGGGTGATTTCTCGCTTTCTGTCTCTATGTCTCTCTCTGTCTGTCTGGCGAGCGCACGCGTCCTATAGCAAAAATCTCTCCAAAAAAAAGAATAGGAGGGATGAGCGTCCATGATAACCTCAATTCTGGACACTTCTTCTACCTTCCACTGGCATATCTAAGATGATGTCATTGTTTGGGCTCTGGCTTTCCGTAATTTCCCTCAGATGACTTCCCAACACCTGTTATTTCTTCCTCGAAGCTGTTGACCAATAGAATAGCTAAGTGATCTTTATGAGAAGTGAGTGTAATCATGTCTCTCTCCAATTTCTCATTGTTCAAATCTTAATCCTCAGGAAGAGGTTTAGGTTCCTTAGAATTTGATACTTTCTGCCTTTCTTACTTTATCCCTCTATGGTTTCCTTTTTGCTCAGTTTGCCAAACTACATCGGTTAAAAAAAGAAAAAGGAAAAAAGTTGTTTTAACTTTCAAGACTCAGGTTAAATGGCATCTTGTCGTGGAACCATTTTTTTCCTCCGAGTCTTTGAGTACTTTCTTCTTAATGTACATTAGGCCCTTCTAGTGTATGATTTCATGGTACCCTTCATAGTACTTAAAATAATTTAAATTCTATAGCTTTTTGTATGATTGTTATGTAATATCTCTTCACCTTTAGGGTGTAAATGTGGTTGTTCTGTTTATTGCAGTACCTAGCAAAATGCCTGGAAAATAGTTGATAGCAAATAAATATTTAGTAAAAACATGAATTAAGTAATAAATGTATACACTGAGTTTCTTGAAGATCAAGGTTTATTATTCCTCATTGGTTTCTGTGTCTCTGTAGCCTCCAATATAGTAATAATTCAGTTTCATTCAGCCTTTTATTCATTTAACTATTGGCATAATCTGGATTTTCATTGAGTCTATTATTTAAAGTAGAAATTTTTCAGCTGAATGCAAAGAAAATAGATCTGAATTTTGCCTTCATGGAGTTTAAGCATTGACACGTATTGGTTGAATCAGTGAGTTGCTTTATCTTTTCATCTGAAACCATTTTTAAAATAGTGGTCTTATTGCCATTAAGAAGATTCCAATAGCCACTGCTTAGGGGGATTAGTATTTGAGAAAAGGTTTTATTTTTTCTTTGGTTTCATAAGCAGAGTTGGGAGAAGGGTGTTTTTCAGGAACTCTTTAAGTAATAGGCACAGAGTGATGATGTTTAGATTTAGACCTGCCTGAGGCCAAAGCCTGGGTTCTTTCTACGAAATAGTGAATTTTAAATATTGTTGCTCTGAATCTATAGTTAAAAATAAATTGAGTTATGGTCTAGTATGTGCATTCATATACACAGATAAACACAATCATTAAGAAACAGAATGTAAGGACCAGCAGACGACTTAATGGTTATGTTGCTGGACTCCCACATAGTTGACTGCAGTTTGAATCCCGGGCTCAGTGGCTTAAAACTGATGCCGGGCACATGTGCGTATGTGTCCAAAATCGCAAGAAGAAAATGGAGGAGAAGGGATTGTGGTTTCGCCATCACCCCTGAGGGGTGATTTCTCTTTCTGTCTCTGTTTTTCTCCATCTCTCCAGGGAGTGCATGCTATAGCAAAAAATCTCTCTTTAAAAGGAGGTGGAGGAGGAGAAGGAGGAGGAGGAGGAGAAGAAGAAGAACAAGAAGAAGAAGAAGAAGAACGAGAAGGAGAAGAAGAAAGAAGAAGAAGAAGGAGAAGGAGAAGAAGAAGGAGAAGAAGAAGAAAGAAGAAGAAGAAAAGAAGAAGAAGAAAAATAAGAACCAGAATGTAGTCTTGTTTCTTGGTAATTTTTATTCTTTTCTAGCTCATGGTTCATCAATCTTAACCTGTAATTTTAAAACATTTCATTTCAGTGATATGTATTCCATGGGCCCCAAACAATCTTATTTTATTTTTTAAGTTGTTTTGTTTTGTTTTGTTTTGTTTTGTTTTGTTTTGTTTTGTTTTGTTTTGCTGTAAGGCATGTGCGCTTGCTAGACAGAGACAGAGTATAGGAGAGGGAAAGTGAGAAATCACCCCCTGTGGCCATGCCACAATCCCTTCTCTTCCACTTTCCTCTCAGGATTTTGGACACACACACACACACACACACACACACACGCATACACACACACACACACACACACACACACACACTCAGACCTGGCATGATTTCTAAGCCACTGAGTCTAGGACTTGAACAGCACTGTCAGTCATGTGGGATCCAGTGCCTTACCCTCCATGCTACCTACTGACCCTGCAATCTTATTTTTTAAAACACTCCAATACTAGAATTTAGTTCTATTTAGAAATTGGCACTATAATTGTGATGGAAATCACTGTTTGAAGGCCGGAAGTTGAAAGTGGTGAAGAAAAGTGTTGGGGAGACATGCCTGGTTCTAGTTACACGTCTGCCATTTCACCTGTGATGTGACGCTCACTAAGGGGTTTCTTCAACTACAAAAATTCATATTATAATGTACTCGTTTGGTGTAAGACTAAGCCTAGAATTGTAAACAAATGTGCAAAAATATTATCCTTCATTTTCTTTACATGTATAATTGCCAGCTAGTAATCACATCATTCTCCTTCCATGAAACGGAACAAAGGACAACACATTGAAGCTTTATACGATCAATGTCTTGATAGAATAAATCAATGTCTTGATAAAGTAAATATCATCCGTCCGGGGTGAGGGTATGCTGGGACATCCTGCTACTGCTGAACTATGTGTCAGATTTAATGTGTTTGCATTGCCCAACCTTGTTCAAATCTGCCCCCTCCATTCCCTCTGTGTACATATCTAAGCATGTCTATCACTGGGAACTCACGCAAAGATGTTATGGCCTACTCCCCTCTGACTCATGGACTAAATTCACAGAATAAAGAATGACAAAACTTAAGAGAACTGCTCTAATGGATATTAATAATATTTACTGGAATAGGGACGGTGATTGGGCACCTGTTGAATTTCACGTCCTTTGTCTAAGGTTTAAGTAGTAGGGGAAACGACAGAAACTATTTTGCCTGCCCCAAGATCATAACGCTGTTTTATGTAATTCCAGAAAATCTACAAACTATTGTAAAACTAATTTTTATAGATAAGTTAAATATGTGTCAAGATTCAACTGTTTCCACATAAGTTGGTGGATAGTCCAACCGTTTACAATGATTGGAATATGATATACTCTCATTTAAAAGCAGTGTCTCTCTTATCAGAAACCATTTGGCTGTATAATTGTGAGCAAGTCTCTAGACCTGCTTCTCTTTTGTCTATTCTTACTTAGATACTGTATTGGACTTTTTCACTAATTTGCTTTTTTTCTCTATATACTACTTGTTCCTGCTCACCCCTGTGTTACCTATTCCCCCCTCTCATAAAGGTACCACTTTTGTTTATTGTTATGTACTTTAGATGGCAGATTTCCCTTCCACGATGTTTTTCAGTTGCTGTTGTTTCTTTTTTGGTATTGGCTGATGTTTCTTAACTTCCTTGAGCCCCACAGAGGCTATAGAAAGTCCACTCTGACCTGTGCATTAGACGACTTTGGTCTAATACAAAGTAGGGTCCTTAACTGATACCATTAAGAACCTACTGGAGTTGGAGCCAGCAGATGATGTGGTGCTTAAGGTGCTAGACTCCCACATGGCCAACCATGGTTCAAGTCCCAGACCTGGTGGCTTTAAATCATGCCAGGCATGCGTGCCCAAAATCCTGGGAGGAGAATGGAGGAGAATTTTATGTTAGCCTTAGAGAATGTAAAGCTAATACATAGCTTTCACATTCTCTAAGGCTAACATATATATATATATATATATATGTGTGTGTGTGTGTGTATAACGTATACATACACACACACACACACATATATATATATAGTAACACACTTGTAAGGAAAAGTAAATATTAGCTGGCTGTCTCAATGTGCCTTTCTGAGATTAGCAATTGTTCTACAGAGTAACTGTGTTTCTCATATAATTGAGAAGGACAAGAATCATTTGTTCCAGCTCTCACTCTGATGTTTGAATGCCATCTGTCTTATAAACAGGCATCTAGCCAAAGCTGAAATACTTGAGCTGATGGAATAGCAGTTCCTTGTACACAGCTCAAACCTTCCTTCTAAATTTCCTTCAATTTATCCTAATCCTTGACCTCAGTACAACTATACTTTATGGTCTCAATGATTCCCCTTGAAATATTTGTTAATAATGACAATAGTCTACTTTCAATCTTCTCTTCTGTGAGAGAGAATCCATTCATCACTTCTCACTTGATATTGTTTAGCTTTTCTTCCTCAGAATGGTTGCATTTGTGTGTGTGTGCGTGTGTGTGCGTGTGCATGTGTGTGCGTGTGTGTGCTTTTCAAAGGAAACAACCTGGGATGCTATTGATGCTATTCCCAGGACAGTAGCCTGTAGGACTGTCACCCCTGTCTCACTCTAGAAACTAAAACTGCAATAATAATGTCTAAAATCTTATTATTTTCCAACTCAAAATTGTGCTTTTACTTACCTTATCACATAAACGATGCCTACTTTTCCCCCATCATGAGTTGCTTGTGTTTCTTTTCTCCCTTCTGTTTTTTTGCTAGCACTAAACAGTTTATTAGTTTATCTGTATTATTCAGAGGGAGAAACACTTTATTATATAACTTCCTTAACACATAGAAATTTAATAACTGATGTACTTTTTAAATCAACAAACACTTTTCTAGACTTACTAATTGTTAAGGATTAGGAGAAAGAATACATAAATTCCATTTAAACTAGAAAGTGAAAAAAAAGTAAGAAAATGGAGACAAAGAGAACAACATCTATTATAAAAGTTTTTCTTTAAAAGGAGCGGGAAAGGTGCGGTGTTGAAAAAGTGGACTTGATGTAAAAAGAGTTTTGAGATGGGGAAATAACATACTTTAAATGTAGATTTTTGAAGGTGGCTATGAGGCCCATTCTACATGTTCCTTTGTACAGGCTCCAAACTCTGATTTCCTCTTATCAGTTACCAGAGTGGCAAGAACATAATGCCATAAACTATTTTATAGAGCTTTCCAGTATTCACTATATAAAAGACAAGTGATAAGTACTTACCCTTGGGGCAATAAAGACGAAACACCTTGAGATAATCACTTTTTTTTTTTTTTGGAGAGATTTTCACTATAGGGCGCGTGCACTCGCCAGACAGAGAGAGACATAGAGACAGAAAGCAAGAAATCACCCCCAGGGGGGATGGTCATGCCGCAATCCCTTCTCCTCCATTCTCCTCTCAGGATCTTGGGCATGCATGCACATGCACCTGGCATGAGTTTTAAGCCACTAGGTCCAGGATGCGAACCGCGGTCGTCTACGTGGGAGTCCAGCGACTTAGCCATTAAGCTAACTGCTGGTTCCTGAGATAATCACATTTTTGGACAAAGAACTATTTATCAAGACCAAGAGGAACTCTAAAACTGAAGAAGAGAATTTCTGCTAGCACTGGGAATCCTAGTAGCATGTTTTCAAATAACAGGAAGTACTTTTCAGTATCATGTGAACATGGATTTCCCTGCTTTGGTTGCCCCTGTGGATACACGGCTATACTAACGGTAGTCTGCTAGGCAGAAGAGCCTCCCTTCATCTATGCAAACTCTGCACTCATGCATGTGAGGATAGATTTCTGACTACTCTTCCTCTTTCAAGAAACTTTCAAATGGCTCTGGGAGAGTAACATCTACAAATGATAACCTTGCTATAACAGGCCACTTTGGTCTAGTGATTGTGGACAACTCCTTACATCCTGACCCTTGCATAGTGTCACCTGATAAATAACAAAGCCTTCTTATCCATGTGTAGAATAAATTCAGACATTCTTTTCTAGTCTCTCTGAAACAAAGGCTTGTGTATTTAACCAATTACAAGTGTAAGAATTTCTAAACCCACCTGTAATGTACAAGCACCCACTTCCAGATGTCTTGCGCTTTGGGCCAGGTCAGTGAAAAGATTCCTTATGCTGTTTAACAGTTTTATTTGTGTCTTCTGCTCTCAGAACTGAATCAAAGGACCACTGCATGTGAGCACCCCAAAACATTATTTGTATTTCTGGGTCTGGTCACACACATTTATGGTTGGAAAAAACGGTGTGAATTATTATTTTTATAGAATTTGCTTATTTTCATTGACACATGTCTCCATCATAGAACATCAAACTGGGAATTGCCATTCTTCTTCTTTTATTTTTGCCATTTTTAGAAGCTTTATTGAGATGTAATTGATAGTCAAAATGTTGCACATATTTGACATGTATATTTTGGTGAGTATGGATACATACATACACTCATACTAACATTACCACTATCAAGAAGCTAACCATATGTATACTGTGCAGGTTTTATTTTTTTCTTGTTTTGTTTACATTTTATTGGTATACATCTTCACAGCATACAAAATAAATCATCTCAGCATGAATACACTACATTTTAGTTCAGTTAAAGATATTACCATACACACTAACGTTAGCACATAATTTTACACTTTTGGTTCTGTTAAATGTTTCTTTTTCTTTCCCCTGATTCCCTCCCTTCTGACCCCTACTGTTCACCCTCCTCCCATACTTTCTCTAGTATCCACAGTTGCTCTCCAAACCTTTATAGACTTCTAATCTTCCAGTTTCTGCCACAGAGTGCAGACATTAGGTATATATTAAGTTGAGACATAACTGAGTTGTTGGAAATGTCATAACGCATTTTTGCATAGAAAATAATAGGTCACAAGGTTTTCTACAACCCAATAAAGTGATTCTCTTTCACAGTCTGGCTTGTTTCACTCAGCATTAAATCTTGCATATTCATTCACTTTCTATAAAATGCCAGGGTCTCATTATTTTCCATGGCTGAGTAGTAGTCCACTGTGTATATGTGCCACACTTTTTTAATCCATTCATCTGTTCTTGGATATTTTCCTTGATTCTATGTCATAGCAATTGTGAATAATGCTACAATAAATAGGGATGCGCAAGTGTTTTTCTGACTCAGTGTATTCCTATTTTTGCGTAGACAGGAGTGGAGTTGCTGGATGATATGATAGTTCTATTTGTAGGATTTTGGGGAACTTCCAAATTGTTCTCCACAATGGCTGCACTAATTTATATTCCTATCAACAGTGTAGGAAACTTCCGTTTTTACCACAGCCTCACCAGCATTTATCATTCTTTATTTTTTTTAATCTTAGCCATTCTGACTGGGATTAGGTGGTATCCCATTGTGGTTTTGATTTGCATCTTCCTTTTAATAAGAAGTGTTGAGCATTTTTTAGCTGTTTATATGTCTTTTTAGCTTTTTAGCTGTGTATATGTCTTTCTTTTTAACTGTTTATACATCTGTCTTGGAGAGTTGTCTGTTTAATTCATCTTATCTTTGAATTGAATTGATTACTATTATTAATTTTGGGGAGAAGCTGCTTGAGTTCCTTGTATATTCAAGTTATCAGTTACTAATCTGAGGCATAGTTTGTAAATATATTCTCCCATTTTGAGGGTTGTCTAGTCATCCTAATTATTGTTTCTTTTGCTGAGCAGACACTTTTTAACTTTATACAATCCCCCTTGTTTATTTTTGGGATTATTGCCTGTGCTTTGGGGGCCTTATTTAAGAAGCCTTAGCCAGCTCCAATGTCTCCAAGAGTTTTTCCTGCATTTTCCACTAACAGTTTTATAGTTTGATGTTCTCTGTTTATATCTTTGATCTATTTTGAGTTGATTTTTATTAATGGTGAGAGATAGGGGTCCTTTTTCATTTGAATACAGATTAATATCCAGTTTTCCAACACCATTTACTGAAGAGGTTTTCTTTTCTCTGTGGGATTAACTTGTGCCCTTTGTCAAAAATCAGTAGGCTGTGTGTTTTGGGGTTTATTTCTGGGTTCTCTATTTTTCTTTTTTTTTTGAGAGGTTTTTGCTATAGGGTGTGTGGGCTTGCCAGAAAGACAGTGAGAGACAGAGAGACAAAAAGTGAGAAATCACCCCCCCCCAGGGGGGGATGACCCCACTGCAATCCCCCCCCTCTCAGGATCTTGGGCACACATGCACACACGCCTGGTGTGAGTTTAAGCCACCGGGTCCGGGAATAGACCACATGAGAATCCAATGACATAGCCATTATGCCAACTGCTGGTCCCCTGGGTTCTCTATTCTATTCTATGGATCTATATGTCTTTTTTTGTGCCAGTACCATGCTGTTTGATTATCACCACTTAATAGTATATTTTGGGTTCAGGGAGTGAGATGCTTCTTATTTTATTCTTCCTGTGCAGTATTGCTTTGACAATATAGGACCTTTATAACTCCAGACAAATCTTATGATTATTTTTCTATTTATGTGAAGACTATCTTGGTAATTTGATTGGGATTAAATTAAATTTAGAAATCAATTTGGGTATAATTGACATTTCATTATATTAGTTCTTCCAATACGGGAACATGGACTGTTTCACATTTTTGTATCATTTTCAATTTCTTTTTTTTAAGAGTTTTTTTTTTTTTAAATTTAAGATGTAAGTACTCTTGAAAGAAACAGAGAGACAAAAAGTGCTCCTCAGAAAGGTTAGCCTTGCCACAACTCCTTCTCCTCTATTCTCCTCTTGGGATCTTGGATATGCATGCACATGTGCCTGACGTGTCTTAAACTGCTGGGTCCAGGACCTGAACCATGATCAACTATGTGGGAGTCTAGCTACATAACCATCATATCTGCTGGTCCCCCAATTTCTTTTTTAAGTTTTTCATAGTTTTCTTTGTAGAGGTCTTTGACTTCTTTGGTTAAGTTTATTCCTAGGTATCTTATATTTTTTTGAGACTATGTTTATTTGTTTCCTCCACTAGACTAAATTTCTTATATCATGATTTTTTTCCCTGCTAAGTAAAAAACACTGTTTAACTAGTTGCAACTGATAAAATGGGAAGAATCCATTTCCTCTAAGCATTTGTGGTCATAATAGGTGCTCATAAAAATGTTTGCAAAAGAATGGTGGGGGGAATTGCAGCACAAATTGAACCACGATATATTGTAAAGCCTGGGCCAGGGTGGTTAAGGAAGTTGAATCCCATATGGCCAACTGTGAGGTTCAAGTCTGACTTGGCAGTTTGAAAAACACACCAAGTAGGTGTGTGTGTGTATGCCCAAAATACTGACAAAAGGGGAAAATGGAGAAGATATTACAAAGTGACCATCCCTCATAGGAGGTGCTTTCTCAATTTCTCTCTCTTTCTCTTTACTGCCAGAAAGCACACATGCCCTATAGGGGGAAAAAAAAAAAGAAAAGAAAAGAAAAGAAAAGGAAAAAGAAAATGAAAAAAGGAACAAAAAGATTTATCAGCCTACTCTTAACTGGGAGTCTTCTTGGTCATTTCCCCCAAGTAGTAGACAAACACGATTTTTGGTTACTCTTTCTTTTTTTAAAAATTGTTCCACTCAGGAATAGAACAACCAGTTTCTTTCTTTGTCTAGAGCAGAGCCAGATGATGCACAGTCCTGGAGAGACAACACCTAACAAGTTCTTTTCAGGATATTTTTTGAACTTGGACAGTGTTTTCCTGTCAGAAGTTAAATGCTGGTGCCTTTAAAAAAATAATTGAAATCCTAGTCTTTGGACAATGATAGACCTCAGTTCAAATTTGTCTCTATCTTACTTTGAGCTAAGCTTTACATTATGTTACTCAGTTTTCATAATCTTTCTTCTGAACTCCTTAGGTCCAGATAGGTTACAATTCAGATTTTAAACATTTTTAGAAAAATCATATGATCCATTTCAGAAATCTCACTGGCATGAAGCAGCACCCTCTAATAAATAATAATGCATGAAACAGGCACATAACAGACCACGATGCTAAAGGCTTACTAAATGGTTACTATGACTACTGCTGCCATAGGTTAGCTTGTGTTAAAGTTGGGATAAGCTACATGCCCTATCTTTCTCCTCTTATTGGCATACTCTTTCTTTCTCATGTATTTAATGTATAGAAAATCTGAAAGTACTCCTACATTAAGTATTCTTAAATAGGAAAGCCATTGATTTCGCAGACTCTCTGTACTGGACTCGGAGCAGCTGTTAACACCTCCCATCCAGCTTTCCTCATTAATTGACACTCCCTGCCCCAAGTCTCACTCTGAAGCAGGTTTGTTTTTGCCCAACTTGGCACTGATCCCCTCTAGCAATCATTAACTAGATATCAAATTAGAGAGAAGGAAGCATTCTGGTTGAGAAATATAAATATTTACTGGAAGAAAAGAAAAAAAGATTTTTGGTCATATCTAGAAACCAAAGAAGGATTTCATAGATAACAATAGCAAGTAGTGCATTTCTGGAGACACAGGATCAATGAATAACTAACCACATTTCAAAAACAGAAATATAGCTCAGGCATAGAACAGCCATAGCAAGAGGGAGAATATGGGTAGAAAACTAATACAATTGAAGTAAATTCTGGCTTCTGGTTCTGCCACTCATTTGAGTGCGTGTGTTTTCTGTTTTTGCCATAGGGCACATGTGTTTGCTGAAGAGAGACAGAGAGAGGGAAACTGAGAAATCATCCTCCCCTTGGGGATGGCCACATTAGGTCCTTTCTCCTCCATTCTCCTCTCAGGATTTTAGGCATGCACATACACACACACACCCCATATGATTTTCAAGTCACTGGGTTCAGGACTCGAACTGTGATTGGCCATGTGGGAATCCAGTGCCTTAAGCACCACACCACTTCTGGTTCTACCATTCATAACCCAAACTCTCACATTTTATTAATGAATTCATTCTTGCCATTCATCTGATCTTTTCTTAGTGTTCCTTTCCTCTCCAGAGGCATGATCTGTCACCAGACTCTAGACTTCACTCTATCATGGAGCATTCCACTGGATGCACTGATATCACTACAAACAAACCTTTTAGAACAAATCAGACTACGTTTCCTGTCAATTCACCTTTCCCAAACTTCTCCAGTTCTCTTGAGAACATTACTGATATTTCAGAGGGTATATTTAGAGTCATCATTGGTCCTTGCTTTTCCGTAGCCCTTGGTCTACCTAAACAGTCTTCAGTTTCCCCAATTCACTTTTTCTCCATATCTTTTTATTTCTATTTTGTCACTATGTCTCGATTATTACCCTCAAATTCTTTCAGATGGTCTTTCCTGTGTCCTTTGGCTATGCATCTAATGGCTCTAAAGAGCCAGAGGAGGCTCTGAGTTTTGGTTTAGTCCCTCACCAAAACTGAGATCTCTGTCCTCACACTATCCAAATTTCAATGGGCTACTCAGAGGTATTTGGGAGGAGCTGGATGGCTACATGATGGAAAGTTTTACAGGGTATGGCTGAGACTTAGACTCAAGGCATAAACAGGCTTTTCAAAATAATATTTTTTCTCCATGAGTCTATGGGAACATGAAGAGAAGGGGATGAGTCTAGAAATGTAAAATTTGAAAGATTTGAAGCTTCTTTTGGATGAATTTTGTGATCAACCTACACTCTCATTTGACTTCTTCCCTAAGTCTTAGTTTTATCTGAGTTAAGGAAGAGAATGGTTCTTTGAAGCTGTAAAATATTTGATTCAGATTTTATCAAAGGTAAATTACTAAATGACCTGAGGTCGAAAAATGCCCATCTCCATGTGTATGAAGACACTTGGTAGGAGATTAGAAAGGTGCCCTACCCGATTCACAAATTTTTACATAGGAAGGCAAAAATAACTCTCCTTCATTCAATGATGATGGTAAAATAACAATAATAATAAAAGCACCAGTCACAAAATAACCATGATAAATAATAAAAATAAAAAATAAATAATGAAAAGTTTGAGGGTATCTCAAAAATGTAGTCATAAAATGGAATTAAAGTATAAATTAATTGGGCCAGCAGATGGTATAACAATTACATCATCAGTCTCTCACATGACCAACTGCCGTTCAAGTCTCAGAACCGGTGGCTTCGAACTCATGCTGGATACATGTGCCTGTGTGCCCAAGATCCTGGGAGGAGAACGGAGGAGAAGAGATTGCAGTGTGGTCAACTCTCCTTGGGAGTGATTTCTCACTTTCCCTCTCATTGTCTCTGTGTCCCTCTCTCCAGGGAGCTCACACACCCTAAGGCAAAAACCTCTACCAAAAAGGTTTTTTTGGTGCAAAAAAAAAAGTTTGAAATCCATGCATAGTTTTTTCATAATATGCATTTTCTATAAATGTTTCGAAGAGTCCTTACTCTTACTGTGTGCCAAGAACTGTGCCCAATACCGTCAAACTCATTTGCTACTAGAACATACAGTAGGGTCTATTATTATCCCCATTTATGAATGAGAAAACAAAATCAAACAGTTTAAAAATTTAGCTTGCCACACTCAAGGCCACGTAGTTAGATCTGGTATTCGAAAGCAGGTCTGAGTGAGTTCACAACCATCCTCTTACTCCTTCATGCTCAATTCAAGAAGATGGAACAGATGAAATAATCTGTGCGTGTCTCTGGAAAAATGATTTACGCCTTAAATATGTGAGCAGATTGTTCTTTTTCTATATTAGAAAAAGATTATGGAAGAACTATTCCAAGTACAGCATGGTGAGTCTTTGACTGGAGTTTGAGCACTTGTACAAGTCTCTCAGTCAAATATTACATCATCTGTTTGGTTCAGGATAGAGATTGAAGCCAGAGTGCTCAAATCCCATAATTCATGTGATGAAATTTACGTAACTCTTGACAAACACTGATGACTAGTATAATGTTGAGTAAAGGAAACATCTTTTTCTAAAGGTGTTTATAGAATGGATCTAACATGTAAAATATTTTTAAAAACAAGTTTTGATATTACACCATTACACATGCTCAGAAAAGGAAATTTGATGAAAGAAAATAAGTATAAAAATGTATCTTTTTCTTCTTAAATAAATCACCTATAATTTACTGCCCAGTTACAACCATTATTAACATTTTTATGTTTTTGTATTGTTGAAATCATAGTTCTTATAAAACTTTGTATAATTTTGACCACTTTCTCATGCTCTTAATATAACTTTCTAAAAAAAAAATTAATTGGGGACCAGCAGTTGGCGTAATGGCTATGTTGCTGGACTCCCATGTAGTTGACTGAGGTTCGAGTCCTGGATCTGGTGGCTCAAACTCATACTGGGCACGTGAGCATGCGTGCCGAAGATCCTGAGAGGAAAATGAAGACAGGATCATGGTGTGGCCATCCCCCTTCAGGAGTGATTTCTTGCTTTCTATCTCTCTGTCTCTCTGTCTTTCTGGCAAGCGCACATACCTGTCTATAGCACAAACCTCTCCCCCCCCCAAAAAAAAACTTTTAAATTTTAATTGCTATAGGACATATGTGCTTGCTTGAGAGAGAGAGAGAGAGAGAGAGAGAGAGAGAACAGGAAAGTGAGAAAGTACCTTCCCATGGGGGATGGTCATGCTACAATCCCTCCTCCAAAATCGTTTTTTGGGATTTTTGGGCGTGTACACACACATTTCATGTGTTTTTCAAGCTGCTGGTCTGGAACTCAAACCACGTCATTGGCCATGTGGGATCTAGCCACCTTAACCACTACACCACCACCTAACCCCATAATAACTTTTAAAGACTCACATTACTGTCTGAAGACATGCAGGGTATTGTTTTGTTGTGTTGGTCCCACTCTAGCAGTTGTTTTTTTTTCCCAGAATGATGCAGCTCTTCAGCAGATTGTGAAGTTATCCAGGGTCAGCTCTTTTCCTAGAGTTACGCAGCCCTGTGGATCTCAGGAACTGCCCTGCACAGGGCCCAAGGCCATGTGGAATCCTCAACACCTGGGCAGTTAGCAATGTTGTGAGTGTAGATCATAGAGTTTGAAGAGTTATGTAAGGGAGAACTCTTCCAGAAGGCACAAATTTCTTCCCTCCTTTTATCTGCTCATTTAAGTGAAATATCCCTCTTGCACAATCTGTACACAACTTTCCCAAATGGCCCCCAAATGACTTCTCTCCCAAATGATCACTCCTAGGAAATTGATGTACCTTCCTGAATCTCTCCCAGCAGTAGATCTGCCCACACCCACTGTGACCCTTTCAGGGCTCTGTTTGCCTACCATGGTTTTCTGGTGTCCTGTGATCTTGGCCTGGGAATAGGATGGCAGCAGGAGGAATCTCACTGGTGGTGGTGGTGGGGGAGAATGGTTACCTGTCTCTCTCTCTCTCTCTGTCTTGCTCTCCCATGGAAGAAATAAATAAATAAACTTGGGGGAAGGGAGACTATAATGTTAGTATATGAAAAGACCATCCTCATAAGACAGTTGGGTAGATGAGGAAAACCAAGGCTGAGAGAGGGTCTCTCTGGCCGTGATGCAGCTGGATGGCTCATTCGTTGCATCCGAGGAACAGCTAGGGATCTCATCATGTGTGGAAACTCAGAACCCGAGAGCTCCTCCAAGGCAGGAGCAGAGACGTTGTGGGAAGGTCACGAAGTGAGTGGAGATTAAACGCTGGAGGGGGAGGGAAAGGATAGCATTGAAGCTAAAACGTTGAATACAAATACATGACTATAAATCTGAAGTGAAATATTGCATATAAATGTATTAGTATACACCATGACTACTAAGCTGGCCCATTCCTGTTAACCATAGCTCAGAACAATCTCCGGTGTACAAAACCTCTTCCATTACGTTATTACAAGCAGCTATAATTACACACTTGATGATCATCTATATTTGACTTGAACTTCATCCAGAAACCTTAAAAAAAAAGAAAACTTTCGTGAATGAGTAGTGTCAATAGATGGTAGTCAGAAAAAAACCTTTTTCCCACTTGATGGATTGCAGTTCGAAGCTCAGCTCTTGTGGCTTGAAAAACACAGTGAACATGTCTGCCTATAGCTTGCTTGGTGGTTAAGGGAAGCCAGATCCCACGTGGTCCATCATGGTTTGAATCCTGGCCCTGGCTGCTTGAAAAGCACACCCAACACATGAGTGTGTGTATGTGTGTGTGTGTGTGTATGTGTGTGTGTTTGCCTAAAATCCTAAAAAAATAGAGAAGTAAAAGGAATTGCTGCATGTCCATGCCCCATGGGGGGGTGCTTTTCTCCTCGCCCTCTGTTTCTATCTCTCTGTGGCACCCTCTGGCAACACCACCACCAACAACAACAACAAAATATTTGAGAATTTCCAGGTCTTCTGGGTACATCAGCCAATCTGATTATTCTGCCTTCTGCAACTTTCCCCAGTCTCCTCTACCAACGAACCAGAAACCTGGCATAAAAGTTTCTAAACTTTTGACTACATTTGAGGCAGTATTTCTTTTAGCTGGTTTATCATATGAGAAGTAAAACAAAAACTGAAACTTTTAAACTTTGCATTCATTATTTTTCTCTAGTATAGGACCTAGCATAAAGAAGGTAGTCTAACGTGATTGTTTATCTTGTTCTGTAGTCAAACTGTAGTGCAATCTTGGGACCAGGAGATGGTGGAATGATTTCATAGCTGGACTCCCACATGGGCAACCCTAGTTCGAGTCCTGGACCTGAAGGCTTGAAACTCATGCCAGGCATGTGTGCATGTGTGTCCCAAATCCCGAAGAGAATGGAAGAGAAGGGATTGTGGCATGGCCATCCTCCCTGGGGGATGATTTCTCGCTTTCTGTCTCTATGTCTCTCTCTGTCTGGAGAGCACAGGCTACCTATAGTAAAAACCAAAACCCAAAAACCCCTCTGAAAAAACTGCAGTGCAATCTCTTAACTAGCCACAAGAGGGCATTTGCACACCATTTTGAAAGTACTTATCTTCAAATTGATAAACCCTCAAGGTTTTCTCAAGGTTTAAACTTTTTACTCCATCCTGAAATAAATAAAATGAGCTAGAGACATATTACACATAATCTAATGCAGGTTTTTAGTTTGAAGGTTCCAGCTTTCAGGACCTAAAATATTAATTTGTCGTCACTCTAAAATTTTGGTGAGGCGTTGTGAGTTACTTAAGGTATTTTTAAAAAGAAATATTTTAAATATTGTAATGAGTGATAAGGATCAAGTAGATTTGCTTTTAACTTCAATGATTATCAGTTTAGTTATTTAACAGGCATAACCTTAAAAAATGAAGACTCATAGGAGAACATAATTTATAAATCAACATTTACTGGGTTGGGAACTTTTGTTTGTGACAGTCCCAAAAGTGGTAGATGAGAAATGTAATCAATTTTAATGTGATTTGCTTATTTTCTGTAGTCCTAAACACTTTCTTCTTGAATTAAGTCTCAGGTTAAGGAAGCTATTCATGTCATACAATGATAGAAGTAAAAAGGTGAAGTGTTAAAAGGCAAAATTGTAGACAAACCAAAATTTAATAGAGTTTATTTGAACAAAGGGCGGGTGATTCAAATTGGGCAGTTTCTTGAATAGTGATTTCTGAGCAACTCTGGGTAGCCATGTGGTCATGGAGTATATAAGTTTGCAGAAAGGAAAAGTGATGTACAAAAACGGAGGTGAGGGAGGGAGGGAGAGGAAACCACTGGATTGGTTACACCTGGAGGTTAGGCTGCAGCGACAGCCTAGAAGGTGGGCTTTATGTGACTGACTGAAGTGTGGCAAGTGTGATTGGCTGTTAAGTTAATAACCAGTTCAGGAAGACAGCCTAACAAGTACGATTTCGGCTAATCCATAGGAATCCAAGTGTGGGAGTACAGTGGCCTTTTAGGCCAAAATGGTTCAGTTTAACAGAAGATAATTGCCTCCATTCTTTCACTGAGTATAATAACCCTTTCTACGGTAAATCAGATATTAGCTAAACTTCAATGGTGAGTTCCAAACGAAATCATAAAATTGTTTATTTCATACTGTCTAATCACATTTTAAAATCTCCCAAACTCTACGCTAAATCTAAGACTAGTCTTGCTTTGTTATAATAGCTCTTCAAATATATAAAAAGTATTTTAAAGGCTCCTCAATTCATCTTATCCCCAGGTTAATATTCCCAAATGCATTAACTGTATCTCTATTATACTTTGAAAACCAGGACATCCTTTCAATGAGGGTTTATTGTGGACTAAATATGGCTGCATATTCTTTGTAATTTTTCCCACCAAGAAGTAGCATCTGTTTCCTCTCCTCTGGGATCTGGGGTGGCCCTAGAGCTTGATTCGAACAATATAATATGACAGAAAAGCTGCTGTGTGTCTTTTGAGGCTAAGCATTAGAACATCTACAGCTTCAATTTTCCTTCGTTAACACATACTTTCTTGGACTACCACGGTCCTCTGCAAACAGCTCCTGCTGACCTCATAGCCAGAGCCCTCAACAGATGCCAATGTTTTAGATACCTGTGGGAGGCTGCGCACCAGCAAATATCGCTGGTTTCTCAGAGAGCAAACAATTACACAATGACAAAGGCCATGATTGGCTCCCCTTCAAAACCTCACCTTCAAAACCATATTCTGATTGGCCTCTTCCCATAGCAAATCGGTGAGCTTAGAATCCCTCAGATTTGCATATCCAGCACCTCATGATTGGTCCACATAAGCAACCAATCATAACCCACCTTTTACATATAGAACAACCAATCACTGCCCACCAACATGTATATAACCAGGTAATTGCCAGACGACCCTGAAGACCCTGAAGAGTTGTAACACCGTGTTGTCTCCAGACAACCCTGAAGAGTTGTAACACTGTGTCGTCTCCATGCTGGCCACAATAAATGGATGACCCTGAAGTGTTGTAACACTGCGTTGTTCATCCCATCTCTCACTCATTAATTCAGGAAACCTGTTCGACTGTCCCCCGGGTCGAGACAGATACCCAGTCAACCTAGTGCCCAGCCAGCGTCAATCAATGAAGCAGAAGAACTAGGTTATTCAAAGAATCATGAGAAATAGTATACACTGTGCTTGTTTTAAGCCACTGAGTTTTAGAATATTTTTTATTCAGCCTTAGATAACTGGGAGTCCCAGATTGCAAATGGTCTCAAAGTATTGGGTTCAGATCTAAATAGGATGTATTAACTATGACAAATAACCCGCAAAATGAATTTTCTTCCTTGATTTTGATGTCACCCTTTCATAATTCCAGTACATTTGTACAGGCTATAGAGTTTGAAATGATTTTTGAGACCAGAATTGTCATTGTTTATGTTGACTTAAAAAGTATGAAAATCGAATATACAACTTGCTCCTCAGTTCTCTCTTGGCAATTAAGGAATGAATGTCGATTTTTTTCTAGACTTGAAGAACCAACCATGATTTCACCAGTATAATGGAAATTATGAACTCCCATCAATTTCATGTCTATTAATCCACACAATTAATCTATGTATGGAAGCACTGATGATCCTTTCTGTATGAGTAAATTGAGGTTCAGAAAGGTGAAATGATTTGCCACTAGAGTTGAAGAAAAGGATTGGGCTTGATTAAAACTGCTCTGAGCCCTGTCAACTGCCTCTTCTATATCAATGTCAATATATGGGAGTTAGTCTAGTAAACTAAGTCCTAGACACAGGACACCAACAGAAAAGCTTTTTCACTGGAGTTCTGATTTAATCAAGAAAGGTGAAGCATTCATGGGGTTTGGCCTGGCATGGGGTACAAATGGGGTGAGGAGGGTGCCCACATGTAGGAGCCAGAGAAGGGTGGAGAGTGTCCATGTGGGATAGGGGGATGCAGAGCCCACACAGAGTGAGGAAGGTATCTGGGCAGGGGGAAGGCCCAAAGCAGAGTGTCGGAGTATAGGTAGTGGGAGGAGGGCATTCACTGAGGGACAAAGCCCTTGCAGAGTGAGTAGATACTGCATACACACACATCTAGAGACAAGTACTCCCTAGCTCTATGCACTGAAGGGGCCTTGGTGCAGGACATCCCAACCGAAACTAGGGCCTCAGTCATTTTACACTATTCCTTTCACTAAAAAGAACTAAAGATCACTTCTTGGAGAACGGATTTGTTCAGGGCTGGGACAGGGAATGTAGAAGATGATGAAACAAATATATGTGTACATATATGTATGTGTGTCTATATATACATATATATGTATGTGTATATATACACACAAAAAAATAAATATATAAATCTACCAGAGGGCACATGGGCTTGAGAAAGAATGAGAGAGGGGGAGAGGAGAAAGCACCCTTCAAGGGCTGTAGTCCCTTTTCCTCCACTTCTTCATCCTGTTAGAATCTTGGGCACACAAGTTTAAGCTGCTGGGGCTGGGGTTCAAACCACAGTTGGTCATGTAGGATCCAGATCTCTTAACCACTAGGCTACTGGGCTGGCTCACATCTGGGCCATTTGGAGGGCTAGAAAGCAAAGCAGTGCAGAGGAAATGATGGAGATACTCTGGAAGACCAAGGGCTAGCTCAGAGCAGCTTTCACTGGTGAAATTTGATACCAAGTGGTTAAAATATGCAATGTTGGCAATGGACTATAATCCACTTAATATTAAGTAGGAAACCATGAGCTGGTATTGATAGGTAAACAATAGGTTGAAAGTTTGATTAAGAATGGCATATTTACATAGTCTCAAAGAATCTTCTTACAACATACTTGTTAATTACCCCTTAGAGTGTTGTAACACCTTAGTCGAGTGATCAAGATGAATGACATGTCTGAAAGGCACAAATCATAGGCCACCTGATAGGATGCCATGAGAACAGAGCATCGCTTTGGTGTGTGATGTTCTTGGGAAAGACGGGCGCACATCCCGAACCAAACTGGGAGGCGGCATCAACCAAAATCAAATTAAGCGGCACTCTAGAAGAAAGCAGAGTAGTCTTCAGAAATCTCAGGGTTGCTGAAGTCAAAGAAAGACTAAACAACTTATCTGGACTGAAAGACACTAGAGAGACATGACAACTAAGTGCAACGTGTAGTTCTGAATCAGAATCTTCTGCTATTAAGGGCATGACAGTTGGCTAAGTTAGCTGGATCTGAGAGTTGGTAGTAGTATCATTGTTAAATTCCTCTGATGGTGATGTTGGAAAGTGTCCTTGCTGAGAGTACATACTGAAGTGTGAGTGATGAGATCTTGAGTGAACAATTTACTTTCTTGTGGTTCTGAAAAAAAGTCTTTGTGCTGTACTCAAATCTTTTCTGTAAGTCAAATAGTCTCAAATTATATGCATTTTTACAAAAAATCACCACCAATTTTTTGTTACTGTATTCAGTGATGATTCATCCTCTTTCTTGTATTTTGCGTAGTAGGCCAAAGAAACATGGAACTCTTTAAAGAGAAATTATAAGTAAAATTCCCCAAATACATCTCAAAATTAATAATTGAAAAGTTGTGTTTGTGAACTAGATAGTGATGGTGGATGGTATGTTTGTAGTTATAGTTAGGAAGCTGGAAAACCAAAAGGGGAGATGAAAAAGTTGGGCTCACAGGTGGCGTGGCGGTTAAGGGTGCTGGACTCCCAGATGGCTGACCATGGTTTGAATCCCAGACCTGGTGGCTCTCTCTCTCTTGCTCTCTCTCACTCTGTCCCTATCTGGTCAAATTACAATAAATAAATAAAATAGAGTTAAATAAAATATTTTTTAAAAGGTGATGAAAATACCACTAATAATGCAACAATTATATCTAGTGTGTAGTGAGTGCTCATTCTGAAATACTGATTTCTGTAAGCCTTTGGTAAATAATCCATTACCCTGTGAGGAAGTAAATTTTGTTAGCCCCATTTTACAGTTAATAAGACTGAGGCCCAGAAATATAAAGCAACTTCCCCACTGGAGAAAATGGGCCGTGAATCCTGACAGGCTGGTTCCAGGACCTGTGCTATGAATCACTAAACTGAGAACAAGGGCCCTCAAAGAACAATAGAGCATCCACAGCATTAGGAAGATTTGGAGAGGGTAAAGACAGCGCAGAGCAAACATTAGGCTGGCCAGGAGCCCGTGTGCTTAGTGAAAAGGCCTTCCCCACCCTGTACGACTAGTCAAAAGAATCACAGTGAGTGCAAACATTTATGAAAGGCAAATGATTTACAGCTGAGGCACTACATGAGAACCTGCAACCTGATGAAGTACAACGTGAACTTCTGATGTTCGGGTCACACCCACACGATGAACATGCAGTTCGGTGGGTTTTTGGAAGATGTGGAGCTCACACATATATGACAAAACAAGGCTAAGGCCAAAATCGGAGTGATTTGGCTGGTAAAGATACAATGATCCACTATTTTAAAAAATTTACATTTAATCATTGTACGTCTTTATGGCATACAATATGTTTTTTCTAAGCATGCATGCAGTGCATATAAAATAAGTCATAGTGTCACTGTATATATTATTTTCAATAGATAACCTTACCTTCTTGTGTCTGTTAGATTTATTTTTCTTCCCCTGAGCCCCTTCCTACCATCTCTTGTTATCCACCCTTTCTTATATAGTCTCTGGTGTCTGCAAGTGCTCTGGTGTCTCCCCTCTATTGTATCTTCAAATTTCTCAACTTCTGTCACAGAGTATAGTAGATGTTTGGTATATACTGAGTGGGGACACACAATGTTTGTCTTTCATAGATCCACTTTCAGATTTTGATAGTTCAGTACTTATATAGGCAACAAAGAAGAAGAAGCCAAAGGTACCAGCTCCTTATGGTTCTTGTACCACACATCAAAAAGGTCCATACCAAAACAAAAGGGGTCAAATGAGTGTGATGTAATTTATAGGACACCCCATTGCTGATAGTGAGCCAACTGTAGACTGCAGCTAAGAGATTTGGGTTTTGTATTCTACAGCTCTATTCTGATGTGGGTAGGGCTGAAATCCCCACACACTTGTAGAACCCAGGAGACAATGAACAATGGTCTTATACAGCCCTCCAGAGGAAAGAGGAGAACAGAAGGCAAGTAGGAGGTAGCCTCAGAGCAGCTCCTATTGGTCTCTCATCCTCTGAGTTCCTACATACAATGATTATTCATCCTCCCCTGTATCTTTTGTATAGTGAGCTCTCCTGAAAAAATAGAATTCTTTGAAAAGAAATTATAAATAAATTTCTCCAAATATTACTAATAATTGCATAATTGAGCAGTAGGGTTTGTGAATTTGGCGGTAACAGTAGATGAGAAGTTGTTCTTCCCAGATTTAGATAAACTACATTTCAACTCTTTGCTTGCATGAATCCAGGCAAGTTTACCAGGGTGCCAGGGTAGAGCCATTCTCCTACATAGGACAGCTGAAAGTCAGGTCTTAGGACAGAAACTCAGGAGGGAGAAAGAATGCTGCTGGAGAAAAGGATGCTTAATGCTATTCTGGTCCTTTAGAAAGACTGACATTCTCTGTGAATGTGAGAGTAGGTCATGGGTGGCAGTGTGTGGTCATTTGGGCCCAGAGTTTTCCTACCGCTAAAAAGCTATTCTGCCCTCTTTTAACTAATCTACTTTATAAGAATCACTTGTTTAATTGTATTTATTATTACTATTTAATTTGTTTTAGGACATGTGTGCTCACCAGAGAGAGAGAAAGAGAAAAAGAGAGAAAGCAAGCCACCAGGTCTGGAACTTGAACTGCCATTAGCCAAGTGAGAGTCCAGTGCCTTAATCACCATGCACCTGCTGGCTCTGACTATTATAAACTTCACCTGTACAAGAATCCATATTTCTTACTGTTGATTAAACCTTTCCAGGGCAAGCACAGGTCTCATTGAGTCAATCAGAATTCAGGGTTTTAGAGCCATACCTTACTATATTGCTTATGTGACACATTCATTACTTGTTTGATTAAAAAATTAGACATTTGTTTGACACTTGCCACAGGCTGTGATCAACAATGCTGGGCATGGAAAAATAAAAGGACATTGTCCTGTACATCTTTCTTTCCAGTATGGCTAATTGTTTTGATGTGGATACTAAAATAACCCCTTGCAAATTCATTTAATTCCCCCTTTCTGCATATACAAATCTTTGAGTTCAAGAACTGCTTGAATTCACGAGGTCTTCAAGGAAAAATCCAGCCTGCACAAATAGTTTATCTCTTCTTCTGATGCTCTCTACATTTTGCTTTGGATTTCTCCTCCATTTCCTGTGTTTCATCCTCCCAGACTGACACTCCATTTGGATATTTCCTGCAGTGCCTAGAAAGCAGCTAAAAGTTACTCTCACATAGGATGATAGGGATTTCCACTACACAGGAGTCAATCAATATGGAAGGGAGCTGGACACAGATCGTTTTGCTTTTCTTCAAGCTTTGAGGTTGATAGAATGAGCTGTGACTTTTGGTTATATTTGATATGTTTGTTTTGTAAAGATATGTGTTAAGACTCTCGGGACCGGCAGGTCACGTGGTGGTAAAGGGTGCTGGAATCTACATGGCCGACCACAGTTAGAATCCTGGACCTCACAGCTTGCTTTCTCATTTGTTCTCGCTCTCGCTCTCGCTCTTACTCTCACTCTGTCCGTCTCTGGTCAAATTAAAATAAATAAATAAATAAAGTTAAATAAAGTAATTCTTTAAACATTTTTTTTAAAGGCTCCCATCCCCTCTTTCACAGGTTAAGGTTTGGCTCTTGTGAACCATGCCATTTAAGTGAATAGAAAAAATAACAGGCTGCTTTGATGTTTCGAATGTGACTTTCCAGGACTGTCTCCCTTTCTGCTGGAAGTAAGGGGTAGATGAAACCTCAGGCTAATCTTTCCTTTTTCCTGTTTAACACATTGAATTAGCATTCACTTGGCACCTTCATAACTCATTTCCCTCAAAGAGGTAAGAAAATGAAGTGCTGACTTGTTTTCAACTTTTCTTTACTGCAATTAAAATTAAACAAGTTATAGCTCTGTTTCTTTTTCACTGCATATTCCCATGAGCTACCGCCAAGCTGGATGCACCAAACATCCTCCATAAACATGTTGAATGTTGAATAGCTAATCGAATTTCCACTCTGGTTGGTTACAAATTCAATTTCCACAAAAATTACATTTGAAAAGCACATAAAAATTAATTTAAAAACACTGACATTCATTTCCTTTTTGTTTCATTTTCCCTCATGAATTAATGTATTTATTTAACAAATGCTCGCTTGAACTGTCTATTTATTAAATGCTTAAAGGTAATAAAATATAAATTAGAAAAAAACTCAAATTCTGCCTTCATAATTTATTATCTAAGTGACCTTGGCAATTATCTTCATCCATCCAGCTTTAGAGTTCTCATTTATAGAAGGAGATCAAGGTTGTATGGGAAGACTGACATTCACCTTTAGTTTTATGTTAGTACCTTTTGGAGGATACTAAACCAGAGCTGCCCTCATTTGGGTCTGTCATTTGCTAGTTTCCTTTCAGATCCTTTCCCTGTACTTCTTTCTCATGCTTGCTATAATACAAGTTTGAGTTTTTCATTTTGTGGTTTCCAGGCTTCCTTGTCAATTACATCTGGTGAAGATTATCCAATGGAAGGCACTGGTAGAAGACCAGAAGGAGAGAAAGGTAGATGCCATGGCATTTCTTTTTTTCTGTGCTTTAGGAAGCGTCTTGGGCAGTGACCTTCTCCATGGCTCTAGCTTCTTCCAAGAAAGCTTTTTATCTGTGGTTCCACCCATGTTAGGCAGACGCACCATTGTTCTAGCTTCTACTATGTAATCCAGATCCTAGGCCCACCTCCCCCAGGTCCCTTATGGACTAGAATCAACAACAGTTTCCTGCACTTTCTAATCTCAGGGTTGACTCACCTCTCTTTGATGTTTCCAATGTGACGTTCCAGGGACAGTCTCCCTTTCTGACTGACATTCACTGTGAATGTGCGAGTGGGCATGGAGTTGGCAATGTGAAGTCATTCAGGCCCAGAGTCCTCCTATCACTGAAAAGGTACTCTGCCTTCTTTTCACTAATCTACTTTATAAACTCTTCCTGTTCAAGAATCCCCTTGGTTGCTTTAACTGAGTTTCTTGCACCTTGTAAAAGATCTTTCGTGTTAAATTCTTCCTATTTGATCCCTTGATACAGCTTTGATTCATGGCTGGACTCTTATTGATACCACATCTTAAAATGTTGCAGGGCTGCCTCCATTACTTATTGTCTAAGTGACCTTGACAATTAACTTAATGCATCCAGCTTTAGAGTTCTCATTTATAGAAGGAGATCAAGGTTATGTAGTAAAAACAGATATTTCAGTCATAGGCTCTGTCTCATAGGGGCTGAGTTGTAAATCTAATGAGAACCAGGGTGAAGCCCATCCAAGAGAAATACGGCATTACACAGACAGAATCGCTTCTCTCTCCTAACCCTGGAATTCCAGTTTTGTCTCAAGTTTCTCTGCTGGTTCTATAGGGCTAGTTATTTCTCAGGAGGCTTATTGGACACCTGTGGAAAAAGATTTCTGACAGGGCTTCAAGTAGCTCAACAGACTTGTGGTCTTGATGGGAACGTAGTGGGAGACATGGATGGCTTAGTCCAAAGGCTAGAACCTGCTACACACAAAACACATACACACACGCAACTATTCACATATGTATGAATAGGAATATGCATATATAGGTTTTCTAATCACACACATACACATACAAAACCATCAAACACTACTGTTTTCACATAGTTGTTCAACAAATGTTTACTGAACATCTATTAAGTGCCAGGAATTTAGGGCTAATCAACCAGATGAGCAAATGTCTTGCCTTCATGGGACTGACAATGTGACAGAAGAAACAGACAATAAGCAGGTAAGTAAACAAAGACAATAATGAGTGGCATGTGCTATTATGTGGACAGAACATGAAACTGTCTCAAACCAGGATTAGTACTTAACAAGGGTCATCTGTTACTAATGCCCAAAAGTTAGCAAGTTGCAAGTGCCATTTCTTTATCTTTTTATATTTATAAGCTTCATGAAAGAGACCGTGAATAACTGCCATTTGCCTTCAGTTCTACCACTTCTGCTTTCTCTGTCAGACACTCCTTTGTTCCTCCTGCATATTACCTATGCCAGGGGTATGGCTACTCTAAATGCCTACCACTCTATATTTTAGAACAGCCATTACACATCTTCTTATGGCTTTGTTATGATCTAACTGAGAGCTAATTTTTAAGACAAATTTTTGCTGTAGGGTGCATGTACTCACCAGAAAGATAGAGAGAGACAGAGATACAGAAAGTGAGAAATCACTCACCAGGAGGGATGGCCACAGTGCAATCCCTTCTCCTCCATTCTCCTCTTGGGATTTTGGGCATGTACACACAAGTGCCCGAATTGAGTTTTAAGTTAGCTGGGTTTGGGACTTGAACAGCAGTTGACTACATGGGAGTCCAGTGTGGTAACCATTATGCCATTTGCTGGTGTCACTGAGAGCAAATTTATAAACATCTTGGAGGCCCATCTTGTTCTTACTGGATTTTAACACAGAGCCTGACATAGTTGATAATATCATTAGAAACCACTCTTCAGGACTAGCAGAAGGCATGGAGGTTAAGGCACTGGATCACATATGGCTGATTGCGTATTTGAATCTCAGACCCTGTGGCTTGAAAATCATGCTGGGAGCTTGTGTGTGTCTAAAATTTTGAGAGGAGAAGAGAGGAGAAGGAATTACATGTGGCCATCCCCATTGGAATGTGATTTCTCATTTTTCCTCTGTGTCTCTCCAGTGGGTGCAAGTGCTTTATGGCAACAAATTAAAAAAAAAAAAAAAAAGAAAGAAAGAAAGAAAAGAAAGAAAGAAAAAGAGAGAGAGATAAGAAAAATAAAATTACTCCAAGTGACTATGCACACATGCTCAAAATCCTGAATGGAGGATGGATGAGAGGGGATTGTAATGTGGCCACCCATCGGGTGGGTGGGGGGAATGGTGATTTCTCACTTTCTCTCTTTCTCTCATGAGCACCCATGCCCTATAGCAAAACTGAAACAAACAAAAACACTCTTTAGTGCCTGTATTACACTTTGAGAATGCAATCCATTTCAATTTGTCAAAATCCCTGATAATAAAAACTTTGATCTTTGTATTATTTAAAAAAATTCCTCATAGCAACACCATCTGTTCAGACAGGGGCTAGTGAGTCCTCAGCCCTCACCTTGCACCTGAAGGACCCTGTGGCATGGTGTGTCTCCTCACATTTTTCTGGATTCATCCTTAGTGATGTGAATAGTTTCATCCTATGGTACCCCACGTGGACTGTGATTGCTGTTTATCCATATCAAGGTTCTTTCTTATCCTCTTCCTTACATGTGAGACCTATCTGACTCTCCAGTGCACTCTAAAACTCATGTTTATAAATGGAGTCTTTTTGGGGCTTCCTTGTTTACCCCTTATTTCAAGAAGACAGCCTTGGGAGCTGATTGCTCCTGTGGCCAGCACTGTATTTTTTATTTTTTGTTTTTCAAATTATTACATGGAATTGGAACACCAGAATAGTTCCAATTATATATTTTGGGTGACTAAATTGTTTGTGTAGACAGGGTCTTGCAAAAAAATGTTTTTTTTTTTCTCAAGGTTGCACACCTTAAGTTCAGTCATTTTGTTTATGTCCCCAACTAAGAGAAGATCAATATATTAGGCACTAAAAATGTCTAATCCAAGATTATACAAATAGTTAAAATTGAATCCTAAGTTTCTAAAGAAATACATTTTGATTTTGAATACTGAGCCTATTATTTTATAGGAGAGCACAGAGAAGATGCACCTCAAACACTCCCCAAATAACTGAGAGGTAAAGATGATTCGGAGATCTTGCCTCAGTAGATGTGTGAGTAGCAATAGGGGAAGGTGGTTCTAAGAAATGTGCTACCAAATGCCACTAAGCTGCTCTGTGTTGTACTAGGGCTGATGTGGATTGCAGATTGTTCCTTCAGTTGGGTAGTTCACCAGGTAATATGATTCTCCATACTAAGTGAGAAGAGTACTGGGGGAAAACACTCATTTTAGTTCCAGTATAAAGCCTTTATTTCTTTTTCATGTTCTTCCTGGAGAAATATCCTTAGGGCTCTCTACCTTTCACCTTCATTTCTTTGCAGGAGGTTGTGCAAGAGGTACTTGAGAATGCTTTAACTTAGAACTTTGTTTCTCATGGGAAAAGGGGAGAAATTGGAAAACCCTCCAATTTATTTAGTGAGGAAACTTAAGCTTCATGCTTTTCTTAGGTGAGGTGAGTCTAGTGATAGTGAATGGAATTCAGGTCTCCTTTGGGTGTATAAATATGTGTGTGTATGCGAAAGCAGCTGATACACTTCGTATAGCAAGTATCATTGGCTTGGTGGAGTCGCAGGATTTTCTAGTTGAATTTTAGACTCCAGGAAAATAACACAAAGACCTGTCATGAAGTTGATCACTGTCTTCCTGTTGGTGACAATCAGCATTTGTAGCTACTCAGGTAAGTAGTCCGGAACACATGGTATTTCTTTACTTTTCTATTAATAAGAGCACAGCTAGTAACCTTGGGCTCACTGGCAGAGGAATATGGTAGAAGGAGTTTTAGATACAGAACATGGTAATACTGGAAGGAATTTCAGATCTTCCCCCACCACATCCAAGCTCTAACGCAATTCCAGCACTGCCCATCCCTATTACATCCTACATGGAAGTTAGCCAACTCCCACTAAGGTTGGCAAAACACATTTCACTCTTAGACTTCAATCACCTTTAGTTTTTCTTATTTTCCTTCATCTTTAGTTAAAATATGACTTTGTAACTTTTTCTTTTATGCTTTTGAAACTATATGGAGTCATTCTTGCTCTCTTTTCCATTTAGCCAGGTTTCCAGGTCGATTCTCCTGAGACAGCTACATTTATCTGTTCACCAACTTAATAGATATTTATTGAGTGGCTAAAACTCAATAAATTGGGCACTGGATAAGCATCGGAAGATTTAGACTTAAATCAGCCATAAATATTATTCTCAATATTATTCTCAATATTATAGTAGAGTAGCAGTGATAAGACTTCTATAGAAGTTACTGCAATACTAGACTACTGTCAATGCACATGAGAAACACAGATACAACTCTTCAGTGTACTAAAATGTGAAGAGTTTTATTTCTAGTAAGCATCTGAAAGTTGAATTCTTGGAGGAGAATGGAAATTGATCCATTGTTTCTGAAAGGAGTCATTATAAATTTCAGGACATTTGGGTGTATCAGAAAAATGTGTCATGGTGGCCACTGTTCACTGGGAGAATAGAATGCTATGAGAGTCTTCTCTCAGGAAGATATAAATACAGACAGAGAAGGAATGCACCAAAATGTGCAAAATAAATACAGAGATTAATCAGGAGAAATTGGACGCTGACCACACTTAATCGGCATTTTAGCTTGTGATTTTTTATTTAATTTTAGATATTTTTTTGTTCTTCAGCATCCCAGGACAAGCAGTTATGAACTAAGGTGGAAGCAGAAAGGAAGGTGGAGGGAAATAAGTACTCCCCTTTGGAAGGAGAATTTTGGAGGAAAAATAGGTGGTAGATAGAATACAGAGAGAGGATATGTGCACAGGCTCTATTTTTATAACCCCAATGGAGAAGTAAAATGGGTTCAAAGCAAAATAAACTATGGCGGGTGTTAGCTGGCAGGAGGATCTGTCTCCTGATGTCTGTGGTCATGGACTTGTGTGAATTTAGGTATTTGCGCACATGTTTTTGTAAAAATATTTATCATATGTATTTCTTCTCAGTCTTTATTCTTTTTCTCCCATTCATCTTTCTTTTTCCCCAGAGGTTTTAGCCTCAGGGTGCATGGGTTCACCAGAGAGGGGCAGAGACAGAGACAGTGAGAGGGAAAGTGAGAAATTACCCCACAGAGGGATTGACCACACCACAATCCCTTCTCCTCCATTTTCCTCCCAGGATCTTGGGCATGCATGCAATGAGCTCAGCATGAGTATCAAGTCATCGAGTCTAGGACGTGAACCATGATTGGCCATATGGGAATCCAGTGACATAACTCCTATGCCATCTGCTGGCAACCCCTATTCATCTTTTAAGTGAATGTTATCTTTCTACAGCCAAACATATAAAATGCAATTTTCCCTTGTAAAAATCTTGGGACCTCTCCATGGTTTTCAGGAAAAAATTCCAAAATCATTAGTTTGGCATCCAAGCTTTAGAAACACCTGACTTCACCTTATTTTTGCAGACTCACCTTCTTTTATCTTCCACACCATGGTCCCAGCCCACTGGAATTTTGTGTTCCAGCCTTTCTGGAAGAAGGCCCATGATTCTGTATAAATGCTCTCCTTCTGGACATGTCTTTATTGATTTTGTTCATAAAATATCATCCCTCTTCTTTATCTTATTATCCTGATATTTGCTTCAAGACATAGTTCTAATGGTATTTCTTTAGGGAATATTCCTGCAACAGTCTCCTACATACAAATTAGTCATCCCTTCTAGACAGGTTTGTCTATAATGTTGAGCATGGCACATGTTACACTGTGCTACACACAGATTTTTATTGTCTACTAGATTTGTGTGAGGTCTCCTAATAGAGCTTCCTTGTCTTGTTTGTCTATGTAGCTATAACATCTGAGTTGGTGCTCAATTAGATTTGTAAGGTTGAGTTGAATTGATTGGGACCAGTTTCCGGGTTCTGGTGGGTCCATTCTTGTCTTTGATTGGAGGATAATTAAGGCCTCTCTCCTTTGGTCTCAAAGCTACGAGCTGTGGAGACAGCCATATACAAAGTGCCTTCACTATCAGTATCTATCGAGTTGTTACCACATGCCAGGATCAGTTCTAAGCACTGGGTACATTAGTGAACAAAATGTAAACACCTCATTCTAATGAAAGTTACATTCCAATGACAGAATAAAGGCAGTAAAAATGTCAACTAAAGATTTGATATTTTAGGTAATGGTAAGGAAAAATAAACAAGGATAGAAGGTGACGTGACAACTGGTGCTCTGTTAGATACAGTGAGCATCACAGGCTTCCCTGTGACCAAATTATATGAGGAAGAAAGACACGTAGCAATCGGGGAAAGAGAGTTCTAGGGAAATGAAACAGCAGGAGAAAAGGGCCAGCGGCAGAAGTTGTTATGGGAAATCAAGCCAAATGGGTCTTGAACGGAGCTATTGATGGCCAGAGTGGAAGATGATAAGGCTGTAGAAGGAGCCAGACATACTGCATGACTCGGTTCTCTTTTGCTCTGCAGCTACTGCCTTCCTTATCAACAAATTGCCCCTTTCTGTCAAGGACGAGTTACCTTTACCTCTGGACAACATTCTTCCTTTCACGGATCCATTAAAACTTCTTCTGAAAACGCTGGGCATTTCTGTCGAGCATCTTGTGGAAGGACTAAGGAAGTGTGTGGATGAGCTGGGACCAGAGGCTTCTGAAGCTGTGAAGAAACTGCTGGTAATTACAGTTTGTGGGGCACATTTGCCAAGGGGGAATTCCTTACTATTCTGACTGCCCAAGCCATCCTGTTCTCATTTGTAAACATACATTTTCCTTCTATTGATTTATACTCAGGTATAATTTGCATGTCCTATAATCTTAAGGATATTTTCTATATTTCAGGAAAAAATTCCTGAACTACAAAGACCTGTGTTCTAGTTGTGACTTTGGCCTTTTACCAGTTTTGTGATTCTGGATGGGGCTTAACACTGAGGCTTGGTTTCCCCATGAGCAAACGGGTGTCTAAGCAGGGTAGTGAACATGATTATTTTCGAAAAGCATTTATTACATCTAAGCTGTTACTATTTTTATTATTGTCTTTCTGCCTTCCAGGAGGCCCTTTCACACTTGGTGTGACATCAGGATAAAGAGAGCAGAGGTGGAAGTGGAAGGAGACTGATGCTGTCATCCTCTTTGATGCTTGTTCTACCCAATCATAGACTAAATGTTCTAAACTGTAGTAAGCCCTGAAAAAAAATGAATAAAGCAATCAAAGAGATTTTGGTTTGTCCTATTTTTATTTCTGTGTTCGCTATTCAGGGGGCCTAACTCAATAATTTATCTCGCGGGTCAAAAACTCTAGAGGACCTGTTGTTACAAAGATAACCCTGTGTTTTATGTAAGACATGTTTATTCATTCCTCTCTCCTCATCTCAAGTTAAATATCTCAATTTGAAAAAAAAATATTCTTTATCTGACCTTTCTGTTTCCTATTCTTCCAATTCTAAGGAATTTTTTTTTTAATAGCTTTTGTTATAAGGCACGCATACTTGCCAGAGAGAGACAGAGTGAGAGGGAAAGTGAGAAATCACCCTCCAGGGAGGATGGCCACACCACAATCCCTTCCCTTCCATTCTTCTCCTGGGATTTGGGGCATGCACATACATGTGCCCACAGGATCTGGGACTTGAACCTCTCAGTCGTCCTTGTGGGATCTGGTTGTTTTAACTACCATGCCACCAGCTGGCCCAAGTAATGTTTAAATTAAAAAAAAAAAAAAGAGGAAGAACTTTTAAAATACTGTCAACCAGAGTAGGATCTTATTAACTTCATTGGTTTGGAGATTGCATCATCATAATGCTAGTTTCTATAAAGTTTATAATAATAACATTCACAGACATTTCTACCAAGTTAGGTCTCTACTACACCATCCTTAGATAAGTAGTAATGAATTATTATTTCTTCTCTCACATCCTATCATCTGCAGAATTGTCATTCCCAGGCATATTTCTGGTCATATCATGACCTTCTGTAAGCTAGAATTGACTCTCCTGAGTATGGCATATATGTCCCTCCATGATCTGACCTTTACTTACATATCTAGTCTCTTCAGTAGTCCTCTCTTCATATGTACTGTAGCCCTAGTCATACTGAACATGTAATTAAATCCATTTTCTACTAATATTCTTACACTTTAATAAAGAAAAAAATCAAGTTTCTTGAATGCTTGCCACCATCTGCCATCAAACTGGGTCTGTGCCGAGTTTAAGATTGCCCCTGGTTCCACTTTCTACCTAACCTGCCCCTGCTTTGCACTGTTGGATAAAAGAGAGGACATGATGCCAATTGCTGTAGGTTGCATTTCTCAGACTCTTAGGTCTGCTGATATTTGAGTGGGGTTCTGCCCCTGGGAAGGTCCAGGAGAACACTGGAGGTAGAAAAATGGGAAAAAATCAGACAGACTCCCATCTGTCTCTCTGGAAAAAGTCTCCGTAAGTGACTGCACCATATCTTAGCCTTTGTACAGATCCTCCTGGCTAGGTCTGCATTGGTTCTAGCTTTATGTAGGTGACTCTGGGCTCTGGTTTATATCACCTCTTCTCCTTCATTCTCAGCTAACATTGGTAGTTCCTACTGTTGTCAGTTTCTGGGCTCCTTCAGCATCACCTAGTTGACTTTTTAGCCTGTTAACATATATTCAATTATTTGCATCATGTCTCTTCTGTTCTAAGTACTTTAGAGTAGGATTTATTACATTTCTTAACAATTTCAAAGTAATTGTCACCTGAGATGCCTCTACTCTACTTGAAATTTTCTATTCTATTGAATTATGTGCTTATCTTTCTGCTTACTCATAGTTCTTTTTTCTATTTAATCATTATTGTTCAGTTTCTTTATTTTTTATTTTTTTATTTTTTATTTAAGTTTATTTACATTTATTCACTATATATCATTACAGCAAAAAAAATGAGATTTCCTATCCAGAATACACCATATATTGGCTCAATCAAGCACATCAACATACATATTATCATCAACAAATAATTTTCCATTCCTTGTTTCCTGTATATTTTGTTATTTTTGCCATCCTTGATTCCCTATCTCTCACCCTCTGCCATGTCTCGTTCTCCTCCCACACTGTCTCTGGCATCCATGGTTGCTTTCTATGCCTTTTCCCCCATTTTATTTATTTGCTAATGAACTTAATTAATCTAAATACTTCCAATAGCAAGTGCAGCTGATATATACATATCCATGATATAAATGTAGTATATAAAATTATACATATATAATTATATATCATATATAATATGATATATAATTATAATAAAAATATATTATATATATATATACATA